>NC_092045.1:91204214-91804214 GCF_003086295.3 Arachis hypogaea
AAGCAAAAGAGTGTGCTTAAGAACTCTGGACACCTCTAACTGGGGACTCTAGCAAAACTGAGTCACAATCTGAAAAGGTTCACCCAGTTATGTGTCTGTGGCATTTGTGTATCCGGTGGTAATACTGGAAAACAAAGTGCTTAGGGCCACGGCCAAGACTCATAAAAGTAGCTGTGTTCAAGAATCAACATACTTAACTAGGAAAATCAATAATACTATCTGACTTCTGAGTTCCTATGGATGCCAATCATTCTAAATTTCAAAGGATAAAGTGAGATGCCAAAACTGTTTGGAAGCAAAAAGCTACTAGCCCCGCTCATCTAATTAGAATCTGAGCTTCACTTAAAACTCTGAGATATTATTGCTTCTTGATTTCTTTCTATCCTCTTTTATTCATCTAGTTGCTTGAGGACAAGCAACAATTTAAGTTTGGTGTTGTGATGAGCGGATATTTTATACGCTTTTTGGGGGTAATTTCATGTAGATTTTAGTATGTTTTAATTAGCTTTTAGTGGAATGTTATTAGTTTTTAGGCAAAAATTATATTTCTGGACTTTACTATGAGTTTGTGTGTTTTTCTATGATTTCAGGTATTTTCTGGCTGAAATTGAGGGAGCTGAGCAAAAATCTGAGTTAGGCTGAAAAAAGGACTGCTGATGCTGTTGGATCCTGACCTCCCTGCACTCGGAATGGAATTTTTGGAGCTACAGGAGCCCAATTGGCGCGCTCTCAACGGCGTTGGAAAGTAGACATCCAGGGCTTTCCAGCAATATTTAATAGTCCATACTTTGCGCGAAGATAGACGACGTAACTTGGCGTTGAACGCCAAGTACATGCTGCTGTCTGGAGTTAAATGCCAGAAAAACGTCATGATCCGGAGTTGAACGCCCAAAACACGTCATAACTTGGAGTTTAACTCCAAGAAAAGCCTCTACTCGTGGATAGATTTAGTCTTAGCCCCAGCACACACCAAGTGGGCCCCAGAAGTGGATTTCTGCACCAATTATCTTAGTTTACTCATATTCTGTAAACCTAGGTTACTAGTTTACTATAAAAACAACTTTTAGAGACTTATCTTGTACCTCATGACATTTTCAGATCTGAATTACATACTTTTTGACGGCATGAGTCTCTAAACTCCATTGTTGGGGGTGAGGAGCTCTGCAGCGTCTCGATGATTTAATACAATTCCTTTGTTTTCCATTCAAACACGCTTGTTCTTATCTAAGATGTTCATTCGCGCTTAATTATGGAGAAGGTGATGATCCGTGACACTCATCACCTTCCTCGATCCATGAACGTGTGCCTGACAACCACCTCCGTTCTACATCAGATTGAATGAGTATCTCTTAGATTCCTTAATCAGAATCTTCGTGGTATAAGCTGGATTGATGGCATCATTCATGAGAATCCGGAAAGTCTAAACCTTGTCTGTGGTATTCCGAGTAGGATTCTGGGATTGAATGACTATGACGAGCTTCAAACTCCTGAAGGCTGGGCGTTAGTGACAGACGCAAAAGAATCAATGGATTCTATTCCAACCTGATTGAGAACCGACAGATGATTAGCCGTGCTGTGACAGAGCATAGGAACGTTTTCACTGAGAGGATGGGAGGTAGCCATTGACAACGGTGACACCCTACATAGAGCTTGCCATGGAAGGAACCCTGCGTGTGGGAAAAGGATTTCAAGGAAAAGTAGAGAATCAGAGGGCAAAGCATCTCCAAAACTCCAACATATTCTCTATCAATAAAGTAACAATTCCTTATTCCAAATACTTTGACTTCTTATCATTAAAACGAATTAATCCTATTGGCATCCTGACTAGGATTAATAAAATAAACATAGATTGCTTCAAACCAATAATCTCCGTGGGATCTACCCTTACTCACGTAAGGTATTACTTGGACGACCCAGTGCACTTGCTGGTTAGTTGTGCGGATTACAAATTCGTGCACCAAGTTTTTGGCGCCGTTGCCGGGGATTGTTGAGTTTGAACAATTGAAGGCTTATTTTATTTCTTAGATTAGGAATAATTTATTTTTGTTGTTATAGAGTCATTAAATTTTGATAGGATAGTTTCTTTTCAAAAATCTCTTTTCAAAAATATTATTTTTCTTAATTAATTGTTAATTTTTGTGAGTTTAATGTCTTGTTCTAAGTTTGGTGTGTTTTGCATATTTTATATATATATATTTTTTTTCAAAATTTTCGACTTGTGTTCTTTGTTCTTCATTGATTTTCAAGTTGTTCTTGTTTATTTTTCTTTTTTGATCTGGAGTTTTTCTTGTTCTGTGTCTTTTCTTGTTTTTCTTGTACTAATCCAAAGCATTAGTCTTTCAAAAAGAAATATACCTGCTCAGAACAATTGTTACCTTTTCTGCCCATTTGGCTAGAATATTGGTTTATATTCTTGATAAGGGAGCACCAGTACTTTTGAAAATCTTTTTCAAAAATAATTTTTCTTTGATTTAATCTTGTGCCAAACTTTAAGTTTGGTGTTTTCTTGTTAATCTTTTTATAATTTTCGAAAATTTTAAAGTTTTCTAAAAATTTTAAGTTTGGTGTTCTTCCTTTTGTTCTTGGTGTTCTTGTGAATCTTCAAGGTGTTCTTGAGTTTTTCTTGTGTCTTGATCTTAAAATTTTTAAGTTTGGTGTTCCTTGGTGTTTTTCCTCCAAAAATTTTCGAAAATAAGGAGCATTAGATCTAAAAATTTTAAGTCTTGTGCCTTTTGTGTGTTTTTCTCTTTCATCATAAAATTCAAAATTCAAAAGAATTTATATTTTCTAACTAATTTTGAACTACTTTTTCGAAATATTTTTTTATAAAGTTCAGATTTCAATTTCAAAATTTTTCGAAAAATTTTCACAAAATATTTTCAAATTTTTTTTATATTCCATTTTTATTTATTCCACTATTATAAAATAAATAATATTAACATACATACCATCTCTTTTATTCCATCATGGAATTAAGGGGGAATGAACAGTCCAGGAGGACTCTGGGGTCATTTGCTAACCCCACTACTGCTTCATATGGGAGTAGTATCTGTATACCCTCCATTGGAGTTAGTAGCTTTGAGCTGAATCCTCAGCTCATTATCATGGTGCAGCAAAACTGCCAGTATTCTGGTCTTCCACATGAAGAACCTACAGAGTTTCTGGCACAATTTCTGCAAATTGCTGATACAGTACATGATAAGGAAGTAGATCAGGATGTCTACAGATTATTACTGTTTCCATTTGCTGTAAAAGATCAAGCTAAGAGGTGGTTAAATAACCAGCCTAAGAACAGCATAAAAATATGGAAACAGCTGTCAGAAAAATTCCTGAATCACTATTTCCCTCCAAAACGGATGACACAGCTAAGGCTAAGCATCCAAGGCTTCAAACAAGGAGATAATGAATCCCTTTATGATGCCTGGGAGAGATACAGAGAGATGCTAAGAAAATGCTCATCTGAAATGTTTTCAAAGTGGGTGCAATTGGACATCTTCTATTATGGGCTTACAGAAAAAGCTCAGATTTCTCTAGACCACTCAGCTGGTGGATCTATACATATGAGAAAAACAATTGAGGAAGCTCTTGGATATTTTTGAGAAGGCTCCTCTCAGCTCTTTAGGGATGACCTCGAGGGTTGAGGAGCTAGAAGGAAGGCTTCGCTCATTCCAAGAGCATGAGAGGGAGTTGAAGGAGGAAGTCGCCAAGCTGAAGGAGGAGAGAGATGTCCTCCGGGAGAAGGGAAAGGATTTACAAGCCCAATGCAACATGGAGGTGGATTTGAGGAAAGCAGCGCAGGCCAGCTATCAAAGTTTATTCAATGATCTTGTGTCTGTGAAGAATGATCTGCTGAATTCTCGGAAGGCATACGATGAGTTGGAGGACTCTATTGCTGATGGCGCCGAGGAGTCTTGGAGGATCTTCCTTGAGCAAGTCAGAGTTATTGCTCCCGACTTGGATCTTTCTCCTTTACATCCTGACAAAGTTGTTATTGACGGAGCCATAGTTGATCCCCCTGTCCCTGTGATAGTTTCTGAATCAGAGTTGAAGACTCGAGGGTAGAGGATCATTGAGTCTCCTCCTCATGGAAAGGATGTTCCGAGTTCTTCAGCAGTTCCTCCTATTTCCTCTTCATCTCCTATGGATGCCTCTCTTCGCGGTCCTGGTGGCGCTCCTCCTGATTTCGGTGGTGGTGACCTGTCTACTCCTCTTCCTAAAAAATGATTTGTGGGCTATTTGGGGGCCCGGCCTGTGGGTCCCCCCTTTTTTAAACTCTTTATATTTGTTTGTAGGTGGTATTCGTTGAACAATTTCTTTTGGCCTTTCAAGGCCGTAAACAAAATATTTGAAAATACCTTTTTTTAATAAGGATTTTAAGTTAACAAAATAAATACCCTTTTTTGGATAAGGGTTTAAGTTACCTTATGCGTGTATGCTTTTCTGATTTTGATTTTTCGAAGTCCCCTTGATCTTTTTCTGAAAACCTTTCCCTTTGGCTTGTCTGTTTTTCTGAGCCTTTCTGTTTAAGGACTTTAGGACAGCCTTTAAACTTTTTCCTAGGTTTTTCAATCTCTTTTTTGTTATTCCTTATACTCAATTTTGCTTTATTGAGTTCTTATGACTTAGGTTATTTTTACGATGCGTTTTTCTTCTGCTCGGTTTTTCACTCCGACTTTCGGGTCGAAGTGTTTTCGAGCTTCTCTACTCGGAGTTTCGTTTCGACTTATGAGTCGGGTTGTTTCCGAGTTGTTTACGATCGGCTTACATAACCTCTTTACGCCGACTTATTCCTCGTCGTTTTATCCTGACGACCATCTAGATCGGTTCATGGGATTTACACGTTTTGTCGAGCTTAAGTCGGCGCATTTCGTAGAAAGAAAGAGAAAACAGAAAAGGAATTTACAAGAGATATTTGTAAGATGCAAAAGATCTTTATTAATTGGGGAAGGTACTTTATTGCTACTAAGGGTTTTTGACAATCTATTTCCCTTAGCCCCTACTATGATGCCTCGTTAAAAACTCACCTCCAGAAAAAACCCTTTGATTTTGGGAAAAAATCGTGAAGTTTGGGAAAAGAGTACATCAGGGAGTAGAGTTCGCTTTTAACTGTAGTACCTTTTCATATTACAAGCATGCCACGACCTCGATAACTCGGTGTCGTTTAGGTCAGCTACTTTATAATAACATTTTCCTAAGACCTCATTGACTTTGTATGGTCCCTTCCAATTTGCGGTGAGCTTTCCTTTCCCTGATTTGTTGACGCCAATGTCATTTCTGATCAAGACCAAGTCACTTGGGGTGAATGCTCTTCGAATGACTTTTTTGTTGTATCTTGTAGTCATCCTTTGCTTCAACGCCGCTTCTCTTATCTGGGCTTCTTCTCGGACTTCGGGGAGCAAGTCGAGCTCCTCTTTGTGCCCTTGTATGTTTCCAATCTCGTCATGGAGAATTACCCTTGGGCTTTGTTCCTTGATTTCTATTGGTATCATGGCTTCCACGCCGTAAACTAGTCGGAAGGGTGTTTCTCCAGTGGCGGATTGGGGGGTTGTCCTGTAAGCCCATAGCACTTGTGGGAGTTCTTTAGCCCAGGCTCCTTTTGCTTCTTGTAGCCTTTTCTTTAGCCCTGCCAGTATGACTTTGTTGGCCGCTTCGGCTTGCCCATTGGCTTGCGGGTGCTCCACCGAGGTGAACTAATGCTTGATTTTCATACTGGCTACTAAGCCTCTAAAGGTAGAGTCGGTGAACTGTGTTCTATTATCTGTAGTAATGGAATGAGGTATCCCAAACCTTGTGATGATATTTTTGTAGAGGAACCTCCGACTTCTTTGTGCGGTGATGGTGGTCAATGGTTCTGCTTCTATCCACTTTGTGAAGTAATCTATTCCTACGATCAGGTATCTGACTTGTCCTGGCGCTTGGGGAAAAGGACCTAACAAATTCATTCCCCATTTTGCAAAGGGCCATGGAGAAGTGATACTGATGAGCTCCTCTGGGGGAGCCACGTGAAAATTTGCATGCATCTGACATGGTTGGCACTTTTTCACAAATTCTGTGGCATCTTTCTGCAAGGTCGGCCAGTAAAATCCTGCTCGGATTACGTTCCTGGCTAGTGACCTTGCTCCGAGATGATTTTCGCAGATTCCACTGTGGACTTCCTCTAACACCTCGGCAGTTCTTGAGGTCGGTACACATTTTAATAATGGTGTTGATATCCCCCTTCTGTATAGAATATTTCTCACCAAGGTGTAGTGTTGTGCTTCCCTTCGGATCTTTTTTGCTTCTTTCTCCTCTTTAGGGAGGATGTCGAATTTCATGTATTCGACCAAGGGATTCATCCATCCGAGGTTTAAACCGACTACCTCAAGTACTTCTTGTTTATCTTCTGTTTTTACTACTGAGGGTTCCTGGAGGGTTTCTTGGATCAGGCTTCTGTTGTTACCTCCCAGTTTGTTACTTGCTAACTTGGATAGGGCGTCCGCTCTGCTATTTAGATCCCGAGTTATGTGTTTGACCTCGGTTTCTGCAAAGCGCCCAAGGTGCTCCAGAGTTTTCTCCAAGTACCTCTTCATATTCGGGTCCTTTGCCTGATACTCTCCACTTATCTGGGAGGTCACCACTTGTGAGTCGCTGTATATCATCACCTTTGTAGCACCGACTTCTTCTGCCAACTTCAATCCAGCAATCAAGGCTTCATATTCTGCCTGATTATTTGAAGCTGGAAATTCAAATTTTAGGAAAACTTCTATCTGGGTTCCTCTTTCATTTACCAATATTATGCCTGCGCCACTTCCTGTTTTATTGGAAGATCCATCTACATAGAGTTCCCATGTAGTTGGTTTTTCCTCCTGATCCCCTGCGTATTCTGCAACGAAGTCGGCGAGGCATTGGCCTTTGATCGCTGTCCGAGTTTCATATCTTAAGTCGAACTCGGAGAGCTCTATTGCCCATTGAACCATTCTCCCTGCAACATCCATCTTTTGGAGGATTTGCTTCATGGGTTTGTTCGTACGGACTCTTATTGTGTGAGCCTGAAAGTAAGGTCGTAGCCTTCGTGAGGCTATTACTAAGGAGTAGGCAAACTTCTCTAGTTTGTGGTACCTTAGCTCAGGGCCTTGTAGAACTTTACTGATGAAATAAACTGGATGTTGTCTGACCTCATCTTCTCTTATCAGGGCTGATGAAACAGCCTTGTCCGCTACAGATAAGTACAGGACGAGGTCTTTTCCAGATACTGGTCGGGTCAGAATAGGAGGTTGGCTTAAAAATTTTTTGAACTCCTGGAACGCCTCCTCGCATTCAGGAGTCTATTCAAACTGACATCCCTTTCTCAATAAGGAGAACAATGGAAGAGATTTTAGTGCCGATCCTGCCAAAAATCTGGAGAGGGCTGCAAGTCGGCCATTCAGCTGCTGGACTTCCCTCAAACAGGTCGGGCTTTTCATCTCTAGGATGGCTCTACACTTATCGGGATTGGCTTCGATCCCTCTTTGTGTTAGCATAAATCCTAGAAATTTTCCTGCCTCCACCGCGAAGGCGCACTTTGCGGGATTTAGTCTCATCCCGTGCAGCCTTATGGTGTCAAAGACTTGTGAGAGGTCGGACAAGAGGTCGACTTCTTTCTCGGTCTTTACCAGCATATCGTCGACGTATACTTCCATTAGATTCCCTAGGTGAGAAGAAAACACTTTATTCATCAACCTTTGATATGTGGCTCCTGCATTCTTCAATCCGAATGGCATGACCACGTAGCAGAAATTAGCTCTGGGTGTGATGAATGATGTCTTCTCCTGGTCTGGCTCATACATTGGGATTTGATTATATCCCGAGTAGGCGTCCATGAATGATAAGTATTGATGCCCCGAGCTGGAGTCCACTAGGGTATCAATGCTTGGCAGTGGATAGGGGTCCTTGGGACATGCTTTATTTAAGTCGGTATAGTCGACACACATTCTCCATTTGCCATTCTGTTTTTTGACTAGCACTACATTGGCTAGCCATGTTGGGTATTTGACTTCTCTGATGAAGCCAGCTTCCAGGAGCGCCTGTACTTGTTCTTCTACTACTAGGGCTCGTTCCGGGCCGAGCTTGCGTCTTCTTTGTTGTACAGGTCGAGACCCCGGGTAAACCGAGAGCTTATGGGACATGAGCTCGGGGTCTATCCCAGGCATGTCGGAGGCCTTCCCGGCGAAGAGATCGGAGTTATCTCTTAGGAGTTTGGTCAACCCTTGTTTCAGGGTTTCTCCTAGGTTGGCTCCTATGTGAGTATTTCTTCCTTCCTCTTTGCCGATCTGTACTTCCTCCGTTTTTCCTCCCGGTTGTGGTCGCAGCTCTTCTCTGGCCCTTGCACCTCCGAGTTCTATTGTGTGAACTTCTCTGCCCTTTCCTCTCAGATTTAGGCTTTCATTGTAGCATTTCCTTGCCACTTTTTGATCTCCTCTTACCGTTGCTATCCCCGCTGAAGTCGGGAATTTCATGCAAAGGTGGGGTGTAGATACCACTGCTCCGAGTCGGTTTAGAGTAGCTCTGCTGATTAAAGCGTTATATGCTGACCCTACATCGATGACTATGAAGTCTATACTCAGAGTCTTTGATTTTTTCCCCTTCCAAAAGTGGTGTGGAGGGGCAAAAATCCCAGTGGTTTTATTGGCGTGTCCCCTAACCCGTATAGGGTGTCGGGGTAGGCTCTTAATTCTTTCTCATCCAACCATAGTTTGTCAAAAGCGGGCTTAAAAAGGATGTCCGCCGAGCTTCCTTGATCCACTAGGGTTCTGTGGAGATGGGCATTCACCAGGATCATGGTTATTACTACTGGATCATCGTGTCCAGGGATTATTCCTTGCCCATCTTCTTTTGTGAATGAAATGGTAGGGAGGTCGGATGACTCTTCCCCGACCTGGTAGACTCTTTTGAGATGTCTTTTGCGAGAGGATTTGGTGAGTCCTCCTCCTGCGAACCCTCCTGAGATCATATGGATATGTCTCTCCGGAGAATGTTGCGGTGGGTCTCTTCTATCCATATCATCTCGCTTTCTCTTCCCGTGGCCGTCCGACCTTTCTATGAGATATCTATCAAGCCGACCTTCTCTAGCCAGCTTTTCTATCACATTTTTAAGGTCGTAACAGTCGTTTGTGGAGTGACCATATATTTTATGGTACTCGCAGTAGTCGCTGCGGCTCCCCCCTTTTTATTTTTAATGGGTCTAGGGGGTGGCAGTCTTTCAGTGTTACAAATCTCTCTGTATACGTCCACTATAGAAACTTTCAGAGGAGTATAAGAGTGGTATTTTCTTGGTCTCTCGAGACCGAGTTCTTCCTTTTTCTTGGTTTTCCTTTTCCTCTCTTTCGTTGAGGGAGGGAGCCCAGGGCGCCAACTCAGGTCTCTCAACTTAGCATTTTCCTCCATATTGATGTACTTTTCAGCTCTTTCCTGTACATCACTTAGAGAAACGGGGTGTCTTTTAGATATGGATTGCGAGAAGGGGCCTTCTCTGAGTCCATTGACTAACCCCATTATGACTGCCTCTGTGGGCAGGTCTTGAATCTCTAAACATGCTTTGTTGAACCTTTCCATATAGGCTCGTAAGGATTCTCCGACCTCCTGCTTTATTCCCAGGAGGCTCGGTGCATGTTTCACTTTGTCCTTCTGGATTGAGAACCTCATCAAAAACTTCCTTGAGAGGTCTTCAAAACTAGTAACCGACCTCGGGGGGAGGCTATCGAACCACTTCATCGCTGCTTTCGATAGGGTGGTCGGGAAAGCTTTGCATCGCGTAGCGTCGGAAGCATCAGCTAGGTACATCCGACTTTTAAAATTGCTCAAGTGATGCTTTGGATCCGTGGTTCCGTCATAGAGGTCCATATCGGGGCTTTTGAAGTTTCTCGGAACTTTCACCCTCATTATATCTTCGCTGAAAGGATCCTCCCCTCCTAAGGGTGACTCTTCTCGTTCGTCGCAGGAGTTGTGACCTTTGAGGGAGGATTCTAACTTTAAGAGTTTTCTCTCTAACTCTTTTCGTCGTTCCATCTCCTCTTTTAGGTTCTTTTCAGTTTCCTTTTGTCGTTCCCGTTCTTGTTCTAATTGTTCCAGGCGACTGTGGACTAATCCCATGAGTTCAGTTACATGGGATGGTCCATCTTTCTCTGACTCGCGTCCCTCTGAAGAGTTTACCTTCGGGTTTTTTACTCCGGAGGTACCTTCCCTGTGTTGATCATTAATTCCCTGGTGGAGGGTCAAGTCTGCATCATTATTGCCTGTGTCTAGATTCTCTTGTTCAGAATCTGACTCCACACGACCTTCTTCAGGGGATCTGTCCGCCATTACTGGTTGATCTCTCGGGTCCCCGGCAACGGCGCCAATGTTACGGTGGGTAATCGGAGATTAATGGACTGGACTGTATTGGCCGGCCCAATCGTCTGTGGATGGTAGCCTCCGAACAGGTTTGTGCGCTGGAGCCTCCTTCCGACTTGTGTACGTGAGTGAATGGGGGGTGGTACCTGCAAAGACACTCCGATGTCTAAGTTAGCAAGGGTGTGAGCAGGTTTAGAATGTATTGGGCCTAGAGATACCTGAAGAGTGTCAGTGTATTTATAGTGGTGAGCCAATAACCACCGCTGAAGTAGTGCCACCCTTTTAGGGTGATAACCGTCCCTTTATCTTAGGGAGGTTAAGATATGGCTCCTGGAAGTGGTTAGAGAGATTTTAGGGGCAGTTACTCATTTGGATTGATGTTGATCTGCCAACTATTCTCTGTCCCGACTTCTTTAGAGCAAATCGTAGTCAAGACCGACTTCTCAGTACGAAGGTCGGTGCTCAGCAAGGCTCAATCCTTTGGACTAGGCCTTTCGTTTGAACCTGGACCTTTATTATTGGGTCAGGGTATGAACAGAGGGGATCCAATTTGGTTTGAAAAAAAAATGATAAATAAAACATTTTAAATTATAAAATTATAAAATTTGGATGGAATATAGTATAGTTGTAAAATCGAACTCAATTGACCGATTTGACCAAAAAATTGATATAATTTAATTTACTCCATGGATCATTTAAGGGTGAGAATTGATGTGAACTGATAAGAACCAACAACCGGTTAAAATTGATGACAACTGACAAAAACTAATCCAACCAAACCTGTCTGATAATACCTTGAATTTTTTCTAAAATGGTAAGGATAACGTTTGAACTTGTAACCTCATGGTTGCAACACTTACCAACCATGATGTTTGTTATTATTATATATAACAAAAACTAATTATATAGTAAATATTTAATTAAATAATTTTATAGATGTCTAATTTAATTTTATTTTTTATTTTTTATTTTTTGAATTAATTATATTTTAATTATATATTATTAATAATATAAATATAAATTTTATTAAAAATTTATTAATCTGTTTGATTTATTTCAATGTTAATATTGTGATTAAAATTATCTATTTTGATGTTATTGTTAAAATATACTGATATTATGATTAGATGATAGGCTTTGTGAATTAATTATGCGATATACTAATATGATTATTACTCTTATGGTGTTAAAATTAAGATATTATTATAGTAGTATTGACAAATTTTATGTTTATTTTTATATTAGTTATTTTTAAAATTTGAGATATGATTATTCTTAAATATTAATAAAAATATGTATTTTAAATTTTAATTTAAAATTTTTAACTATTTTATATTTTTATATTTATATAGAACCGAATTAATCAGTTTAACCAATTGTAATTTATTAATTAAACCAATAAATTAATACACCAGTAATTTAATCGATTCGATTAACAATTTGGTTACAACTATGGAATATAGGCAATCCAATTCATATTACAATAGTTTAAATTTCAAATCAATACATTGTGTTTCCTGTTAATGAGATTAAAGTTTAATTTAATAAAATTTTTTGAAAAATAAAAAAACTCATGTACAATATATAATTATTATTATAATATATAGTGATAATGACAAATATATAATTATTATAAAAATATAAATTAAATAAAATATATAATAATATTATATTATTTCCACTAAAAATGACTTTTATTATAGTGTATAATATTAACTCCTGTTAACTGAAATTAGCTGATATAGTGTTAGTTTTCTAGCTTTATTATTAAAATAAAATATGAAAAATTTAACATCTTGATTAAGGATAAGATAATGAATTATTATATCATACGTGATTAGAATCAATCATGATATATATATAAAATTAATTATTTAAATAGAATATATGTTATAGTACAAAATACAATATAAAAATGTAACACTACACACATACACATAATATTATTATTATTATTATTATTATTATTATTATTATTATCAATAGTTTAAGAATCAAACTTATACATTTTAGAGAAAAAAAAAAGAAAGGGACGACGAATCGTATAAAACAACTCTTTTTTTCTTTTCTTTTCAGTCTCTTCAGTCTGGAAATAAACTCACCGACCTTAAGTATTTTATTCGATAGAAAATTTTTAGAATTAGGACTTGTTTGAGAAACTTTAGAAGTAATTTTTTTTAATTTTTGACTTATGAAAAGTAGTAGTATTAATGTTTGGTGTAATTTTTAAAACGAAATTACAACTTTTTAAGAAGCTATTTAGGAGCTTATAGAGAAGTTAAAAAAAATGACTTCTCTCATAATACTTCTACTTTTCATCCCATTTTTATACAATAAGCACTTTTAAAGTTAAAAATTCAAATACAAAATATCTTATTTATAAGTTACTTTTAATAGAGTCATTTATTATTTAAATTATTTTATCAAAAAGAACTTAATTAAGTTGGTTATCCAATCTGGACCTTAATACATTAGAATAACTTAATATCATAAATTTATTTTAACTTTTGTATAGTTTAAAAGCTTATGCACATTCAAGAATGGGTGTTTGTTTGAAAAATATTAGATTTAAAAGTGAAAATAATAAACCAGAGAAAATAAATGAAAATCACAATTTTGTTAAATGGTGGTGTGATAGACTGATAGTACTATAAGATAATTTGGTTTTACTGACGATTTCAGTGTAGGTAATTATTTTTTTAAATATCTTACTGACATTTTTGTTGTCAGTAATTAATATTTAAATTAATTTAAAATAAAATAATTTTATTAAAGTTACGATAGTCAAGTTGTTAGTAAATTTATTTTAAAAATTTTAATATTGATTATTTACCAATAGTATAACCGTCGATAACCACTTACGTCGATAATATTTTTACGCATCTAACGACCCCAAAATTTATCGATAATTTGGCCATTAGTAAACTTAATACTCGAAAAAAAATAAAGTGTAGTAGATAACCTTTTGATTTTATCATATCAATGGCTTCATAATTTATTGACCATAACCTTTGCCTTCGCAGCGTCGGTCAATAACTGTCGGTAAGTAGCATGTGTGTAGTAGATAAATTGAATATCTAAAACAACCTGTTAATTTTAAGAGTAATGTTAAAATGCGTATATAAATTTCTCTAATATTAAATGCGTATATAAATTGGTAAATTATATCTTCTCACCTGATTTTTTAAAGAGAAATGTATAATATAAGAAATTAGCTAGAAAGTACATAGATATAAACAACAATTGGGTTAGGTATGCATATAACTTATTTAATTGATCAATAATGCAATTATATTATTATTATTGAACACACAAGACCTCTTTTAATTATAGTGTAAAGTATTTGTCATCTTGATTAATTTTATATTGAGATTATTATACGTATTTAATGAATATAAAATTAAAAGTGAATTAACATATTTATTATTTGTTATAATAATTATAAATTATTATTTTTAAATAAAAAAACGGAATATACAACTTGGAGTAGTATCTCACGATCAGTACTATCTCTTGCGTGATACATGTGTTTTTTTTTTCGGTATCTTATTTGGAATGAACTAATTATTGTACCTAAGTCCACTCAACGAACTTATATATTTGGTGTTGAGTTGTTAATTATGATTACCTAAAAGCTAAAAACAAAATAACTATCTTATATTTTAAGAATACATTTTGATAATACAATAATAGCAAATTCTTAAAATTTTAATGTATTCAATATATTAAAAATATAAAAATGATCTTTTCAATCATTTTTATTAAAATAATTTTTATGATATTCTCTAGACATGTCTTCAAAGTACGTGTTAACCGAGCGGAAAAAAAAAAACACAAATAGAGTTATAGACCATTTAATTACATGAAAAATATGAATCAGGCATCTTTAACTTTTTTTTTTTGACAGAAGAAAACATATCATTTAAAAGAAAGTCAAACGGCACTTATAGATAATAGAGATAAATTGGATCTAAAATCAGAGAAGATGATTAGATAAATTCTATGCTGAACTATAAACTGAGAGTAAGCCCAATGTTCGATTACAAAGAATCTTAACCAGTAAAAACATAGACAAATCTGAATCTCTATGATTTCTAAATCAACACTAAAAGTGATGCAACATGTTGAAAAATCTGTTCTTCTTCTCTGCTTAAAGCTGAATCCTCCTCTAGTCTGAAGATATTTCCATGAACAACAAGTGAGCTTCAGTGTATACTCCAAGATCTGATAGATCTGTACCAACGTACCCACACTACCCATAAAGGGAGGACAATAAACCACCACAAAAGGGGAGAAAATACACCACATAGGGATATTAAAAAATAAAAATTAAAACAAATTAAAAGATAAACAGAAAAGCGAAGGAGAAGAAGCAAAGGATGTAAAGAAAGGATAAAAAGTTTGGGGGAGAAAGAAAATAAGAAGAGAAACAGAGTTAAACAAAGAAAACTGAAAGAAACCAAAAGAAGAAAAAAAAGAGAGAGAATAGAGTAAGAAGAAGGAGGAGGGAGAGGGAAAGAGGAAGGAAAAAGGGGGGAGGGAGGCCACCACCTTACCAAGATAGCGGTGGCGGCGGCAACCTCCCTCTTGGACTTCACAAGAATAAAATGGCTTCAACCCTAGCAGAGAGAAGAGAGACGGACACGCTATTGGTTTTGTTTATCACTCTTTTTGCCTTCGCTACTAACTTTACAACTCTAATCAGGCATCTTTAACTTTAGTCATTGTACGGGCATTATTTATTCAAGGCATCTTTAACCTCCAATATATTAAGCCAGCTTGAAGTTGTTCTTGCTTAAAGTCAAGTGAAATGAATTTAATTTTAAAAATTAGTTTACAAATGAAAATTATCTCATATTTATAAAGATTGGATAAATTATATTCCTAATATAGGACTAGCACATAGAAAAAAGTTTATTGGCAATGATTCTGCTACAAATTTAAGTATTTTTGTTAATTAAATTCAATTAAGCTGGCTCAAATCTAATAAAAATTACTCACACAATGTGTATGTAAATTACATGCTTCTTTTTGAAGAGTACTTAGATACCAGTAGATTTTGTAATTTGTAATCATCAATTAATCATCATTAGTATTTTTTATTTTTCTTTTGTTAATTAAGTGTTAGCCAAATTTTAATAAAAATGTCGATTCCTAAATTTTTTCCTTTTTTTTACGTTTTTTCTTCGTTTTTACGTATTTTTTTCATTGTCGTTCTTTTATTACTATTGTTGTTACTGTGTTTTTTTTATTTCTCCTCCTTCTTCGATGTTATTGTAATAAAAACAAAAAAAATTAATAAAAATGTGAAAAAAAATTAGAAAAATGACAATAAAAAAGAGAGAAAAAGAAAGAGAAAACGAATAGTTTTGAATTGTCTTGATAATATGAATTTACACAATTATATAACAGTGTCATGATATAACTAAACACACAGAAATAGACTATGCATGTGATATATAAGGTATTGAAAAACAACACTAAGAATTTTGAAGACTTACAAGTTACAATACAAACATTGGATATTAAAAGAGAGAGGCTCACTGAATAGCTAATATTCATAGATTGAGACTTGGGTCAATATTTGTATTTGGAAAACATAAGCGGACATGGGTGATGAGTTTTGCAATTCAACCAAAGAATAATATATCTATCATCCAAATGAGATAGTACAAATTGTATATCAAAATATCTATATCATACACTACAAGAAAAACACCCATTCAAGTACACTTGAAAAGTGTAGCCAAAAGTGAAAAAAAATGATGCCTTAGGCTACGGCTACGCTTTTTGGGCTACGGCTACGCTTTTTGGAGTGATTCCTATTCGGCCGTTGCCTATTCTCAAAGGCTACGCTTTTCTACACCAAGGGCTACGCGTTTGGCGTTTGGGAATAGGCTACGCTTTTCAAGTGATGCTGTTCAGGACCAAAGGCTACGCTTTTCAGCTTTCATTCTTCCAGAATAGGCTACGCTTTTCAATGCTACTGCATCACTTGTAAAGCGTAGCCCCATTGTATACCATAGCTACTTTTTATAAGCGTAGCCTTAGGTCCCTCTTTTTTTTTTTGGTATACTATAGCTACTGTATATAAGCGTAGCCTTAGGTCTCGTTTTTTTTTTTCTGTATACTATAGCTACTGTATATAAGCGTAGCCTTATGTCTCATTTTTTTTTCTATACTATAGCTACTGTACATATAAGTGTAGCCTTTGGTCTTTTTTTTCTTCTGTATATATATATAATTATCTAATAATTATTAATACAACATAATAGTTAATATGATTACATGTATAAATGAATTGAATATTACAAAATAAAAATAAAAACATAATTATACTAAATAATTTCTTTATATAATAAAAATTGTCTCAAACCAAAATATATTTATAACATTGATCCAAAAGTACTAGAATGAAATTAACTGTAAAAATTCATACAACTCAAATTAAAGTAAGCATAGCCATATCAAAACCATAATATCACTTGGCCAATAAAGGTATCTTCTAATAAAAATCATTAGTCAACCATACATGTAAAGATCCTAAATAGCACTCTATCTTAGCCAAAAAACCACAATAATAGTCAGCTTACTCTTCATTGCTTAATCTTCATTGTTATCCTGCATAACTAGTGTACCCTTGTTTGGCTATTCCATAATGGGAATGGCTCTTTCGGAAAATAGAGCACCCAAGGTCTCTGTTTTGCTCTCTTTCGTGGCTCTATTCTTCAGCTCCAGTGGAGTTGGGGCACAGAATTCTCCAGTGTTCGCCTGCGATGTGGCCAAGAACCCTGCATTGGATTTAGAGTATGTCTATTTAATTTGTTTTAGATGTCATCAATAAGTGTAATCAATAACTTATTAATCGACCTATCTAGCTCCTTTGTTAAAAGTTAAATTTTTATAGATATTAAGGGAAGCAAAGAAGAGGTCTATTTAGATGTCTATTTTTATATCTATTTGACACAGAATTTTGTCAAATAGTTCCTTGTTTCCATCAAACAAGTATTTCAGATAAAGGGAAGCAAAGAAGAGGTGGAAATGCTAGCCGACCAATTCATGAATTGAATTTGGCCGTAATAAAGTAGGTGTAAAGTCAAAATATGCCAAATTCAGTTCACAATTGGAAATTGATACCATAAAGATTTTAGAAAAATTTGACAGCATTCCGGTAGTAAATTGAGCGTTCCCAAATTAAAACAGCAGCAAACAACAATTCATATGAATTTAGAGAAATTCAAACAGATACAGCGAACAGTAAATTCATATGATTCAGATAACATTAAGCTAGAGTAGCAGAGCAGCAATATACAGCTCATATGAGTTCAAAACACTTCAGACAAAGCAGCAACTATAATTTCATATGAGCTGATATGCATATTCAAATAGGGGCAGCAAGCGCAGTCAAACAAATTAACTTTCCTATGAACCCATATACACTTAAACTCACAAAAACCATATACATAGCTTCATAGGAATTCAAAAGGTGAGCTAAAATTTAGCAAGAGCAAAAATACAGCACTACGATAGCAGAAAGGGATAAAAATAATGGACTCAATCAATATTTCTTTATTGAATTCAACCTGCAATGATCATTTCTAAACAACAACTATTATGCTTGCAGTAGCATTAATTCAATGAATTACTCATAACTAACTCCAACCATGAAGTGCAAATAGGAATAAAGCTTCAGCAGCAATCACAGTTTAAACTCACACATTGAGCATATATCACATTCAGAAATTGATGTAACTGGTACAAGAATGCAGCAGCATTAATAGCACAAACTCAAAAATTCATCAAAGTTAAATTTATCTACAAAAACTTTCAAAACAAAAAGTGTTTCAATATTAAACACATAACACATTAAATCATTCACCTATTCAAGAAATCAACTTCAGTCTCAGAAGAATATTACCATAAGAATCAGCAACTGAGGGAAAAATTGTAGTTTTACTCAAAAGGGGTATAAGTAACTACAATGTCCCCATTTTTATAGATGACTACCTAGATTTCTACAATGGAGATGTCAAACAATCAAATTTCTGTCAATTAGATAGTTAAATTTTTTCTGTCAATTAATTATAAATTATTTTCTTGAAATTATTTTTAACTTTAAATTTTAAATTTTTAAATTTAAGCTTTAAATCTTAATTTAAAAAAGATAAAATTAAAAATAAATGATTTTTTTATATTTTTTAAAATGAAAACGTACCTTTGTGGGTGCTGGGTGAAGAGAAATTCTTGCTCTTGTTATAACTCCAAATTGTCCTAAGCCTCCAAGAACCGTGTGAAATAACTCTGAATTCTTTTGCTTAGAACATGTTATTAAATCTCCCTTTCTTACAAAGAAACCACACAAATTCATTAATTAATTAAATAATATAGATAGATGATTGCATGAATGAATATAATCTTATAAAAAACGGTGACATCATGAAAAGAAAAAACGTTTCATGTTCATATTTCATATTATTTTATATTAATCTGAAAGAAATGGACCGTGTGTAAGACTTGGACTAACATAAAAGTCATGAAGTCAAACAAAGAAAAATGGAGGCTATGACCGTGTGAACGTAACTGCTTCTTAATCTAATAACAACTAAGCTATTCAACAACCAATACTTAAAATTAATTATTGAGTGAAGTCTCAAAACATGTTTAAAATAATTATATAGTTTAGCTTGACATATCAGAAGTGTGTATACAGGTGTGTATACAAGGATTTGATTGTTAATTAAAGTGGAGAAATTGATAAATTAAAAAAGTAAATTATAAATATTTACTCTTAGAAAACTCAATTTTCTTATATAGTTTTACCCATCCATAACCCTTTCATTCTTTGTTCACCTTACCAGGATTGTATATGATTGGTTTTCATGTTAATCAGATTTTTTTCTTTCAATTCAATTTACAATTCAGCTCACCTTTCTTCTTCCTCTTCTACTTCTTCTCTACTCCTTGTCTTCTTTTCATTCTTTATATTCTTCACACCATTTCTGTTTCAGAAGAGTTGGGTGTTGTTTCAGAAGAGCAAGTTGACTTCAATAATAGTTGTATTTCTTCTTTGTCTTCTGAAGAAATTTCTGATATAAAAGCAGAGTAGCTCAATTTAGATGAATCTGTAAGTGAGTCAAAACCGATTCTTGAAGCTAACATTGGCAGTTTAAATTGTGAAGAAGACAGTGATATGTTTAAGCAACATTTTGGCAGCTTATCAAATACACACAAGGTTTGTCTTCTTTCATGAAATAATGATGTCATATTAGGCTATTTCTTGGAAGCATAAAGGATTTAAAAGTGTAAGAAAACTCTTATGTCCATTACTTTAAATTAGTCTCTTGGCTTTATTTGTCTTATTCTTATTCTGGGGAAATACTTATTAAGCTGCCCATTATAAAACTGAGAATATAGGTTGGCAATTGAGCTAGTTTATAACTAGCTTTAGTAGAAATTAATGCTTAGCTTATAAAATATATTGCTGGTTCTTTTTAGCATCGTCTTGGAAAAATATTGAAAATGACCGGTGGGTGACAAATTGATTATATTTAGGAAAAGGGATTTACGCATCTAATATGTAATATAGAGATAACACTATAGTAGGACTAAGCATAAATGACGTTTTTTCTCTAACTATAAAGTTATTGGCAACAATATTCATGGCCTGTTAATTTGTGAAAAGTTGAGGGTTTGAGTGGGGTTAATTTCTTTCCAAAACCAAGCCTTCTTTACGGAGAAAATTTTGTCACAAATTTTGGATAATATAGATACAGTTGAAGTACTCTACAACTTGAGTTATTTTCTCTCCAGATTAGACCACATTAGCTAAGTATTTTGAGCTCTTTTAATGGTTATGTGCAGACAAAGTCAATAAATTCAGTAGTTAAAAGGTTTTCTACAAGGTATGTTGTGCAGCAGAATTACCCAGGAGATTGCAAAAGACTATTTATCAGTCCTGTTAGACATATAACTAATAAAAGCATGAACTCTGAGGAAAAAGCTGCAACTTATACCTTATCCAAAAACAGATCCTTGCAGGACAACGAAATTGACGAATTAAGAAATTCTTCTAAGCATGTATATGTGAGTTTTCAATTCAACTTACAATTCAGCTCACATTTCTTCTTCCTCTTCTACTTCTTCTCTACTCCTTGTCTTCTTTTCATTCTTTACATTCTTCACACCATTTCTGTTTCTGGCTAACCAAAAAACCGTTCAAACTGTAAGAACTCTGTTAGAAACAGGAAGCTGAAAATAGGAAGCTGAAAACAGGAAGCTGAAAACAGAGAAACGAAAGCCAACTTATTCATTGAGAAATCACAGAAACAAAAGCTTATTAACGCTGCATTTGGATTCAGTCTCAGAAACAAAAATACAAAGAAAATAGACAAGCTGTATATTGAATCACAGTTCACAAACCCTAAAATACCACACATCTTCATCAATAACAACATGCATGTTATCAAATTACAGTTCACAGACCCATATTTCAGAGATTAAAAGCCCCAAATTAAAACCCCTAAAATAGGAACCCTAAGCCACTGATCAATTTCAGAAGCAAATAGAAATCAATACATACCTATTCAATGATGTGAGCACAGCGAAGACGATGATGAGAAGCACGGAGATGATGATGGTGAGAGCGGCGCAGCGACGATGGTGACGGTCGCACACCGACGATGGTGAGGGCCGCACAGCGACGATCAGTGCAAGCGATGGCGAAGAGGAGATGACGACGGTCACTGTGGAGAGTAGAGCAGGTGAGTCGTGAGTGGGAGGCGATGACTCTCAACGGCGACAGTGAGAGGGTTTCCGCTTGTAGTGAGGCGGTCAATGGCGAGACTGAGAGGGTGAATGGCGAGACCGAGAGTGAGAGGGTCAATGGCGAGCTATCGAGACCGAGAGTGGGGGGCGACGATGGTTAGCTATCGAGACCGAGAGTGAGAGGGTGCTATGGAGGGTTTGTTGCTCGAGGATGAAGGTGACTGAGACTCAGAAGTTTAATTTCCTTAGTTTTAATTTACTAAGTGTTAATAAGGTCTTTCAGGAAAAACAAGGAAAAAAAATTACTAAGTGTTAAAGTTTTTGGCTCTAGAGACATTAGGCATCACTTTTGAAACGCACCCAAAACTTAACAAATAGGCTATCCTTTAAAAGCGTCTCCTTTGATATGAAAAGTGAACCTATAGATATCAACCTACGGCTACGCTTTTTAAGTGATATCTTTAATACCTAAGGCTACGCTTTTTAAATGATGCTGCATTTGTGTATCCTTTTCTCTTATAAAAAGGCAACACAGAGAAAAGCGTAGCCTATTCTATGAATAGGCTACGCTTTTCAAATGTAGCTTAAAAAAAGTGTGGCTGAATGGGTATTTTTCTTGTAGTGATATTTTATATTGATAGAAGAACTTTTCATCTAGAAGTAAATTTTACCCATTGGTGAGATCTATCTCTATTGATAGTCTTTTTTTTTGGTTCAAATCAAATTAATCGATTATTAATAAGAAGAATATTAGATAATCATTAGAATTTATTATTTTTAATTATCAGTTAAATATTAACATTTAAAAGTATGAAATAAAATATGTTATTAAATTATTAAATTAAATAAATTAAATTAAAAAATTAAATTAATAACTAAATAATGACTATAAATTAAATAACAAATTTTAATAATTCATAATATTTCTCATTTCTTATTAACTATTTGATTTATTTATTCATTGTTTTTAGTTTTAAATCTTTCAAACCACACAATCAAATAATAATGTATATTTGTTTCTTACTTTTGTTTCCAGCATATATCTTCTATTCTTATTTATATTACTTTATTTATAAATTATTTATCATAATTATGGTTGCTTGTAATAGTTTCATATTTGTTGAGTTAACTGTACAGTTGCTACAAAAAACATTCTAAAAATCAATAGCCAAATTAACAACAAAAGCCACGGCTTGTGCTGTCACTTTTAAATTTGTCAACTTTTTAAAAAGCTAATAAAATTGACGATTTGAAGACAAATTCGTTTTTTAAGATTGAAAAATACAAAATTATTTTTTATCTTACAAAATGCGTGATATTTAGATCCTTCTGTACAATTGTCTAATCAAAACGTAACAGAATGAACTAATGTGTCATCCATATGTCCGTTACAGTGCTTATGTAGTCCATTGTAAAAAGGTTTGAGGACGGACAGGTTCCTAGACTTCAAAACGATGTCGTTTTGTGATGAGTCCTTGGCTTCTTCAATTTTTCCTCCTATCTGAAGCATTCTCTTTACCACTGAGATTTTGTTCCTAGATGAACTAAGAAGTTAAAGGCACAACGGCGCCGCCTCCATTTCAAGAAGCCCTAGATTGGAATCTCCATCCACAGCCACCAACATGATAGGGAGGTCGTCGACAGTGCTGTTAGTCGGGAAGCCACGAGAGGGGATATTATTGAAAAAGAAGAAGAGAGTAGTGGAGGCCGTCAACGGAAAAGTCAAAAACAGTGGCGGCTTGCCAGAGAACAAGGTGAACGTGTGTTCCGACGATGTCAACAACGGCAGTGCACAAGAGATTTGTCACTAGCGGTGGCGGCAAAGGGTGGTTGCGTGGCCAATTATCACATCGGCAGAAAATGAAGCATATATGGAAGAAGTACGATTAGGTGGTTCCACTTGATTTGTTCCTTTGTGTGTTATTTACCAATTGAGAATCACGGCAAGGGGAAGGACCAGTCTGAATCTTGTTGAATTATTAATGAATCTTCTTTCTTTATCACATTCTCATTCAATTCCGCGCTTTCTGCTTCCTCGTCTCCACCGCCGCCGCCACTCCCATTCGTTTTTGGATCCTCTTTTCTAGCATGTTGTCCTACCTCCTCCTTATATTCAGCTTTCCTCCTAACTTATTCGTTCTCATATATTTTTCTCTTTTAATTTTTACTTACCTAGTGTGGGAGAATCTATTAGAAGAGTTTTTGCAATTATCAATTTGATGACAAAATTTTTAAGATTTATTCCTACTCTCGATTGATTAAGATTGGATGAAAGTGTTCAACAATTTGCAGTTTTCCTATAGTCTCAAGTTGACCTTGTAAGGAAAGCTGCTCATTTGAGCCGTTTTATCTACAACTTCAAGGACATGAAAGGATTAAAAATGATCTTGCTCGTATTGGGACTCATAGTCACATGAATGCGCTTTGTTATATCTGGTGATTTTGGTGGCGAGTTAGGTTCTATTTGATTTAATTTGATTTTTGAGCTTTTTTTTGAAAAAATTTACCTTTTTTCATGGAAATTGAGATATGGAGAAAAGATCCTATTGATTCAAGTTGTTCTTCAACGGAGAATTTGAGATATAAAAATTGATCTTTTTTTCATTTATGAACAAAACTTCAGTTGCAAGGGCTTCAGAAATGTTTCAAATAGGGAAAAAATGAAAAAGCCAAGCGAGGAAGACTCATCGCAAAATACGCATATAAGAGAATGAATTTAGTTATTTTTCTTCTTTCTAATTTTAAAAATGAATTATCTTAAGCATTTTATATCTTAATTTTAATTATTTATATTTAGTTCATCTCATACATTCAAATTTCACTTTTATTATACTATACATACTAAAATACATTTATATTGTGAGTTTTTTTTCATGCACTGTATCTTCTTATTTAAACATCAATTCATAAAAATAAACATAAATATATAATAAAAAATTTATTTATTTAAGTATTATAAAGAGAATATTATTTACAAAAATAAAAACTATTCTTAAAATTATTATTGAAATTTAAAGGAAAAATACATATAATTTAAAGTAACATATGCATAATTTAATTAAATAGACTTAACTCTCTAATATTTTTTAAAGAGGACAAGATTTAAGATCAAGACAAAAATATTTTTTTTAAAAAAATATAAGAATCACAACTAACTTTATTGTAAAAAATAAATAAAACTTTAAATTTCACAAAATACTTTTTTTTCTTATAGTTTGGTGTAAAATCCGAGAAATTAGTAAATAATTAGTTAATAAATTAGTTATTAATCAAAAAAATTAAAGAATAGAATTTTATAGTTTAATGTGGTAGAATTAATTAAAATATAAATTTTAGACAGAAATTTTAAAAAATTTGATCTAAGATTGGGTCGAATGACCAAAGCAGACTTAAGTGGGCCCAAGCTCACCTAAACACCCATATATATAAGCTTGCTTCAGCTTTGGGGAAAGGGTGAAATCAAAGAACCCTAACCCTTGCTTCAATTTCAATTCACCGTAACTTTCAATCCGGAGTTCCGAATAACAAGCCGTCAGCGGCCACGCGTTTGTCTTGGAGTCCTCTACGAAACTCACTCAATAATTTGGTAAGGAATTAGCTATTTCTTTCCAAGACTCTCTCTCCTTAAATTCGAAAATATTAGATTCTTAGGCTTTGAGATTTTGTGATTTAATGATGTTATGTGTGCTCAAGTGGTGAGAAATCACTAGAATTTGTCCCAAACTTTTGTTGGTGAGGTGAGAAACCTCTAACTTTTGTGGAATTATTAAATTAGTAAATCTTATATTGATTTTAGTGATGTTTGTGTGGAATTAGATTATATATATGTGTGACTTAGAGTCTATTTGAGGATTTAGAAGCTTGAGGTCAAGTTTTGGAGGCCGAGTTTCGTTGGTGAAGTTTTAGAATCTTGAAAACTTGTGGTGCGGGGACGCTTGAGGTGTTCTGGTTTTAATGAGGAATCGGCTAAGGTATGATTTTGGTTTCTCGTATTTAATAAATAATGTCTTGTGAAAACTTAGGCTAGACAACCATAGGATAGGAATGAATGCATGAGTATGTTAATTGCTTAGTGCCTTGATGTTAATTGTTGAACAAGGTTGAGTTTTGGTTTGTTGTTGATATTGGTGATAGAATGCCAAATGATGATTGAGGTTTGACAAAGTATTGAGGGTGAATATGTATTTGTGATGAATTATTGATGATTGTATTGG
The DNA here is from genome assembly GCF_003086295.3 of Arachis hypogaea. NCBI lineage: Eukaryota > Viridiplantae > Streptophyta > Magnoliopsida > Fabales > Fabaceae > Arachis > Arachis hypogaea. Next base: position 91,229,540 of record NC_092045.1, read on the forward strand.
TTAATTGAGGAATTATGTATGAGATTATGTAAAATTAAGGAATAGTTGAGTGTGGTAGGATGTGAAGATTGTGGTGCTATCAATGGTATACTGTGGTGTTGTCTGTATGTGTAGGATGTTGATATTGAGTCTGATTTTTAATGAAAATAGAGGTTTGAGAATTTTTGTGTAAATATAATTTTTGGCCGAACTTCGGTGAGTCTTAACTCGGCTTCCAGAATCTCAAATTATTTCAAACTTATTTCATATGAAAATTGGATCCGTGAAGTTTATGTTGTTCAAAGAACGGATGAAAAATATTTTAAAACAAAAAAGTTATGTGCGTCAGAAGTTTGGAGGTCAAAACTGAAAATTATGCAGCATTCAGCATTTTTCCCATTTTGCATGTCTTGCGTATGCAACCACCTGCACGCGACGCGACCAACCTTTTCGGGTTGGGCATCTCGCATACGCATGAAAGGAAAAATTCACACTCATGCGTACGCGTGGCCCACGCATACGCGTGACTTCTCAGTAATGCGTACGCGTGACCCCTGTTTTCAGCAAACTTAATTTTATATTTTAAAACCTAATTTCGAACTTCTAAACTTCTATTTTACTCTTTTAACCCCTAAACTTTAGTTATGTATTGATTTATGAGAAGAAATTAGGAGGGGGTGGTAACTTGGAGATAAAGAAATTTGAGAAGTGATGAATTAGGTATGAGGAGATAGGGTGCACACACACTATTTAAATTATGAAATTGATTAAAGAAAGGATTACATGTTACATCTGAGCACTCTTTCTTGAAAGTGTGACCCCAGGAGATGGTGGAAGGTGAGGATCCCCTTCTTTGTTCCTCCTGGTACTGTAAAATCGCCCAGCGAGATGGTGTGAGGTTAGGATCCCCTCTTTTGTTCCTCCTGGACATATGAGAACGTACCTCCTAGGTAGACGCAAGGGTTATGGTTTTGCCCCACTTGCTCCAGGCTGGTTAGTATAGAGGCTCCCCGAATAGATGCAAGGGTGTGGTTCACCCCACTTACTCCGGGTTATGATGAACTATGTATAAAGTACAAATATATGATATATAAGTAATGTTATTGCTATAATGAATGATTATGAATGAATATGAATGAAATGAGGCTTATGCACTTATGTTATCTGAGATACGAGTGTTCCAGGTTGAGACTCGATACTCTGTTGACCTTACGACGTAAGGGTGACTGGGCACGTATAAATTTCCGGGAAGGATATCCCCCAATGAGCAAGATTTATATATATGAATGAGAAAAAGCTATGCATATACTCTTGGGGATGCGCGTTGAGGGACAATCCAGGGTTTAGCAGCCAGACTTGTCGGGTTGGCTTGATAACTGACAGATGAGACTCATCAGCCATAGGACAGGCATGCATCATATGCATATTATTTGAATTGCTTGTTTGTGCCTTAATTGGGAATGCTTAAGTGAATTTACTATGTTCATTGTTATATTTGCTATTTGTAGTACTTGTATTCTACCTGTGTTTGTCATTGTTTGCTTGTTTGTTTGTGCGATTTCACCGGTGTTGGAGGATCGGAGGAAAGGCAGAGGAGTTAAGGATTTTAGTTAGGTTTAAGATTTGGTTAAGTTAGGAATCCTTAGAAAACCACCTTGAGTTATGGTTTCTGTTTTAGTTCTTAAGCTTTATAATCTGAGTGTCGGCGTTTTAGAATTGCCTCTGCCTTTTCCAAGACCTTATATCTTACGCATACAACACCTTTACCATGCTGAGAACCCCCGATTCTCATTCTATACGGATTTTTGTGTTTTTCAGGTGTAGGTCGAGATGCACATTTCTAGGCGTCTGGAGTTCTCTGTAGCGAAGTTGGCTTTTGGGATTTTATATTTTGTTCCATTTTGTTATATCTATATGTATTGACTCTTCCTATGTATATATGCTTTACTATTGCACCTCATAGAGGTTTATGGAGAACTAGGGTCACTTTTACATATTTTGGGTTATGGTTCCTTTTATATATATGACTATTCTCTGGCCAGCCTTAGCTTCACAGGCTGAGTTCGGAGCTTGATATTTTTTACTCTTGACCTTTTACTCTTACTTTTATATATTTGTTTATGAACCTTGGCTTTCTCCATACGCAAGTAATTTTTTTCCTGAGCGTTGCGCTTTTAATTTTACAATTTTTCTTTACCTATTTTTCAAGACTCCTAGTATACTACATTCTTTCAATTATTATACGTATATATATTTTGTTTTAGAGGTCGTAATACCACACCACCTCTATTTTATGATTTAAGCATAAAGATCTGTGTGGTAGGGTGTTACATTTGGAACCCGACCTGACCTAATTACCTTGTATATTAAAAACTAAAAATATAGAATTTATATAATTTTTACCTAACTTTAATCAAACTTCAACCATCATTCACCTATTTTTTTTCTTTTTATTCTTATTTTTCTTGGTTGCAAAATTTTTTTCCCTTTCTTTTTTTATTTTAGAAATCTAATTCTAATTTGGTATTTAAATTAATGCAATCTGATATGATTGGTCCAGGTTTAGTCACAAAAATATATTTACTTGATCCATTTTAAATTGATCAAATTTAATCGGTTCAATTCTCAATTTCTTTCAAACCCAACCCAATCCAATCCGATTACACCCTAACTTTATGGATTAAAAATTAGAAGTAACAACTCTAGTTATGAGTCTGACGACAATATAACACTATTATTCTCCTTGATTTGCGATTACTTACTTAAAATTATTTTTAAATTTAATTTTAACTATAAAAATCTAAAATTATATTCAATATCGTCTTTTTGTTTTGAAGTATATTTTGACAAATTAATTTAAAATAACACTTTACAAAAAATATTAATTCTATTCCTAATATATATTTATATATATCCTAATTAAATGGTATATTATAATATAGTTAATTTCTAAAATTATGATGCGTAGATAAATAAAAGAAGGTAGTATATAAGACAAATTTTATGAGATAAATTATAATTTTAATAAATAATTAAAATAAATAAAATTTAAAAATATTAATTAATTAAAATTTTTAAATTAATTTAATAATTTTAATAACTTATATACCAATAGAACATGTTAAATTTTCAATAATAAGTTACCAACAAAAATTTTCAATAATAATTATAACTGTTATTTATTAAAAATATATTTTAAAGATTATAATTAATGTGTTTGTAATTTTACAAGAAGAATATATTAATTACTTAATAATTTTATCAATATACATGTATGGTTAAGTCAAATTAATATTCAGTATTTTTTTTTATAGTTTGATGGAATTTCGAAACTCTAAATAATAAAAAAGTATTGTAACAACCACCTTGTATTACTAATGGAAGAAGAAGAGTAAGAAATAAAAAGGTGGAAACAGACAAATAATTGTTTGAACATTTTCAAAAGATGAAGAAGTAAAAGAAAAGAAGAAAGAAAAGAAAAAAGAGGAAGGAAAAATTGAAAAGGGCAATAATGATATTTTAGTAAAGAAGTTAGCTCATAATTAACGATTTATTAATTTTGACAAACATATTTTAGTTTTTATAAATATTATATTAATTTTATATCAGCGCTCAAATCTTTAGTTCTTAAAAATGGTTTTTTATTTTGTAAGTCTACTTGATGAACATATATTAATATATATCATTGTCGAACAACAAATTGACATTCAAAAGGTGCACCCCTCGTTGGTAAATTTATTATATATGCCAACCACTCATGACTATTTTTAAATCTTTACATTTTTATTATAATGTATATATTTGAAACTTATTTTTAAAATAATTATTTAAATCAATTTCAAAAATTTTAAAAGTGAATATTTTAGTTCTTAAGAAAAATTAATATACAGATCAATTTTTAAAATTTTATTTTGACAGACAAATCAGTTTTTAGTTTATTTTTTGGCAGAATAATTATTTAAATTAGTCTCTAAGAATTTTAAAAATAGATATTTTAGTCCCAAAAAAAAAATTAATATACAGATCAATTTTCAACGTTTTTATCTGTTAGATTTAACAATTTTTCGTCCATTTTACTTTTACTAAATGTCAACTTTTATTATTATTATTATTAACTTAGCTTTGTACATGTGAACAATGATACTAACATATTAATATCGTCTTTTCGTTAGAAACAAATAAGGTAAATAATGATAATTTGAACTCCAAATTAAAATATTTTCTTTTTATTTTTTAAAATAAGACATCTTTGATTATATTAAATATAAAAATATCAAATAATTTCAACTTTAAATTTCTTGTAGAATAATCTTTAATAATTTTATTAAATATTATTATTATTATTATTATTATTATTGTTGTTGTTATTATTATTGTAAAAACTCTTTTTATATTATAAATACATACATAATAAGAATTTAATGAATAAATTTTCATTGCGTAATTAATAATAATAATAATAATAATAATTTTATTTTGTTTTATATTTTTTAATGAGACCTGTTATATTTGACAGAAAAAAAAGATTAGAAATTAATCTGTGCATTATTTTTTTAGAGATTAAATTGTCCACTTTTAAAATCTTTGAGAATTGATCTGGATAATTACTCTGCTAAAAAATAAACTAATGACTAAATTGTCTGTCGAAATTAAATCTTGGAGATATTTTTGTATATTAATTTTTTTAAAAAACTCTATTTTTAAAATTTTTAAAATTAATTTGAATAATTATTACTCCTTATTTTTATTATAATTTTCTCTATGCAATTGGACATTAACGTGTATATTACAAATATTATGTATATAATAATTTCTTGCATCAGATGTTTACTCATATTAGTTTGATAAATAACTATTTTGTGCACAGTAAAAATCTTTCACGAATGAATAAAATAATATATAGTAATTACTATAAGATTTGAAGCATGTCACACCATAATTGTTCAGTTATTTATGAATTTTATTACTAAAAGTATTTTTTGTGAGTATTCAATTTTCCAAAATATTAATCATAATTGTGGATTTATTGCAATAATTGTAGATTTATTTTTTTCATACCAGTTTAATTAGTTAATACTCAAAATAGCGAAAATTGAAATCTTAGGTAACAACACAAACAAATGAATTAACTAAGTAAATTAAATAAAAAAACGAAAACATTAATTATTTCACATTTTATTTCCAAGGGAAAGAGGATGAATGAGGAAATCATACTTTATCCCAAATATTTTGGGGTAAAACCTATTTAATTTTTATTAAGGAGAGGATATATTTTTCATGCGTATTTTGAGAATATTTTCGTATTTATTTAGATAATAAATACTTTGTTATTAATATAAAGAATATGTTGATTATAAAAAAAAATGAAAATATTAAGGGTTAATATTTTTAATAGAAAATTAAAACTTGAGTAGTGTTAACTTAAATACAAGATAAATAAAAAATATTATTTTTTTATATTTGTGAAAAAAAATTTGAAAGTGATTAAAATTCAGACGAAAAACACATATTTTCAGAATTAGATAGAGTAACATTATTATTATTATACAGGGGAACTAGTCCAGCCATCTTTTGGATAAAAAGAAAAAAAAGTTATGAGTATAATTTTAATGCAGTGATAATATAAATATGAAGAGTTTTACACAGTTATTCGATCAAATTTATATGTTTAGATATTTTTTCAAGTAATAAAGTCAAAAATTAATTATTTATGATAATGTAATATTATATAATTGAATATGAAAGGATTTTTATTTAAATAAAAAATTTATTATTTACGTAATTAAATTAGAGTACATAAATTTATTAATTTGTGCATTTAGTATCATTTTTGCAGTTAAATTTGAAAAAATAGTATTTGTAAAGTTTTTTATGGCTATGCCATAGTGAAAATGTATTGCATTTTTGTTTTTCATTTTCACAGGTAGAAAGAGAAAAAAATGAACCAGAAAAAAGTTAATGTTTATTTTCGGTTTTTCTTCCTATATAGTATATACAAAAACGGATAGAAAAAATACATTACATTTTTGTATCAGAAATTGTACAAACCTTCTTTTCTTAATTTCTGACATTAAAAACGATACTAATATACAAATTAATAAATTTCAATATCTTCATTTAATTACGTAACCAATAATTTTTTATTTAAATAAAAAAGTTTTGAATATCGTGTTGTGCAGGAAAATTTAAAAATTATGTTTAATTATTTTTAATTTGAAGTGATGATATATATATATATATATATATATATATATATATATATATATATATATATATATATATATATAATCTATTATCTGAAATCTCATTAGTACAAGCCAATATATTTTTATTCGTCAAATATATTAAAATAATTCGCCTTACCGAAAACGTCGCTAAAAAATAATTCATGTATATATATATATATATATATATATATATATATATATATATATATATATATATATATAGATATTCACTTTTCATTTAGATTTATTCGTACTCCATCATATATGATATTGTTGATTATTGCAAAGTTTAAGTTTATCACAAGTCACAAGTAGCTATTAATTTAATTTGTAGGTTTAGGGTTGGTTTCTATGTTGACCTGTCGGTCCGTCTAGTAATCGTGAATCGTGATGTCACCAATTGCATAAAAACAAGGATAGTCCAAGTTGCGCGCGAATATGCCCAAATATAAATTCGCCTGCACCTTGTATTAAAGAAAAAAGAAAGTAAATCACATGTTTAAATAAAATGAAATTTAAAATGATCCAAATGCAACAAATAAAAATTGATTACATTTGAATCTTGTATGTAATCTATATAAACTGATATATCACAAAGCAGTTTAACAAATTCTATAACGTATTACATTAAAGTACAAAATTATCATAAACTGCTACTCTCAAACGCGATATATGAAGAGCAAAACTAAAAAAAAAAAAAAATGTATAGCGGTTTATGCACAAATCTAGGGGCATAATCCTCTTGACCCCATCGCGGTTTATGATCAAAATATTGTGGAAGATATCGCGATGGGTACTTTTGATTTTTTCGTTGAAAATGCTTTTAAAATTATAGCTAGTCACGGATTCTTCACTTGGATTATTTGGTAGGTTTTTGAGACAAAACTGGAAAGAGAGTGGGACCGTGAAAAAAGAAAAAAATCGTGTCTACTGATTTGTTGTCTACCTTGTTGGAAATATAAAGGAAGAAGTTAGTGCAGTAATTTTTTAATTTTTAAATTCAGAAAAAAGGAGGGTGTTATTGTTGATTAGAAGTAGATTTGTAGTAATCTATAACAATATATAAAGAGAATATAGAGAGAATGATGTTCAATTTTTATATTCTCATTTTAATTTTATTAATAAACACTGATTGATGTAACTGCATCTTAAAAATTATTATAAAATATAATTACCATTAATTTTTCTTCATTCATATTACGGTTATCTTCTTATTTTACACACAATTCTTATTTATAATGTCTTTTTTTTCGTTTTACTACGTATATATAATATTTTTTTTATCTTTCAAATGATTCTATTAGCCTCATATTTATAAAGTATAATTATTAAAGTTAGATTTTTTACTGTAATTAATACATAGATATTAATTGTGTTAACATTTACCTTTTTTTCTATCTTTTTCTATCTCTTGAGTTATGTAAATTTTAATTTTTTTTGTTGTAACCATGGATATGAAACTTTTTTAATATTAGAAGAAAAAGCCTATGGCTGTTATTCAAGGTCGTCATCAAACTTTAAAATATATTCAATTAGAATCGTATCAACAATTTTAGAAAATAGATTTGAACTTAAATAATTATTTTTAACGAAGAGCATTGGATATATATTTATTGAATTTTTTAAAAAAAGATTGTGTATTTATATGTCATCTTTTATTTTTGTGGTGGTGTATAGCAATATTGCTTACATCATAATTTCAAAGTTTATTTTATATTTAAGTCAATTCATAAAGTATTCTACAAAAATTATGTTTAAATTAACTTTTTATTTTATATTTTGGAATTTAAAATTTTATATTTTTATTTTTATTCAAAAATTATTTTTTATTTAATTTTAATTCGGTTAGTCTTAAAGTATTAATATTAATTTTAATTTTTTAATTTTTAGAATAGATAAAAAATGTGATTTTTTTATAAATTAGATTATTCAAAAACTACTCAGTTAAGTTTAATTCTTTACATGTTAAATAAAAGATTGTTTAATTAAATAAAAAAATTAATAAAAAAATATAAAAACACATATCAGAATTTTTTTTTACATCAAATTGATAAGATAAAAAACTTATATTAAATTGATAAAAAAAGACAAAATTATTTTTTACGTGATATATTAAGAGAATACAGAAAAAATAGTGTCTAATTTTTGTATTTCCATTTTAACCTTATTAATAAAGTGACTGAGGTAACTGCATTTTAAAAATTGGTGTAAAATATAATTACCATTAATTTTTCTTCATTCATATTGCGGTTACCTTTTTATTTTACGCACAATGGTGTCCTCTTCTTCATTTCACTAAGTACAGCCATACAGGTAATACTTTCTTTTATCTTTCAGATAATTTTATTAGGCTCATATTTACAAAGTATAATTATCAAGATCATATTTTTTACTGTAATTAATACATAGGTATTAATTGTATCAATATTTATATAATTTTTTTGTCTTCCTTTATCTCTTGGATTATATAAATTTTAATTTTTTTGTTTGTTTTTAACCATGGATACGAAACCTTTTTAATATTAGAAGAGAAAGTCTATGTGTAATACTCAAGGTCGTCATAAAACTTTAAAGTATATTCAGTTTGAATGGTATCAACAATTTGAGAGAATATATTTAAACTTAAATACCTTAATGAAAAGTATTGGATATATATTTATTGAATTTTTTTTAAGAAAAAAATTTGTGTATTTATGTCATCTTTTAATTTTGTGGTGGTGAACAGCAATAATGCTCACATCATAATTTTAAAGTTCATTTTATATTTATGTCAATTCATAGAGTATTTTATAAAAATTATGTTTAGATAAATTTTTTATCTTATAATTATTTTATATTTTAGAATTTAAAATTTTGTATTTTTATGTTTATTTAAAAATTATTTTTGTATTTTATTTTAATTCTATTAGTCTAAAAGTACTAATATTAATTTTAATTTTTTAATTTTTAAAATAGATAAAAAGATGTAATTTTTTTTATAAATGAGATGATTCAAAAACTACTCATTATAAAAGAAGTTAAGTTTAATTCTTGACATGTTAAATAAAAGATTGTTTAATTAGATAAAAAAATTATAAAAAAATTAATAGAAAAATATAAGAATACATATGAGATAATTTTTTTTACATCAAATTAATAAAATAAAATAAAAATTACATCAAATTGAGAAAAGAAAAAGACAAAACTATTTTTTACGTGAAGAGTTAAGAATAAATTAAAAAGATAGAAGAATGATGAAAATATAAATTAAATAAGTAAACTAAAAAGAAGAAAAAATGTAAGTAAAAGTAATTTTACGCGAAATCGAATAAAATTTACAACTGCAATGGATGAAAATAATGGAGGACGTTGGAGGCGATGCAATTGAGGGTGTTAAAAAAAAGAAGGGCAATAGTAAGAGAGACATATAAAAGTGTACATGAAGAACAAAATTGTTAGATTTTTCAAAAAAATTAAAAACAAAACTTTAATAGAATAATTAGAGTGAAATCAAATTACTAGCGAGAGTACAAAGGCGGTTTAAACAAAAGGATATAAACTAAAACTAACATAGAATTAAATAAAATATAAAGATAATAAAGAATATAAAGACATTGATAAAATAAAAGATATAGACTAAAATTAACATAAAATTAAACAAAACATGAAGATGGTAAAAAAATGTGAAAATATTGATGTTCACTTAGTCTATTTTTTTTATTTATTAACAATTTGCAGATACTCTGTATTTTTTTTTATTAGGAGATGTGTGTTATCATGGTGATAGGAGTATTAAAACTATTTTTATTTCAGTGGGAGGTTATTAGATTTTTTAAAATAAATTTTATGACTATTTTATCCTTATAATTTACTTTATGAAATGGTTTGTTAGAGGGTAAACATAATCCAAAAAAATTGGAAACTAAAGTTGTAGTCGACTCTTTGTATTGATTTTATAGATTTTCACCTTTTGTTATATGGTACAAAGATTATATATAATATAATAAATGGTACATGTTCTCATATATAAGAGCTTGGGACTTAATATTACTCTTTTTTGGAGTTTCTCTACCTTAATAAAAGAACTAATATCATTTAGACTTAATGTTTATTGCTGTACTTAATAAAAAAACTACTAGCATTTAACTTTAATTTTTAACTTTCAAGATATATTAAAAGATATAACTTTTTATGCATTAAATAATTTAAAGGATACTTATTATATAGAAAGTTAAAAATATTCTAAATTTAAAAAATTATTTAATAACAAAATTAAATTTGTTCAAAATCGTATGGAGAGTTAGAAAGAGAAAGAGAAAGTTAAAATTTTTTAACTAATTATAAAAAATCACCACCATCAAAGGCAAAGCTATTAAAATTGAGTATATTAAGTGAGGTTTAAGAAATAAACCAGAACGATAAATCTAAAAAATTTTCTATCTCTCTTTATATAGTGTTTCACTTTAACTAACTATTTTTTATGAATAGTATTCAAATGACGAACAAAATAATAAGAAGATTCATATTAGATTATGAAAATTAATTTCATCCTTATAATATGATGACATTATTAGTTTAAAATATGTACAATGAAATACTAAAGTATAGTTTAATTAATGTGCATAATAAAATAAATATAAAACTTATAAAATAGTAGTCAAATGTGAATAGTAATGGTTACGTTATGTTATAAGGTACTATATTAAACTACGGCTTAAATTTATAATAAACTACAACTTAAAGATAATTTAAAAAAGGTTTAATTACTCTGTTGGTCCTTATAGTTTCGTGAAATTTTCAATTAGGTCCCTATACTTTTTTTCTTTTTAATTGGGTCCCTGCACTAATTTTTTTTCAATTAAGTCCCTCTTAATAGTAATTGGGTTAATTTTATAGGGACCCAACTAAAAAAAAAAGAATTGGTATAGGGACCAAAATAAAAAGAAAAAAAGTATAGGAACCCAATTAAAAAATTTTTTTGGTGTAAGGACTCAATTAAAAGGAAATAAAGTATATGGACCTAATTGAAAATTTCACGAAACTATAATGACCAATAGATTAATTAAACATTTAAAAAATTAAATATAAAATTAAAAAAATATTCTTTATCAATTGAAATTATGCATGAAGATAAAGAGTATTTTGAATATAAATTTTTATCACTGCTTTAAATTAAATACTACTAAAAATAAATAAATAAACTTAATAACGTTTATAAATAGTTAATTTGTAAATAATGTTTCTAAATTTTTATTTTGATTTTGTTACACATAATTTTTAATTGAATAATCTTGAAGGGTTTATATATTTATTTTTATGGTCAGTAAATCTAACCGTTTTTTAAAATTAAAGAAGTTATTGGTAAGAAAATGTATGATGAATGACGAAGAATTTTTTTTCAGATACACAATTTTTATACTTTCCTATTTTGTTTATTAAGTATTCTTATATTTTGATATTTAAAAACGAAAAAAATAAGCATCCTCATTTATTCTATTTTTCACTATTTATAAAAAAATGAAGACCTCTTTGTATTTAGATTCATATTTTGGTCTACCATTTAAAAAAGAAGAAGACAAACATGAATATCCATGACATTTAAGTAAAAATTATCTTTTATAAATAACTAACATGTATTTTGGTTTATATATACTCTTTTTGAATTAGAATAATGTTATTATCATTATTTTTTGAATTATATTTTGGTTTATAGTAATTTTAATTTTAATAAAATATGATATAAATAAAGTCACATCAATATTAAAATAAAAAATATTTATCTAATAAATTTGAAGAGTGAATGATATATTAACAAAAAAATAAAATTAATTTTTTAAAAATAATAAAAAAGTGGTTGAATAGGCATGTTAGTATCTGTTGAACTGTTAGTAGTGATAAAGTTGATAAAATATTGTTAGATATACTAGTTTTATTGTCTATTAATTTTCGAAGTTATTGATATTATATTAGGACATTAGATGATATTATATTTGGAATTTTTAGCGAAGATTCGATGACATTCACCAACGTTCATTTATAAAATTCAAAAATTGTTAGTTGATTATTGACATTAGAATTTTCATTAAAATATAATTAGGGTTAAATTTTTGTTTTATAATGCTGTCGACTAGAATAGGAGGCAGCAATAGAACATGCTTTTTTATGATTGGGTTATCCCATATTTTAAAACTTCTGGGTTGTAAAATTTGGTGAGGCTGAACAAACATTAGCTCAGGCTGGATGAGCTTCTGGTTAGCGTACTTATTAAGAAGTGGTGTTCTGAGAAACATATTTTTCATATGCCTTTCAAAAAGTGTATTATTATTCTGCAAGCCTATTATATGTGGACTTCACCAACAAAGTGATTGAAAGATTATTTGTGCCTTTTATAATTAGAGTTAATACACTTAGATATGTTGGTGGTTATGTGTTCGAACTGTCTCCTATTATCTTGATGTTGGGTCCACTAGCCGCATTCTATTATGTTTGTCCAATGACACATAGCCGAGTTCTCTGTCATCAGAATGTCAAACCAGTAGTAAAACTCAATCTCAGAATGTCAAGCCCAATACTGCGGCTAATGCAACCACAGGCATCAAATTCAAAGCTCCCCTAAACCAATCGATCGAGGATTTGGAGCTGACCCCCCCCAAATTGGCAATAACGTCCTCCATCTTCGTATATAACTCATGTATGCTCACTTCTTGGAAAACTTTTCTAACAATGATATAGAACTTGAAAATTTTCATCGGATCCTGTCACAATCATATCATACTTCATATCGGTTGAGACAATGGCAATTGGGATCTTGTAAAACAATTTCTCGACCCGCTTGGTTCCACACACTCAAGCTTCTATAATATACTGGTCTAAACATCTATAAAACTATTTGATGAACAGATAGAAATACTCAAAGGTTTATTGTCAGTAAAATTTATACCATGTCTTTTATTTTTTTTGAATCTTTTCTGTATAGTACACAAGAGATAAGAAACTATCCTCACCAAATATTGTATTGGCCACTCTACATCACAATCACGTTCAACTAGTATTTATAAAGCTATTTTTATTCAAAAACTATTGACACATTATCTTAAACAATTTTTAGGATTTTTTTCATTTGTTTTCTTAGGTTTTAATCAAATTTCTTATGTTTTCTAGTAAAATTTCATAAATAATCAATTATTTGGAGTTGTATTAGTGTTTTTGTATTTTTAAGAGTTTTTGTCTCAAAATAACCAAGAAAATGCACAACTAAAGAGTAATTTGCGAATGTTGTCAATCTTGACCTCTTCATACTCAAGTGATCATAACTTAAGTAGAAAAAGTCCAAATAAGGCATTTTTAGTGGCATTAGAAAGCTAACATCCAGAGCTTCAAAATGATATGCATATGCCTATAGTGAACATTTAGTTTGAGCCACATACCTCCATCATACTTTGAATGTGAAAATCAGCGCCCAGCATTCCACACCCAGCTTCTTCTCACACAAGCCTGGCGTCCCCTCCTTGCTCTCATGCAGGGCCAGCCGCCATTATCACAAGCTCGACATCCCCACTTGCATCCACACACACACCCGCCTTCCCCGCCTATAAGCCCACTGTCCAAGCTCTCCCTGCAAGCTGCAATTGAGCCATGCCCAAAGTTAAAGACTCTAAGCCCGGCGTACAATACTTCCAAGTCTCAGGATGCAACACTTAAGGCCTAATTTCAAATATACAAATCATAAGAAGCCAAAATCTAAAGATTCAAGATTTAAGAGATTAGTTATCATTAATTTCTTTTAGAAAGATAAAGATTTGATTATTAGGATTCATTTCTAGATTAGATTTTGAATTATTGTTGTAGGTAGTTATCTTATTATTCTTCAAGATAAGATTATGGTTAGTTTTTGAATTTGAATATTGAATAGAAATTAGGATATAAATAAGTGAACAAGGATCACAAGAGAGAACCATCCCGGAGGAAGATCTTCGGATCCAAATCACACACCTCTCTCATCATTAGGATTAGTTTCTTCTTTATCATGAGTTACTAAACTTCCATTGTTGAAGGTTAGGAGCTCTATTTGGTTTTGGGATTAATAATGTAGGTGTTTTCTTTATTTTAATTTATGCTTCTTTACTTTTATAAGATTGAGTTTTGTTCTTCATCAATAAGGGTTAGAACTATTAAGAAGTATTCTATATTTGTCTTGAATTCTGATTTTATATTTGGAAAAATTAATTTTGAAATTAGCTTAAAACTCATCTCATAATCTTCACTTATCTAGCTCTAGTTCGAATACGTGAGATATAATTCGACTAATGATAGTTCTTGAAGGTTGTGTGGCTTAAGAATTAAAACCGTTTTTCACCTTTTCTCTCGATTATTTGACCAAGGGATTGGCGATTAATTTGGTTTAGGAAAATTAAATCACCAAGGGATTATGGTTTAGTTATAAATGATTTGCTATAAAAAGATTTTTTTATAAATTAAATAAAAAAGAATAAGCATTGTTCTTCCAAGAATCAAATATCTCTGAAGCCTTCAACATTCTCATCTATTGATTTTTTCTCAACTTCAAGCATTCTTCCGATTCTCTTCTTCTTCTTTTCTTCAAGATCCACAATTCAATTTCTAAGGTTTGATCAATCTACTTAGATATTCAATTAAACATTGCTTTCCTGAATCCGTTAATCCTCGTGGGAACGATATCCAGTCACCATGGTATTACTTGAATGGTCCGGTGCACTTGCCGGTATCTATGAGCTTTAATTTTTGCTCATCAAATTTTTGGCGTTGTTGCCAGGGATTAATTAAGATTGACAACATACGTCCGGTTAATCCTAACTTAGATCTTGTTTATTTCAATTTCTTTTATTTCACATTTATTTTCTTTTTATTTTTTTTTCTTTTATGATTCTTTTTACTTTCTTTTAGTTTTTTTTATTTTGTTTAATTTCTCTTTCTTCTTCTTTACTCTTTTTTTATATCAGAAGTTACGTTTGATCTCTTCTTATGTTTTTTCATGCTAGAGAGAAACGATCTCGCATCTCTTCAGTACAATCTCGAAATAAAGCTAACACTATTTCAATTAAGAAAGAAAGAAAGCAAAAGCTAAGAGAGAAGAAGAGAGAATGGCAAAAGATCCGAACAACGCAAGAAGGACCCTTGGAGACTATAACACGCCTACCTCCAAAAATTGTGGTGATAGCATAGCAAGACCCATGGTCCAAGCAAATAACTTTGAACTAAAGCCTTCACTCCAATTGGTCCAGCGAGACCAATTTGGAGATAGCCCTCAAGAGGATCCAAACATCCACATAACTAATTTTTTTTACAGCTATGTGATACTGTGAAGAGTAATAGAGTTAGCCCCGAAGCCATCCGGTTAAGGCTATTTTCGTTCTCTTTGAGAGACAAAGCCTGATGAGCAGATAATTTATACGCTTTTTGGTATTGTTTTTAGGTAGTTTTTAGTAGGATCTAGCTACTTTTTAGTATATTTTTATTAGTTTTTAAGCAAAATTCACATTTCTGGACTTTACTATGAGTTTTTATATTTTTTTGTAATTTCAGGTATTTTCTGGCTAAAATTGAGGTACCTGAGCAAAAATCTGATTCAGAAGCTGAAAAAGGACTGCTGATGCTGTTGGATTCTGACCTCCCTGCACTGAAAATAGATTTTTTAGAGCTACAGAAACCTAAATGGAGTGCTGTCAATTGCATTGGAAAGTAGACATCCTAGGCCTTCCAGCAATATATAATAGTCCATACTTTTCTTGAGTTTTGATGATGCAAACTAGCGTTCAAATGCCAACTTCCTACCCTCTTCTGGCGTTAAACAGCAGAAATAGGATAGAGGCTGTAGTTAAATGCCCAAACTGGCATAAAAACTACCGTTTAACTCCAAGAAAAGTCTCTACACATGAAAGCTTCAATGCTCAGCCCAATCACACACCAAGTGGGTCCGGAAGTGGATTTCTGCATCATTTACTTATTTCTGTAACCCTAGTAACTAGTTTAGTCTAAATTGAATTTTTTACTATTGTACTCAGATCTTTGGAACTTTTACATCTTTGGATTATTCTTAGATCATCTTTGGAACATTTTCCTTAGACTTGGAGGCTGGCCATTCGGCCATGCCTGGACCTTCATCACTTATGTATTTTCAACGGTGGAGTTTCTACACACCATAGATTAAGGTGTGGAGCTCTGCTGTTCCTCGCGTATTAAGGCAAAATACTATTGTTCTTCTATTCAATTCAAGCTTATTCTTATTCTAAGATGTTCACTCGCACTTCAACATGATGAATGTGATGATCCGTGACACTCATCACCATTCTCAATTTATGAACGCGTGCCTGACAACCACTTCCGTTCTACCTGCGAAAGCTAGAGTGTGTATCTCTTGGGTTTCTAATCAAAGATTCACATCGTTTCCCCTCTGACAATGGGACATCTGAATCTGAGATTAGAACCTTCGTGGTATAGGCTAGAAACATTTGGCAGCATTCCTGAGATTCGAAAAGTCTAAACCTTGTCTGTGGTATTCCGAGTAGGATCTGGGAAGGGATGACTGTGACGAGCTTTAAACTCGCGACTGTGGAGCATAATGATAGATGCAAAAGGATCATTGGATCTTATTCTGACACGATCGAGAACCGACAGTTGATTATCCATTGATGAGCGGATAATTTATACGCTTTTTGGTATTATTTTTAGATAGTTTTTAGTAGGATTGAGCTACTTTTTAGTATATTTTTATTAGTTTTTAAGAAAAATTCACATTTTTAGATTTTACTCTGAGTTTGTGTGTTTTTCTATGATTTCAGGTATTTTCTGGCTGAAATTGAGGGACTTGAGCAAAAATCTGATTCAGAGGCTGAAAAAAGACTGCTAATGTTATTGGATTCTGACCTCCCTGCACTCGAAATGGATTTTTTCAAGCTACAGAAACCCAAATAGCGTGCTCTTAATTGTGTTGGAAAGTAGACATCCTGGGATTTGTAGAAATATATAATAGTCCATTCTTTGCTCGAGTTTTGATGACACAAACTGGCGTTCAAACGCCAACTTCCTGCCCTATTCTGGCGTTAAACGCCAGAAATAGGATAGAAGTTGCAGTTAAACGCCCAAACTGGCATAAAAACTGGCGTTTAACTCCAAGAAAAGTCTCTACAGATGAAAGTTTCAATGCTCAGCCCAAGCACACACCAAGTGGGCCTGGACGTGGATTTCTGCATCATTTACGTATTTCTGTAACCCTAGTAACTAGTTTTGTATAAATAGAACTTTTTACTATTGTACTCAGATCTTTGGATCTTTGACATCTTTGGATTATCCTTATATTATCTTTGGAACATTTTTCTTTAGACTTGGAGGCTGGCCATTTGGCCATGCCTGGACCTTCATCACTTATGTATTTTCAACGGTGGAGTTTCTACACACCATAGATTAAGGTGTGGAGCTCTGCTGTTCCTCGAGTATTAAGGCAAAATACTATTGTTCTTCTATTCAATTCAAGCTTATTCTTATTCTAAGATGTTCACTCGCACTTCAACATGATGAATGTGATGATCCGTGACACTCATCACCATTCTGAATTTATGAACGCGTTCCTGCAACCACTTTCGTTCTACCTACGAAAGCTAGAGTGTGTATCTCTTGGGTTTCTAATCAATGATTCACATCATTTCCCTCTGAAAATGGGACATCTGAATCTGAGATTAGAACCTTCGTGGAACAGGCTAGAAACATCTGGCAGCATTTCTGAGATCCAGAAAGTCTAAACCTTGTCAGTGGTATTCCGAGTAGGATCTGGGAAGGGATGACTGTGACGAGTTTCAAACTCGCGACTGTGGGGCATAGTGGCAGTCGCAAAAGGATCATTGGATCTTATTCTGACACGATCGAGAACTGACAGCTGATTAGCCATTGATGAGCGAATAATTTATACGCTTTTTGGCATTGTTTTTAGGTAGTTTTTAGTAGGATCTAGCTACTTTTTAGTATATTTTATTAGTTTTTAAGCAAAATTCACATTTCTAGACTTTACTATGAGTTTGTGTGTCTTTCTGTGATTTCAGGTATTTTCTGGCTGAAATTGAGGGACATGAGCAAAAATCTGATTCAGAAGTTGAAAAAGGACATCTGATGCTGTTGGATTCTGACCTCCCTGCACTCAAAATAGACTTTTTGGAGCTACAGAAACCCAAATGGCGTGCTCCTAATTGCGTTGGAAATTGGACATCATGGTCCTTCCAGTAATATATAATAGTCCATACTTTGCTTGAGTTTTGATGACGCAAACTGGCGTTCAAACGCCAACTTCCTACCCTATTCTGGCATTAAATGCCAGAAACAGGATAGAGGCTGCAGCTAAACTCCCAAACTGGCATAAAAATTGGTGTTTAACTCCAAGAAAAGTCTCTACAAATGAAAGCTTCAATGCTCAGCCCAAGCACACACCAAGTGGGCCCGGAAGTAGATTTCTGCATTATTTACTTATTTCTGTAACCCTAGTAACTAGTTTAGTATAAATAGAACTTTTTACTATTGTACTCAGATCTTTGGATCTTTGACATCTTTGGATTATCCTTAGATCATCTTTGGAACATTTTTCCTTAGACTTGGAGGCTGGCCAATCGGCCATGCCTGGAGCTTCATCACTTATGTATTTTCAACAGTGGAGTTTCTACACACCATTGATTAAGGTGTGGAGCTCTGCTGTTCCTCCAGTATTAAGGCATAATACTATTGTTATTCTATTCAATTCAAACTTATTCTTATTCTAAGATGTTCACTTGCACTTCAACTTGATGAATGTGATGATCCGTGACACTCATAAACATTCTTAATTTATGAACGCATGCCTGACAACCACTTCCATTCTACCTGCGAAAGCTAGAGTGTGTATCTCTTGGGTTTCTAATCAACGATTCACATCATTTCCCCTCTGACAATGGGAAATCTAAATCTAAGATTAGAACCTTCGTGGTATAGGCTAGAAACATTTGGCAGCATTCTTGAGATCCAAAAAGTCTAAACCTTGTCTGTGGTATTCCGAGTAGGATATGGATGACTGTGACGAGTTTCAAACTTGTGACTGTGGAGCGTAGTGATAGACGCAAAAGGATCATTAGATCTTATTCCAACATGATCGAGAACCGACAGCTGATTAGCCATTGATGAGCAGATAATTTATACGTTTTTTGGCATTATTTTTAGGTAGTTTTTAGTAGGATCTAGCTACTTTTTAGTATATTTTTATTAGTTTTTAAGCAAAATTCACATTTCTAGACTTTACTATGAGTTTGTGTATTTTTCTGTGATTTCAGGTATTTTCTGGCTGAAATTGAGAGACTTGAGCAAAAATCTGATTCAAAGGCTGAAAAAAGACTGCTGATGCTGTTGGATTCTGACCTCCCTGCACTCGAAATGGATTTTTTGGAGCAACAGAAACCCAAATGGCGCGCTCCTAATTGCATTGGAAAGTAGACATCCTGGGCTTTCCAGAAATATATAATAGTCCATTTTTTGCTCGAGTTTTGATGACAAAAACTGGCGTTCAAACGCCAACTTCCTGCCATATACTGGCGTTAAACGCCAGAAATAGGATAGAAGCTGCAGTTAAATGCCCAAACTGGCATAAAATTTGGCATTTAACTCCAAGAAAAGTCTCTACGCATGAAATTTTCAATGCTCAGCACAAGCACACACCAAGTGGGCCCGGAAGTGGATTTCTGCATCATTTACTTATTTCTATAACCCTAATAACTAGTTTAGTATAACTAGAACTTTTTACTATTGTACTCAGATCTTTGGATCTTTGACATCATTGGATTATCCTTAGATCATCTTTGGAACATTTTTCCTTAGACTTGGAGGCTGGCCATTCGGCCATGCCTGGACCTTCATCACTTATGTATTTTCAACGGTGGAGTTTCTACACACCATAGATTATGGTGTGGAGCTCTACTGTTCCTCGAGTATTAAGGAAAAATATTATTGTTCTTCTATTCAATTCAAGATTATTCTTATTCTAAGATGTTCACTCGCACTTCAACATGATGAATGTGATGATCTGTGACACTCATCACTATTATGAATTTATGAACGCGTGCCTGACAACCACTTCCGTTCTACCTGCGAAAGCTAGAGTGTGTATCTCTTGGGTTTCTAATCAATGATTCACATCATTTCCCCTTTGACAATGGGACATCTAAATCTGAGATTAGAACCTTCGTGGTATAGGCTAGAAACATTTGGCAGCATTCCTGAGATCTGGAAAATCTAAACCTTGTCTGTGGTATTCCGAGTAGGATCTGGGATGGAATGACTGTGACAAGCTTCAAACTCGTGATTGTGGGGCATAGTTAAAGATGAAAAAGGATCATTGGATCTTATTCTGACACGATCGAGAACCAACATCTGATTAGCCATTGATGAGCAGATAATTTATACGCCTTTTGGCATTATTTTTAGGTAGTTTTAAGTAGGATCGAGCTACTTCTTAGTATATTTTTATTAGTTTTTAAGCAAAATTCACATTTCTAGACTTTACTATGAGTTTGTGTGTTTTTCTGTGATTTCAGTTATTTTCTGGCTAAAATTGAGGCACTTGAGCAAAAATCTGATTCAAAGGTAGAAAAAGGACTGCTGATGCTGTTGGATTCTGACCTCCCTGCACTCGAAATGGATTTTTTGGAGCTAAAGAAACCTAAATGGTGCGTTCTTAATTGCGTTGGAAAGTAGACATCTTGGGCTTTCCAGCAATATATAATAGTCCATTTCTTTGCTCAAGTTTTGATGATGCAAACTGGTGTTCAAACGCCAACTTCCTGCCCTATTCTGGCGTTAAACACTAGAAACAGGGTAGAAGCTGCAGTTAAACGCCCAAACTTGCATAAAAACTTGCGTTTAACTCCAAAAAATTTCTCTACACATGAAAGTTTCAATGCTCAGTCCAAACACACACCAAGTGGGCCCGGAATTGGATTTCTGCATTATTTACTTATTTCTGTAACCCTAGTAACTAGTTTAGTATAAATAGAACTTTTTACTATTGTACTCAGATCTTTGGATCTTTGACATCTTTGGATTATCCTTAGATCATCCTTGGAACATTTTTCCTTACACTTGGAGGCTGGCCATTCGGCCATGCCAGGACCTTCATCACTTATGTATTTTCAATGGTGGAGTTTCTACACACTATAGATTAAGGTGTGGAGTGATGAGCGGATAATTTATACGCTTTTTGGCATTGTTTTTAGGTAGTTTTTAGTAAGTTTAAGCTACTTTTAGGGATGTTTTCATTAGTTTTTATGTTAAATTCACATTTCTGGACTTTACTATGAGTTTGTGTGTTTTTCTGTGATTTCAGGTAATTTCTGGCTGAAATTGAGGGACTTGAGCAAAACTCTGAAGAAGGCTGACAAAAGGACTGCTGATGCTGTTGGAATCTGACCTCCCTGCACTCGAAATGGATTTTCTGGAGCTACAGAACTCCAATTGGCGCGCTCTCAACGGCGTTGGAAAGTAGACATCTAGGGCTTTCCAGCAATATATAATAGTCCATACTTTATTCGGAGATTGACGACGTAACTTGGCGTTGAACGCCAAGTACATGCTGCTGTCTGGAGTTAAACGCCAGAAAAACGTCATGATCCGGAGTTAAACGCCCAAAACACGTCATAACTCGGAGTCCAACTCCAAGAGATGCCTCAGCTCGTGGATTAATCAAGCTCAGCCCAAGCATACACCAAGTGGGCCCCGGAAGTGAATTTATGCATCAATTACTTACTCATGTAAACCCTAGTAGCTAGTCTAGTATATATAGGACATTTAACTATTGTATTAGACATCTCTTGACAGTTTAATCTCTTGAATATTCGGTCACTTGATCATGGAGAGGGCTGGCCATTCGGCCATGCCTGAACCCTTTGCTTATGTATTTTCAACGGTGGAGTTTCTGCACACCATAGATTAAGGGTGTGGAGCTCTGCTGTACCTCAAGTATTAATGCAATTCTATTTTCTTTTATTCAAATCTCTCTTATTCTTATTCCAAGATATTCATTCGCACCCAAGAACATGATGAGTGTAATGATGAAAGTGACGATCATTATCATTCTCACTTATGAACGCACGTGATTGACAACCACTTCCGTTCTACATGCAACCGAGCTTGAAAGTGTATCTCTTAGATTCCCCAACAGAATCTTCGTGGTATAAGCTAGATAGATGGCGGCATTTATGAGGATCCGGAAAGTCTCACCTTGTCTGTGGTATTCCGAGTAGGATCCTGGGAATCCGGAAAGTCTCACCTTGTCTGTGGTATTCCGAGTAGGATTCCGGTAATGAATGACTGTGACGTGCTTCAAACTTGCAAGTGCTGGGCGTTAGTGACAGACGCAAAAGAATCAAGGGATTCTATTCCAGTAGGCGCAGGAACCAACCAGTGATTAGCCGTACTGTGACAGAGTGTGTGAGCATAGTTTTCACTGCGAGGATGGGATGTAGCTATCAACCATGGGTGATGCCTCCAGACGATTAGCCGTGCGAGTGACAGCCGCATAGGATCATTTTCCCGAGAGGATTGAAAGTAGCCACCGCTGATGGTGAACCCCTATACATAGCTTGCCATGGAAAGGAGTAAGAAGGATTGAGTTGAAGCAGTGGGAGAGCAGGCGTCCTTGAGCCATACAGTATCTTCATTCGCTTATCTGAAATTCCCACCAATGAATCTGCATGAGTATTCTATCCCTTTTATTATTTATTTTCTTATTTCTATTCTCGAAAACCCATAAACCAATTTAATCTGTCTAACTGAGATTTACAAGGTAACCATAGCTTGCTTCATACCAACAATCTCTGTGGGATCGACCCTTACTCACGTAAGGTTTATTACTTGGACGACCCAGTACACTTGTTGGTTAGTTGAACGGAGTTGTGATAACAACTGGTGCCACAATAATGATTTCATACAACTTAAAGAATAGTGATCACAATTTCGTCCACCAAGTTTTTGGCGCCGTTGCCGGGGATTGTTCGAGTATGGACAACTGACGGTTCATCTTGTTACTCAGATTAGGTAATTTTCTTTTCAAAAATATTTTTCAAAATTTTTCTTTTCTTTTTCGTTTTTCCTAACTTTATTTTCGACAAAAAATTAATAAAAATACAAAAAAATTAGAAAATCATAAAAATCAAAAATATTTTGTGTTTCTTGTTTGAGTCTTGTGTTAATTTTTAAGTTTGGTGTCAATTGCATGCTTTTAAAAATTTTTCTTGCATTTTTCGAAAATCTCATGCATTCATAGTGTTCTTCATGATCTTCAAGTTGTTCTTGACAAGACTTCTTGTTTGATCTTGATGATTTCTTGTTTTGTGTTGTTTGTTGTTTTTCATGTGCATCTTTGCATCCATAATTTCCATGCATTAAAAATTTCTAAGTTTGGTGTCTTGCATGTTTTCTTTGCATCAAAAATTTTTCAAAATAATGTTCTTGATGTTCATCATGATCTTCATAGTGCTCTTGGTGTTCATCTTGACATTCATAGCATTCTTGCATGCATCTTGTGTCTTGATCCAAAATTTTCATGTTTTGGGTCATTTTTGTGTTTTTCTTTAAAAATTCAAAAAAAAAAAATATCTTTTCCTTATCTCCCTCTAAAATTTCGAAATTTTGGGTTGACGTGGTCAAAAAATTTTTAAAATTAGTTGTTTCTTACAAGTCAAGTCAAAATTTCAATTTTAAAAATCTTATCTTTTAAAATCTTTTTCAAAAACCATATCTTTTTCATTTTTTTATCATTTTCGAAAATTTCAAAATTATTTTTCAAAATATTTTCAAAAATCTTTTTCTTAGCTTTATATCTAATTTTCGAAAATATGCTAACAATTAATGTGATTGGTTCAAAAATTTGAAGTTTGTTACTTTCTTGTTAAGAAAGGTTCAATCTTTAAGTTCTAGAATCTTATCTTGTAGTTTCTTGTTAGTTAAGTCTTTTTAAAAATTAAATCTTTTTCAAAATATCTTTTTATTAAAATTTTTATCTTATCTTTTTATCTTTTATCTTATCTTTTTCAAAAATTTTATCTTTTTCAAAATTTGATTTCAAAATATCTTATCTAACTTCTTATCCTCTTATCTTTTTCAAAATTTGATTTCAAATCTTTTTCAATCAACTAACTAACTTTTTGTTTGTTTCTTATCTTTTTCAAAACCACTTAACTACTTTTCCCTCTCTAATTTTCGAAAATTCTCCCTCCCTTTTTCAAAAAATTCTTTTTGTTTTAAAATTTTAATTTCAATTATATTTTGTCTTTGATTTTCGAAAATTACTAACCTCTTTTTCAAAAATTATTTTCGAAAATTTCTCTTCCCTTTTCTTCTTCTATTTAATTATTTAATTACTAACACTTCTCTTCACCTCTCCTCATCCAAAAATCCGAATCCATCCTTCTTCTTTCTTATACCCCTTTCTTCTTCTACTAACATAAGGGAATCTCTATACTGTGACATAGAGGATTCCTTTTTCTTTTCTTGTTTTCTTCTCTTTTATATGAGCAGGAACAGGGAAAAGGGCACTCTTGTTGAAGTTGATCCAGAACCTGAAAGGACTCTGAAGAGAAAATTAAGAGAAGCTAAATTACAACAATCCAGAAATAACCTTTCAGAAATTTTCGAACAAGAGAAGGAGATGGCAGCCGAAAATAATAATAATAATAATACAAGGAGAATGCTTGGTGACTTCACAAAGCCAACATCCAAGTTTGATGGAAGAAGCATCTCTATTCCTACCATTGGAGCCAATAACTTTGAGCTTAAGCCTCAACTAGTTGCTTTGATGCAACAAAACTGCAAGTTTTATGGACTTCCATCTGAAGATCCTTATCAGTTTTTAACTGAGTTCTTGCAGATCTGTGAGACTGTAAAGACGAATGGAGTTGATCCTGAAGTCTACAGACTCATGCTTTTCCCTTTTGCTGTAAGAGACAGAGCTAGAATATGGTTGGATTCACAACCTAAGGATAGCCTGGACTCCTGGGATAAGCTGGTCACTGCCTTCTTGGATAAATTCTTTCCTCCTCAAAAGCTGAGCAAGCTGAGAGTGGATGTTCAAACCTTCAAACAAAAAGATGGTGAATCCCTCTATGAAGCTTGGGAAAGATACAAGCAGCTGACCAAAAGATGTCCATCTGACATGTTTTCAGAATGGACCCTATTAGATATCTTCTATTATGGTCTCTCTGAATTTTCGAAAATGTCATTGGACCATTCTGCAGGTGGATCTATTCACCTGAAGAAAACGCCTGAAGAGGCTCAAGAACTCATTGACATGGTTGCAAACAACCAATTCATGTATACCTCTGAGAGGAATTCCGTGAATAATGGGATACCTCAGAAGAAAGGAGTTCTTGAAATTGATGCTCTGAATGCTATATTGGCTCAGAACAAAATGTTGACTCAACAGGTCAACATAATCTCTCAAAATCTGAATGGATTGCAACATGCATCCAACAGTACTAGAGAGGTAGCTTCTGAAGAAGCTTATGATCCTGAGAACCCTGCCATGGCAGAAGTTAATTACATGGGTGAACCTTATGGAAACACCTATAACCCATCATGGAGAAATCACCCAAATTTCTCCTGGAAGGATCAACAAAAGCCTCAACAAGGCTTTAACAATGGTGGACGCAATAGGCTGAGTAATAGTAAGCCATATCCATCATCTTCTCAGCAACAGACAGAGAATTCAGAACAAAACACTTCTAATTTAGCCAATATTGTCTCTGATCTGTCAAAAGCCACTTTCAGTTTCATGAATGAAACAAGATCCTCCATTAGAAATTTGGAGGCACAAGTGGGCCAGCTGAGTAAGAAAGTCATTGAAACTCCTCCCAGTATTCTCCCAAGCAATACAGAGGAGAATCCAAAAGGAGAGTGCAAGGCCATTGATTTGATCAAAGTGGCCGAATGCACTAGGGAGGAGGAGGACGAAAATCCTAGTGAGGAAGACCTCCTGGGACGTCCTTCAAGCAAGAAGGAGTTTCCTATTAAGGATTCAGAGGAATCTGAGGCTCATCTAGAGACCATAGAGATTCCATTAAATCTCCTTCTACCATTCATGAGCTCTGAAGACTATTCTTCCTCTGAAGAGGATGAAGATGTGACTGGAGAGCAAGTTGCTCAATATTTAGGAGCTATCATGAAGCTGAATGCCAAGCTGTTTGGTAATGAGACTTGGGAAAGTGAACCTCCCTTGCTCATTAGTGAACTAGATACTTGGATTCAGAAAACTCTACCTCAAAAGAAACAAGATCCTGGCAAGTTCCTAATACCTTGTACCATAGGCACCATGAGCTTTGAAAAAGCTCTATGTGATCTAGGGTCAGGGATAAATCTTATGCCACTCTCTGTAATGGAGAAGCTAGGGATCATTGAGGTACAACCTGCCTTGTTCTCATTACAATTAGCAGATAAGTCATTAAGACAAGCTTATGGAATAGTAGAGGACGTGTTAGTAAAGGTTGAAGGCCTTTACATCCCTGCTGATTTCATAATCCTAGACACTAGAAAGGAAGAGGATGATTGCATAATCCTTGGAAGACCTTTCCTAGCCACAGTAGGAGCTGTGATAGATGTCAACAGAGGTGAGTTAGTCCTTCAATTGAATGGGGACTACCTTGTGTTTAAGGCACATAGCCATCCCTCTGTGACAAAAGAGAGTAAGCATGAAGAGCTTCTCTCAATTCAGAGTCAAGAAGAGCCCACACAGTCAAACTCTAAGTTTGGTGTTGTGAGGCCACAACCAAACTCTAAGTTTGGTGTTAAGACCCCATATCCAAACTCTAAGTTTGGTGTTGGCAACTATACAACATTGACCTGATCACCTAGTGGCTCCATGAGAGCCACTGTCAAGCTATTTGACATTAAAGAAGCGCTTGTTGGGAGGCAACCCAATTTTAATTATCTAATTTTTGTTTTATTGTTATTTTGTGTTTTATTAGGTACATGATCATAAGGAGTCACAAAAAAATCAAAAAAATTAAAAACAGAAGAAAAAACAGAAGAAAAAAATTTTTCACCCTGGAGGACGCACGGGCTGGCGTTCAACGCCAGTAAGGTGCATCTGGCCGGCGTTCAACGCCAGAATAGAGCATCATTCTGGCGCTGAACGCCAGAAACAAGCAACATCCTGGCGCTGAACGCCAGGAATGTGCCTGGAGGAGACACGCTGGCGCTGAACGCCAGCAACAAGCATGAAACTGGCGTTCAACGCCAGAAACATGCATTACATGGGCGTTGAACGCCCAGAACGTGCACCAATGGGCGTTTGAACGCCAGAATGATGCACGAAGGCAATTTACATGCCTATATGGTGCAGGGATGGAATTCCTTGACACCTCAGGACCTGTGGACCCCAAAGGATCATCTCAGGATCTGTGGACCTCACAGGATCCCCACTTACCTCGCCCTCTCTCTTTCTATTCATGGTCATCCCTTCTATTTTTCATTCACCTCCTACATCTATCCACTCTTCCCCATACACCCCACCTACCTTTACAATTCAACTTCTCTTTCCCACCCAATCCCACCCATATAGCCGAATCCATCTCCCCTCACTCACCTCCATTTTCTTCTTCTTCTTCCTCTTCTCTTCTTTTCTTTCTTGCTCGAGGGCGAGCAAAATTTTAAGTTTGGTGTGGTAAAAGCATAGCTTTTTTTGCTTTTCCATTACCATTAATGGCACCTAAGGCCAGAGAAACCTCAAAGGGAAGACAAAAGCTTCCACCTCTGAGTCTTGGGAGATGGAAAGAATATAAGCCGTCATAGCTCAGTGGTAGAACATGTGGCTGCAAATCAAGAGATCCCTGAGATACCTCAGGGAATAAGTTATCCTCCACACAAATATTGGAAGCAACTAAGGGTAGAAACACCAAAATTACTAGGAATCATTCAATAGAAGCAAGGAAGAGACATAGAGGAGCTCAAAAAGCACCATTGGACCTTTAAGAAGGTGCCACCCTCACTCAGGTGGATTCATTCCTTGCTCTTTATTTCTTTCTGTTTTCAGTTTTTAATGTTGTGTTTATCTATGTTTTGTGTCTCTACTTCATGATCATTAGTATGTAACCATGCCTTAAAGCTATGAATAAAATCCATTAATCCTTCACCTCTCTTAAATGAAAAATGTTTTAATTCAAAAGAACAAGAAGTACATGAATTTCGAATTTATCCTTGAATTTAATTTAATTATATTGATGTGGTGACAATACTTTTTGTTTTCTGAATGAATGATTGAACAGTGCATATGTCTTTTGATATTGTTGTTTATGAGTGTTAAAATTGTTGGCTCTTGAAAGAATGATGAACAAAGAGAAATGTTATTGATGAGCTGAAAAATCATGAAATTGATTCTTGAAGCAAGAAAAAGCAGTGAAAAAGCAAAAGCTTGTGCGAAAAAAAAAATTTAGAAAGAAAAAGAAAAAGCAAGCAGAAAAAGCCAATAGCCCTTAAAACCAAAAGGCAAGGGTAAAAAGGATCCAAGGCTTTGAGCATCAATGGATAGGAGGGCCCAAGGAAATTAAATCCAGGCCTAAGCGGCTAAATCAAGCTGTCCCTAACCATGTGCTTGTGTCATGAAGGTCCAAGTGAAAAGCTTGAGACTGAGTGGTTAAAGTCGTGATCCAAAGCAAAAAAGAGTGTGCTTAAGAGCTCTGGACACCACTAACTGGGGACTCTAGCAAAGCTGAGTCACAATCTGAAAAGGTTCACCCAGTCATGTGTCTGTGGCATTTATGTATCCGGTGGTAATACTGGAAAACAAAGTGCTTAGGGCCACGGCCAAGACTCATAAGTAGCTGTGTTCAAGAATCAACATGCTTAACTAGGAAAGCCAATAACACTATCCGAAATTCTAAGTTCTCAGAGACGCCAATCACTCTAAACTACAAAGGAAAAAGTGAGATGCCAAAACTGTTCAGAAGCAAAAAGCTACAAGTCCCGCTCATCTAATTAAATTAATATTCATTGATATTCTGGAATTTATAGTATATTCTCTTCTTTTTATCCTATTTGATTTTCAGTTGCTTGGGGACAAGCAACAATTTAAGTTTGGTGTTGTGATGAGCGGATAATTTATACGCTTTTTGGCATTGTTTTTAGGTAGTTTTTAGTAAGTTTAAGCTACTTTTAGGGATGTTTTCATTAGTTTTTATGTTAAATTCACATTTCTGGACGTTACTATGAGTTTGTGTGTTTTTCTGTGATTTCAGGTAATTTCTGGCTAAAATTGAGGGACTTGAGCAAAACTCTGAAGAAGGCTGACAAAAGGACTGCTGATGTTGTTGGAATCTGACCTCCCTGCACTCGAAATGGATTTTCTGGAGCTACAAAACTCCAATTGGCGCGCTCTCAATGGCGTTGGAAAGTAGACATCCAGGGCTTTCCAGCAATATATAATAGTCCATACTTTATTCGGAGATTGACGACGTAACTTGGCGTTGAACGCCAAGTACATGCTGCTGTCTGGAGTTAAACGCCAGAAAAACGTCATGATCCGGAGTTAAACGCCCAAAACACGTCATAACTCGGAGTCCAACTCCAAGAGATGCCTCAGCTCGTGGATTAATCAAGCTCAGCCCAAGCATACACCAAGTGGGCCCCGGAAGTGAATTTATGCATCAATTACTTACTCATGTAAACCCTAGTAGCTAGTCTAGTATATATAGGACATTTAACTATTGTATTAGACATCTCTTGACAGTTTAATCTCTTGAATATTCAGTCACTTGATCATGGAGAGGGCTGGCCATTCGGCCATGCCTGAACCCTTTGCTTATGTATTTTCAACGGTGGAGTTTCTGCACACCATAGATTAAGGGTGTGGAGCTCTGCTGTACCTCAAGTATTAATGCAATTCTATTTTCTTTTATTCAAATCTCTCTTATTCTTATTCCAAGATATTCATTCGCACCCAAGAACATGATGAGTGTAATGATGAAAGTGACGATCATTATCATTCTCACTTATGAACGCACGTGATTGACAACCACTTCCGTTCTACATGCAACCGAGCTTGAAAGTGTATCTCTTAGATTCCCCAACAGAATCTTCGTGGTATAAGCTAGATAGATGGCGGCATTTATGAGGATCCGGAAAGTCTCACCTTGTCTGTGGTATTCCGAGTAGGATCCTGGGAATCCGGAAAGTCTCACCTTGTCTGTGGTATTCCGAGTAGGATTCCGGTAATGAATGACTGTGACGTGCTTCAAACTTGCAAGTGCTGGGCGTTAGTGACAGACGCAAAAAAATCAAGGGATTCTATTCCAGTAGGCGCAGGAACCAACCAGTGATTAGCCGTACTGTGACAGAGTGCGTGAGCATAGTTTTCACTGCGAGGATGGGATGTAGCTATCAACCATGGGTGATACCTCCAGACGATTAGCCGTGCGAGTGACAGCCGCATAGGATCATTTTCCCGAGAGGATTGAAAGTAGCCACCGCTGATGGTGAACCCCTATACATAGCTTGCCATGGAAAGGAGTAAGAAGGATTGAGTTGAAGCAGTGGGAGAGCAGGCGTCCTTGAGCCATACAGTATCTTCATTCGCTTATCTGAAATTCCCACCAATGAATCTGCATGAGTATTCTATCCCTTTTATTATTTATTTTCTTATTTCTATTTTCGAAAACCCATAAACCAATTTAATCTGCCTAACTGAGATTTACAAGGTAACCATAACTTGCTTCATACTAACAATCTCTGTGGGATCGACCCTTACTCACGTAAGGTTTATTACTTGGACGACCCAGTACACTTGCTGGTTAGTTGAACGGAGTTGTGATAACAACTGGTGCCACAATAATGATTTCATACAACTTAAAGAATAGTGATCACAATTTCGTCCACCATGGAGCTCTGCTGTTCCTCGAGTATTAATGCAAAATACTATTGTTCTTCTATTCAGTTCAATCTTATTCTTATTCTAAGATATCCATTCACTCACAAGAACATGATGAATGTGAAGATTATGCGACACTCATCCTCATTCTCACTTGTGAACGCGTGATTGACAACCACTTCCATTCTACATGAAAACAAGCTTGAATGTATATCTCTTGGGTTTCTAGTCAATAATTCACATTGACTCCCCTCTGACAATGGGGCATGTGAATCCGAGATTAGAATCTTCGTGGTATAGGCTAGAATCCATTGGCAGCATTCCTGAGATCCGGAAAGTCTAAACCTTGTCTGTGGTATTTCGAGTAGGATCTGGGATGGGATGACTGTGACGAGCTTCAAACTCGCGACTGTTGGGCGTAGTGACAGACACAAAAGGATAGTAAATCCTATTTTTACACGATTGAGAACCAACAGCTGATTAGCCATACGATATCTGTGCATGGTATTTTTCATCTGATACGAGAAATCCGACAGTTGATTAGCCGTACAGAAACCGTAGAGGACCATTTTCACTGAGAGGACGGGAAGTAGCCATTGACAACGGTGACACCCAACATACAGCTTGCCATAGAAAGGAGTATGAAGGATTGGATGAAGGGAATAGGAAAGCAGAGATTCAGAAGGAACAACGCATCTCCATACGCTTATCTGAAATTCCCACCAATGAATTACATAAGTATCTCTATCTTTATTTTATACTCATTTATCTTTTAAATTATTAAAACTCCATAACCATTTGAATCGTCCTGACTGAGATTTACAAGATGACCATAGCTTGCTTCAAGCCGACAATCTCCGTGGGATCGACCCTTACTCACGTAAGGTTTATTACTTGGACGACCCAGTGCACTTGCTGGTTAGTTGTGTGAAGTTGTGAAAAAGAGTTGAGATTACAATTGTGTGTACCAAGTTGTTGGCGCCATTGAGATCACAATTTTGTGCACTAGCCATGCAGTAGCTGTGCCTGGTATTTTTCATCCGAGACGAGAAATCTGATAGTTGATTAGCCGTACAGAAACCGTAAAGGACCATTTTCACTGAGAGGACGGGTGGTAGCCATTGACAACGGTGATCCCCAACATACAGCTTGCCATGGAAAGGAGTATGAATGATTGAATGAAGACAGTAGGAAAGCAGAGATTTAGAAGGAACAAGGCATCTCCATACGCTTATCTGAAATTCCCACCAATGAATTACATAAATATCTCTATCTTTATTTTATGTTTATTTATCTTTTAATTATAAAAACTCCATAACCATTTGAATCTGCCTGACTGAGATTTACAAGATGACCATAGCTTGCTTCAAGCCAACAATCTCCGTGGGATCGACCCTTACTCACGTAAGGTATTACTTGGACGACCCAGTGCACTTGCTGGTCAGCTGTGCGAAGTTGTGAAGAGACGTGTGAATCATGGTATTGTGCACCAAGATTTTAGAGCCATGCCTGGTGATAACAATTTCGTGCACCAGAGCCACATACCGGTTCCAAGCTCAACCCTTAGGCAGCATCACTTTGTGGGAGGATTTGGTTACCAAATTTCTAACTATATACTTCCCACCCCAAAAGCTAGCCTGGTTGAGGAACGACATCAATTCATTCTCCTAAAAGGGGGTTGAATCGCTCTATGAAACTCGCGAGAGGTTCAAAGAGATACTTAGAAGATGTCCACACCATGCCTTTCCCGAATGGCTTCAAATCCAAATATTTTATGATGGCATCTCTTAAGCCTCAAGAACGATGATTGACTTATCAACTGGAGGTTTCTTATATAGAAAGATGCCTGAAGAAGCATTGAAATTGATATAGGCAGTGGCGGCCAACAATTTCATGTATTCATCCTTAAGCAGCACAAAAAAGGGTGTGATGGCACTAGACACCATGGACACACTTCTAGCACAAAATGAAATGATGTCCAGGCGAATAACCTCACTCACAAAGTAACTGGAGCATAAGCAAGTAGCAGCCATCAGAAGTCAATCTTCTTGTGATCTGTGTGGAGAACATCCAAGTGAAAGGTGTGATGCTTATTGTTTCGAGGGTTACCTGAAACTGTAGGTTGATCTCGGACGAGATCTTCTGTGTTGGTCGGAGCCGACGTGTTTGGCAGGTGTATGACGGTCGGAACTGATGTGTCCGATTTGTTGGACTTAGTGGTGGTGCTGATCCTGTGTCCCCGGAGGGTGGGGGTACCTGCAAGGGACTCCGATGCTTAGGTTAGCAAGGGTATTGAGCAGGTATTGAGTAGAATCAGAGTATGAGTTATACCTGGGTGCTCCAGTGTATTTATAATGGTGAGATGTGACCTTCTGTGGATAAGATAAGTTAGTTATCTTATCTTATCTTTATCTTATCTGTAAATGAGGTCATCTTTAAGGGAACCGCCTTTATCTCTATGGGTTTGGGCTGCCTTTGGATTTGGGACGTGTTCCTCTATTTGGGCCCTTTGTTTGGGCTTTCCTGTGACTTGGCCGAGATCTTTGAGAAGAGGTCGGGTTGTCCTGACCTGAAGAGGTCGGTCGCTTTGTCTGTAGAACATCCCGAGTCGGACAGCTCGACCCAGGGTATGAACAGTGCCCCTGCTTGAGCTCAGTCTTCTTTTTTGAGGCCGAGTCCTTGACTTCGGTCCTTCTTTGGTGAAGCCGAACTCAAGCATTTTGTCGATTCCTTTGTATCAGCTTTTGAATGTAGACCGTTTACTCTAAAAGACGCGCGCTTTTATACCGGCGCTTTTTTGGGAACGTGCGAGGGTTTAATGCTTTTAATTTTGAGCATTAATTGCCCCGTTTCTTCCTAGGCTCTTTACTTTGGATTTTGAAAAAACCTGAAAACGGTTTCTCTCCTTTTGCTCTTTCGTAACTTCTTTTCTCAATTCTCTCCGTTCTCTATTTTTGCACTTCTGCTTTCCTTTCGTTGCGGCGTCATTTGGTGTTTTCAGGCGCTTGGGATCTTGCATTTTGACATTACTCCTGTTTGCATTCTTTGTGAGAAGGCATTTCCAGATTTTGTCTTCCCTCTTTGAAGCTTGCTGCTCCTTTCTAGGTTGGTATTAGCTTTTCTTGCTTTTTCTGTAGCTTCGTCTTGAATTTTGGTGAATGTTCTGGTTTTGCATGTTTGAAAGTTTGGACCTTTTTGCGATCTTTTACTTGTTGCTGTGATATGCTTTTGATATTGGTAGAAAATCTGCATCTGTTTCTTACTTTTGGAGATTGCTTCCTATCTGATCTTTGAAAAAAGGTTGCATCTTTAATGGTCCCGTGCTTTGTTGCTTTGGGAATGTTTTTGTTTGGTAGGCTTTGTAATGATTTGCTGTGTTTTTCTTTGATGAAAAGCGTTTGTTGTTTTGAATCCTTTTTGAGAAATGCTGGGATGTGATCTGTAGAGTATTTCGGAAACCTTGCTTTATGGCTGCCTCCAAAGGATGCCCCAGGACTTTGGTTTGAGTCTTAGGATTTTCCTTTTCGTGGTTTCATCATCTGAGAAGTATTGATCGAGTTGTTTTTCTCCCTATCCGAGATGTTCGTAGTAACCTCATTTTCTTTTCTTACTTGTAAGATTTAGTTGGCCCCATGTCTTCTCGCAATAACATTGTAGAGATGTCTTCCAGAGTTTCCGAAGGGATGTCCGATTGGCTGGACTCCCTTGTTTTGTTGTGTGTTTCCGTTGTGGACGCTGAATTTTGCACAGAGCTGAGGAAGCGTCATAGGATTTGTAGTAACAATGCTCGCGAGGGGGATTACGAGCTTGTTGCTCCTGATTCTGATGAGAGGGTTTGCTTTCCGACTTCCATCGAGAGGGAGCGTCCTTTCTTCTATGCCTATGAATACTTTTTCAGCCAATTGAATGTTACTTTTCCTTTTACTGCTTTTGAAACCGACCTGTTGTGGTCGTGTAATATTGCTCCATCCCAACTTCACCCAAATTACTGGGGTTTTATTAAAATTTTCCAACTTCTCTGTTGTGAACTAGATGTAACACCTTCTCAGACTCTTTTTCTTTACTTGTTTGTTTCTGCCAAGCCTGGCGGTTCTTCAAAAAAGAGAGCTTCTTGGGTATCTTTCTGGTCCGCCCAGGGCCATAAAGTGTTTGCGATGTATGACGAGTCCTTTAAGGACTTCAAGAACTACTTCTTTAAAGTTCGAGCAGTCGAGCGGGCCCGCCCCTTTTTTTTTATGAAAATGACGAGCCTGCTTTTCCTCTAGAGTGGCAAAAGAATGTAAGAGTGCCACGTTACATATGGGAAATGCTTAGTGAGGTTGAGCGGGCCTTTGTAGTTGTTCTTGAAGATTTATGGGGTAAGCCTCCCCATCTGGATACGAAGAGATTTTTGAGTGATCCATCTTTGGTTTGGACTGCTTTGGGTATTTGCTTGTCTATTTGTCTGGCTTATTTCCTTTTTCTTCCTCTTTTGTAACTCTTTGTCGTGGCTATTTTTGTGTTGTGTAGAGATGTCAAAGAACAATGACTCTATGAAGGCTTTCAAAAGAGCGAAGAAGGAAACTGCTGCTCTGAACATCTCGGCCAAGGTTGCCGGCGAGGGATCTTCACAGGTCCCCCTAAAGCCTCCTGTGCCGAGTTCCCTTGGGCCGAGGAAAGTAATTCCTACTCCCCAGTTTCATCAGGTCGATCCTCCTCAAACTTCTGCTACTGCTTCTGGCGCCCCACCTTTGAAAAAGCAAAAAAAGATCCGAGCCCTTTAACTTGGATGCCCCAGACTTGGATGCCCCAGACTTTGATGCCATTGAGTTTGTTGACCAGCAAATTGCCCCCTATGGTGGGCTTTCCATGGACGACGTGTCTCTTCTTTGACATTTGGATTTTATTACTAAAAATAGTGTGAAGATGGCTCATATGGGTGCCGCTATATTCCGAACAATTCAGGGGATTCTGATTCATGCCACAAAATCCTTTATGGAAGAGGCCAAGTCGGAATTTGATCGAATCAAGGGTTTGAAGGAGGAGTTGGAGGTGAAGTTAGCGAAGGTGGAGAGGGAGTTGGAGAGTGAGAAGGCCAGCTCTATTGCCCTTGCTGCTTCTTTGAAACTGGCCAAAGACATGGCATTGAAACATAAGGACAGTTATGTCTCGGCTTATAGGGAATTGATGCATCTTCGGGAGGATTTGGAAACAACCCGGGTTAATTATGGTGAGCTTCAAGGTCATCTTGTGGGTAGCGTAACTGTTGCCTCTGAGAACCTGATGGAACAGTTCCGAGTTGTTGCTCCTGATGCTGACTTGACTCTCATTAGCCTGGACAATGTCGTGAGGGATGGTAAGATTGTCCCTGATGACCAGGATGATGATGAGGCTGATCCTCCCCCAGTGCCTTCTTCTAAGGTGTCGACCTCCTCTGTTCCTCCCGTTGCATCTGATCCGGATTGCCAGATTCTAAACCGGGATGATGGAACCGTAGATGCTGTGCCCCTTCAGACTCGTCCTCATTCTCCTCATACTGATGCTGCCGGGAAAGCTCCCGATCTTTAGCTGATCTTTTTTCTGGATATTTTGTGTAAATAGCCCGGTTTGTGGGCTTTTGAACTTTGTTTTGTTTGTTCTTTTTGACGTTTCTAGTTGTCTTCCTTGCAACTCTTTTTGAAAAACAAAAGTAGCTTCCGAGGTTGGTTTTGTGGTGGCCTCTTGAAGCTTTATCATATTATGCATGATATCTGTTGAAATTTTGTTGTCTGGCCTCTTTAGGTTGCTTTCGTGTTTATCGTTTGTAGCTTGGATCCTTTTGAGGCCGTGCCTGTGGGGGGTCCGACTTGTTTCTCGGTTTCCTCGCTCTTGTTTGTATTTTTAGTACCTCATAACCGATTTCTTTATGTTGGTCCCCCTCAAAAGTTATTTTTGTGATCTCCTTTTCTGGGCTTTTACTCGGTCTCTTTCAGGGATTATGTTGATAACTTTTTAGGAGTCTGACTTGGTTATGTCGATCTCCTTTAAGCTATTTTTCGTAGTCCTCTTTCTTGGATTTTTGTCAGATCTCTTTCAGGGACTATTCGTATAACTTTTTAGTGGTAGGAGTCCGACTTGGTTATGTCGGTCTCCTTTAAGTTATTTTTCGTAGTCCTCTTTCTTGGATCTTTGTCAGATCTCTTTCAGGGACTATTTGTATAACGTTTCAGTAGCAGGAGTCTGACTTCGTTATGTCAGTCTCCTTTAAGTTATAGCGTAATCCTCTTTCTTGGATCTTTATCAGATCTCTTTCAGGGATTACTTGTATAACTTTTCAGTGGTAGGAGTCCGACTTCGTTATGTCGGTCTCCTTTTAAGTTATTTCTGTAATCCTCTTTTTTGGATCTTTATCAGATCTCTTTCAGGGATTACTTTGATAATTTTTTAATGGTAGGAGTCCGACTTGGTTATATCAGTCTCTTTTAAGTTATTTCTGTAATCTTCTTTTTTGGACCTTTGTCAGGTCTCTTCCAGGGATTACTTTGATAACTTTTTAATGGTAGGAGTCCGACTTGGTTATATCGGTCTCCTTTAAGTTATTTTTCGTAGTCCTCTTTCTTGGATCTTTTGTCAGATCTCTTTCAGGGACTACTTGATAACTTTTTTAATGGTAGGAGTCCGACTTGGTTATATCGGTCTCCTTTAAGTTATAGCGTAATCCTTTTTCTTGGATCTTTTGTCAGATCTCTTTCAGGGACTACTTGTATAACTTTTCATTTTGGGCAGACTTTATTATGTCGGGCCCTTCTAAGTTAAAGTAATTCTCTTTAATAGGGTTGGCCAGACCTCTTTCCAGGGTTTACTTATAACTTGGGTTGACTTGGTCCGACTTCCGCACGTCGGCCAGTCTTTAAGTTATTATTTTAGCTATCCGTAAGACCTCGTCAGGTTCTTTTTTTGGATTGCTTTCGATAACTTCTTACATTATTCTGTGTTCATCTTTGCCGATTTGTAGAAAATGGTTGGCATCTTTAGATCGTCCTTTGGGTGAATCGCGTTTTCACCTTTATCGGACGATTATCTTTATCGTGGTCGGGCAGTGAATTTGTTTTTCACTTTCTGCCGACCTGTTGCTTTATAATCGGACGATGAATACTTCAGATTAATGCGTCTTGGACTCTTGTAGAATATCTAAAATATTTTTTATTTAAAGGAAAATGCGAATATATACATGTGGGATTTTTCTGGTCTAGGTCTCGACCTGGTGCCTCATTAAAAAACCTTTTTAGGAAAAAGAGTGCATCCATTTAGTGAGACCTTTTACCTTTTCTAACTGTAGTACCTTTGTAGGTTGCAAGCGTGCCATGATCGGGGAAGCTCTCGTCCATCAAGCTTGGACAGTTTGTAGTAGCCCTTTCCCAGTACTTCTATGACTCGATAGGGTCCTTTCCAGTTCGCTGCCAGCTTCCCTTCTCCAGGTCGAGTTGTTCCGATGTCGTTTCTGATTAGGATGAGATCATTCTCTGCAAAACTTCTCGGCACTACCTTTCGATTGTATCTGGAAGCCATTCGTCGCTTTAAAGCGTCTTCTCTGATCCGAGCTCTTTCTTGGATCTCGGGTAACAAGTCGAGCTCTTCTCTCTGAAGTTCGGAGTTTACTCGTTCATTGTAATGGACTACTCGGGGAAATCCCTCCTCGATTTCTATTGGAATCATTGCCTCCACTCCGTATGCTAGTCGGAATGGTGATTCGTTTGTAGTAGAATGGGGGGTTGTTCGATACGCCCATAGGACTTGTGGAAGTTCCTCGGCCCAAGCTCCATTTGCTTCTTGTAGCCTCCGCTTTAGTCCGGCCAATATGACTTTGTTGGCCGCTTCGGCTTGTCCATTGGCTTGGGGGTGTTCGACGGAGGTGAACTGGTATTTTATGTTCAAGTCGGCCACCAGTTTTCTGAAGCCTGCCTCTGTAAATTGGGTACCGTTGTCCATGGTGATGGAGTATGGTACTCCGAACCTCGTAATAATGTTCCTATATAGGAATTTTCGACTTCTTTGAGCGGTGGCGTTGGCTAGGGGTTCTGCCTCGATCCATTTTGTGAAATAGTCTACTCCTACTATGAGGAATTTTACTTGTCCCGATCCCTGTGGGAAGGGTCCGAGAAGGTCGAGTCCCCATTTCGCAAATGGCCAGGGCGAGGTCACGCTGATGAGCTTTTCTGGTGGGGCGATGTGCAAGTTGGCATGCTTCTGGCATGGTGGGCATGTCCTCACAAATTCTGTAGCCTCCTTTTGTAGAGTTGGCAAATAGAATCCCGCCCGGAGTATCTTTTTGGTGAGGGCTTGCGCTCCAAGATGATTACCACAAATGCCGCTGTGCACTTCCTCCAAGACTTCCTTTGTGTTAGAAGTCGGTACGCATTTTAGCAAAGGTGTTGATATCCCTCTTTTGTATAGTGTGTTGTTTATGATAGTGTAGTACTGTGCCTCCCTTTTTAGCCTTTTTGCCTCCTTTTCATCTGTAGGGAGTACTTCTGTTTTGAGATAATTTATTATGGGGGTCATCCATCCTTGATCCTGACCTATTATGGCTAGGACTTCTTCTTCCGATAATGACGGGTTCTGTAGTATCTCCTGGATGAGACTTCTGTTGTTGCCCCCATATTTGGTGCTGGCTAATTTTGAAAGTGCATCAGCTCGGGCATTTTGCTCACAGGGAATGTGGTAGATCCTGTATTCTCCGAGTTGTCCGAGCTGTTCTTTGGTTCTATCCAAATATTTTTTCATGGTCGGGTCTTTAGCTTGGTAGCTTCCTGTTATTTGTGAGGTAACGACTTGTGAGTCGCTGTAGATGTTGAGTTTTCGAGCTCCAACCTCCCTAGCCAGCTTCAAACCGGCTAGTAGCGCTTCGTATTCCGCTTGATTGTTCGAGGCCGGGAATTCGAATTTAAGGGAGAGCTCAAGTTGAGTTCCTTGGTTGCTTTCGATTATCACACCCGCACCACTTCCTGTTTTATTTGAGGATCCGTCGACGTATATGTTCCACTCTATGGGGATTTTCGGGATGTCTGTGAATTCTGCGATGAAATCGGCCAGGTGTTGTGATTTGATGGCTGTCCGTGCCTCATATTGGAGGTCGAACTCGGACAACTCGATTGCCCATTGTAGGATTCTTCCTGCCAGATCTATTTTTTGTAATATCCCTTTTATGGGCTGGTTGGTCCGAACTTTGATGATATGTGCCTGGAAGTATGGGCGAAGTCGCCGGGATGTGAGTATCAGAGCGTATGCAAATTTTTATATTTTCTGGTAGTTCAGCTCTGACCCCTGTAGTGCTTTACTAATGAAGTAGACGGGTTGTTGTCCTCTTTCATCTTCTCAAATCAGCGCTGAGGCTATTGCCCGACTTCCTACTGCGAGGTATAGTATGAGCGATTCTCCCTCTTGTGGTCGAGATAGGATAGGTGGTTGCCCCAAGAATTCTTTGAAGTCTTTGAAGGCTTGTTCACATTCCGCTATCCATTCGAAGTTCTTTCCCTTCTTTAAGGTAGCGTAGAAA
This sequence comes from Arachis hypogaea, assembly GCF_003086295.3. Classification (NCBI taxonomy): domain Eukaryota; kingdom Viridiplantae; phylum Streptophyta; class Magnoliopsida; order Fabales; family Fabaceae; genus Arachis; species Arachis hypogaea. Next base: position 91,270,134 of record NC_092045.1, read on the forward strand.
GGGAGGGATCTTATCGCTGATCCTGCTAGGAATCTGGACAAGGCTGCCAACCTTCCATTGAGCTGTTGTACCTCTTTGACGCAGGTTGGGCTCTTCATGTTGAGTATGGCCTGACATTTATCTGGATTTGCCTCGATTCACCTTTGTGTGAGCGTAAATCCTAAAAGTTTACCTGCTTCTACTGCGAAGGTGCATTTAACCGGGTTGAGTCGCATGCCGTGCTTCCTTATGGTATCGAATACTTGAATCAAATCGGTTAGCAATGTCTCTTCGCTTTGTGTCTTTATCAACATGTCATCCACGTAGACCTCCATGATTTTTCCGATGTGATCTGAGAAGACTTTATTCATTAGCCTTTGATAAGTGGCTCCTGCGTTTTTCAGGCCGAAAGGCATCACGATGTAGCAATAATTTGCCTTAGGTGTAAGAAACGAGGTTTTTTCTTGGTCTGGCGGATACATTGGTATCTGGTTGTACCCTGAGTATGCGTCCATGAATGAGAGATACTTGTATCCTGATGAAGCATCTACTAGAGCGTCGATGCTTGGGAGTGGGTAAGGATCTTTTGGGCAGGCTTTGTTGAGGTCGGTGTAGTCGGTGCACATTCGCCACTTCCCATATGATTTTTTCACCAAAACGACGTTTGCTAGCCATAGTGGGTATTTGACTTCCCTTATGAACCCTGCTTCTAGTAGTGCTTGTACTTGTTCTTCTACAGCCTGAGATCGTTCTGGCCCAAGTTTTCTTCGTCTTTGTTGTATCGGTCGGGATCCCGGGTAGACTGCCAACTTGTGGCTCATTAGTTTGGGATCTATGCCCGGCATGTCGGCAGCGTTCCATGCGAAGAGATCAACATTATCTTGCAGAAACTGTATCAATGATTCTTTTGCATCTCCTTTCAGGATCGTGCCAATATTAGTTGTTTTATTCGAGGTGTCTCCAATCTGGACTCTTTCTACTTCTCCCTCGGGTTGTGGTCGGAGCTCTTCTCGTCTCTGAACTCCACCGAGCTCGATTGTGTGGAACTCTCTTGCTTCGCCTCGGAGGTTTAGACTTTCGTTGTAACAGCAACGCACCATCTTTTGATCTGCTCTTATTGTATCTATCCCTTCTGTAGTTGGAAATTTCATACATAGATGCGGAGTCGAAACTATTGCGCCGAGCTGATTTAACGTTGTCCGACCTATCAGGGCATTGTAGGCTGAGCTTACGTCGACCACAATGTAGTCTATCTTAAGTGTTTTAGATTGGTTCCCCTTCCCGAAGGTTGTATGCAGCGACACGTATCCCAGTGGTTGAACTGGGACCTTTCCCAGTCCGAACAGATTGTTTGGGTATGCTCTTAGCTCTTTCTCTTCTAGGCCGAGTTTGTCGAAGGCAGTTTTGAATAAGATGTCGGCAGAGCTTCCCTGGTCGATTAGTGTGCGGTGGAGGTTGGCGTTTGCCAATATGATCGTGATGACCATGGGGTCGTCGTATCCCGAGATGATTCCGAATGCATCTTCTTTGGTAAACGTGATTGCCGGGATGTCTGGCGTCTCCTTCTGTCCTTCGATATGGTATACCTCTTTGAGGTGTCGCTTGCGGGATGATTTGGAGATTCCTCCCCCAGCAAATCCGCCGTGTATCACGTGGACATGTCTTTCTAGTGTGCGAGGCGATCGTTTAGATCGTCCGACGTCCTCATCCCTCCTTCTTTTCCTTGGTTCTTCGTCCCGGTTGGCCAAGAACCGATCTAACTTTCCTTCTCGTACTAATTTTTCTATGACGTTTTTCAAGTCGAAACATTCGTTGGTGGAATGCCCTCGAAGTCGGTGATATTCACAGTATTCATTCCGATTTCCCCTCCTCTTTTGCCTTTAAGTGGCCGAGCTGGAGGGATTTTTTCCGTATGGCAGACTTCTTTGTAAACGCCTACCAAGGATACCCTAAGAGGGGTGTAGTTGTGATATTTCTTGATTTTCTCTCCGGAGCGATCTTCCTTTTTCTTGGATTCTTTGTCTCGGTAGGCAGAACCGGACCTTGAGGCTTCGCCAAGTCGAGAATTTTCCTCCATGTTAATGTACTTCTGCACTCGTTCTTGTACTTCATCTAGGGATGTCGGGTATCTTTTTGATATAGATTGGCTGAATGGTCCTTCTCGCAGGCCATTTATGAGGCCCATGATGGCAGCTTCTGTTGGTAGATTTTGTATGTCTATGCATGTTTTGTTGAATCTCTCCATGTAGTTGCGAAGACTTTCTCGGTCTCCTTGCTTGATCCCGAGTAAGCTGGGTGCGTGTTTGGCTTTGTCCTTTTGTATGGAGAATCGAGCCAGGAATTTTTTGGCCAGGTCGTCGAAACTCGAGATGGATTTTGGAGGTAGGTTGTCGAACCATTTAATGGCTGTCTTGGTGAGAGTTGTTGGAAAGGCTTTGCAACGAACGCATCTGAGGCATCGGTGAGGTACATTCTACTTCTGAAGTTGCTGAGATGATGGTTGGGGTCGGAGGTACCGTCATATAGAGTCATATCCGGAAGCTTGAAATCTTTCGGAATTTTGGTTTTCATAATTTCTCTGGCAAATGGATCTTGATCTTTCTGAGAACTATCCTCCGTGGATGGTCGAGTAGCTTTGGTTTTGAGATCAGCTTCGAGTTTTATAAGCTTATCTTCTAATTCTCGGCGCCGCCTTATTTTCCGATGTAGATCTTCTTCTTTTTCACGTTGATGTTGGGCTTCTTTCTTAAGTTGCTCCAATCGATTTTGAAGTGTTTCTATTACTCCTGGATTTGATGAATTTTTGTCTCCGTGGGTTTCTGGAGTAGCTTTGAGTATTGTGTCCGCGTTTTTATGCGGCGTTCTGTCTTCCGAACTTGAATCGTGGTCGTTGTCATGGTCATCCGCCATGTTAATGGGATGACTTCCAGGTCCCCGGCAACGGCGCCAATGTTCCGAGGGTTACCTGAAACTGTAGGTCGATCTCGGATGAGATCTTCTGTGTTGGTCGGAGCCGATGTGTCCGGCAGGTGTACGACAGTCGGAACTGATGTGTCCGATTTGTTGGACTTGGTGGTGGTGCTGATCCTGTGTCCCCGGAGGGTGGGGGTACCTGCAAGGGACTCCGATGCTTAAGTTAGCAAGGGTATTGAGCAGGTATTGAGTAGAATCAGAGTATGAGTTATACCTGGGTGCTCCAGTGTATTTATAATGGTGAGATGTGACCTTCTGTGGATAAGATAAGTTAGTTATCTTATCTTATCTTTATCTTATCTGTAAATGAGGTCATCTTTAAGGGAACCGCCTTTATCTCTATGGGCTTGGGCTGCCTTTGGATTTGGGACGTGTTCCTCTATTTGGGCCCTTTGTTTGGGCTTTCCTGTGACTTGGCCGAGATCTTTGAGAAGAGGTCGGGATTGTCCTGACCTGAAGAGGTCGGTCGCTTTGTCTGTAGAACATCTCGGGTCGGACAGCTCGACCCAGGGTATGAACACTTATACAGGAGGCCATTCATCTACTAAGCAAGGAACTTCATGGGACATTTTTCAAGGCTAAAAAATGATCCATTTTCAAAAATTTATAATCCAGGCTGGAAAAACCATCCCAATTTTGATTGGGGTAATCAAGGACAAAGAAATTTCAACAATCCATATTAACAAGCTAACCATAAAAAACCATCATCTCTTGAGTCCATGGCTAATGCCACCTTTGTGCAACAAATCCAAGACTTTATACAAGAAGCAAAAGCAAATTTCAAAAATCAAGAAACTTCTATGAGAAGCTTCTATAATTGGCTAAGCAATTGGCAGAGAGGCCTACCAAGTCCTTCTCTAGTGATAACATACCAAATCCTAAGGAAGAATGTAAAAGGCCATCTCTCTAAGGAGGGGAACAATGATTAACAACGAGCTCCCCAAGGTGTAAGAACACGGATTTTCTGAAATTAAATAATAAGTTGTTATGATTTATTATATTTATTTAAGATAATATTTTCAGAGATTTTTATATATAATCGGGTAATTTCTTATTTATAATTTAAAGTTAGTAATAAAAAAATAATAAGAATTTTATATGCTTTAATTTGAATATTAAGCTTTTGAACCTTATTTTATGAATAAAGAAAAAATTATTTGATTATCTCCAATTTTTGAATTAGAGTATTCAATTGAAAGTAATTTGTAAATTAATGAATAAATAGTACTTTTATAGATAATTATTGTTGAATTAAAATTGATTTTCAATTACTACATTATCCTTATTTTCATTAAAAATACCTAAACCCAAATCCTAATTCTCCTAACACACCCACACACTAACCCTCCCTCTAACCTAGACACATCCTAATTTTCCTAACACACCTAAGCAGTGACGACGGCGACGCTAACGCTGGGACTTGCTGCTGTCGTGTTGCCGTCAGGAAGTAAAGCCGAGAGAGAGAGATCAACAGAAGAAGGCGCTGAGAGAGGGAGGCATTGCGTCTGCTACGAGCTCACCATCAACCTGTCGCTGCCGCGTCTAACCCTCGTCGTCGTTGTCAGGGTCGCCACAGAGGAGAAGGAGCTGTTGTTGTTGAAGACGCGAGCTGAAGGAGCTGCATCCCGTCACCACTGTCGTGCCACTTGCCGCCACTGCCATTATTTCCTTTGCCGTCGTCACTGCTTGGGCCGTCACCAGAGGAAGCTGTCACTGATGCTTGTATGAAAGAGCTATGGGAGAAGTTGGTATGCCGCTGTTGTTGCTTGGTGCACGAAATTGCAATCACACTTTTGCAATCCGCACAACTAACCAGCAAGTGCACTGGGTCGTCCAAGTAATACCTTACGTGAGTAAGGGTCGATCCCACGGAGATTGTTGGCTTGAAGCAAGATATGGTTATTTTATTATTCTTAGTCAGGAGATCAATTATAATTATCAGTTTGAATTACTAAAAAATAAAAGAGCGTGAAATAATTACTTGTTGTGCAATAATAGAGAATATGTTGGAGTTTTGGAGATGCTTTGTCTTTTGAATTCCTGTAATATAATGTTTCCTCTCATGCAAAAGTGCAAAGTTCCTTCCATGGCAAGCTCTATGTAGGGTGTCACAGTTGTCAATGGCTACTTCCCATCCTCTCAGTGAAAATGGTCCAAATGCTCTGTCACAACACGGCTAATCAGCTGTTGGTTCTCGATCATGTCGGAATAGAATCCATTGATTCTTTTGCGTTTGTCATCAGGCCCAACACTCGCGAGTATGAAGCTCGTCACAGTCATCCAATCCCAGAATCCTACTCGGAATACCACAGACAAGGTTTAGACTTTGCGGATTCTCATGAATGCCGCCATCAATTCTAGCTTATACTACGAAGATTCTGATTAAGGAATCTAAGAGATACTCATTCAATCTGATGTAGAATGGAGGTCATTGTCAGACACATGATCATGGATTGAGGAAGGTGATGAGTGTCATGGATCACCATCTTCTCCATAGTTAAGCGCAAATGAACATCTTAGATAGGAACACGCATGTTTGAATGGAAAAACAGAAATAATTGCATTAATTCATCGAGACGCTGTAGAGCTCCTCACCCTCAATAATGGGGTTTAGAGACTCATGCTGCCAAAAGGTACAAATTTCAGATCTAAAAATGTCATGAGATACAAAATAAGTCTCTAAAAGTTGTTTAAATACTAAACTAGTAACCTAGGTTTACAGAATGAGTAAACTAAGATGGATAGTGCAGAAATCTACTTCTGGGGCCCACTTGGTGTGTGCTGGGGCTGAGACTTAAGCTTCTCACGTGCCTGGGCTGTTTCTGGAGTTGAACGCCAGGTTGTAACCTGTTTCTGGCGTTGAACTCCAACTTGTAACCTGTTTCTGGCGCTGAACGCCAGACTGCAACATGGAACTGGCGTTGAACACCAGTTTACATCATCTATCTTCGCGAAAAGTATGAACTATTATATATTGCTAGAAAGCCCTGGATGTCTACTTTCCAACCCAATTGAGAGCGCGCCAATTGGATTTCTGTAGCTCCAAAAAATCCATTCCGAGTGCAGAGAGGTCAGAATCCAACAACATCAGCAGTCCTTTTTCAGCCTAAATCAGATTTTTGCTCAGCTCCCTCAATTTCAGCCAGAAAATACCTGAAATCATAAAACAAATACACAAATTCATAGTAAAATCCAGAAATATTATTTTTGCTTAAAAACTAATAAAATTCTATTAAAAACTAATTAAAATATGCTAAAATCTACATGAAATTACCCCCAAAAAGCGTATAAAATATCCGCTCATCACAACACCAAACTTAAACTGTTTCTTGTCCCCAAGCAACTAGATAAATAAAATAGGATAAAAAGAAATTAAGAAGCAATAATATCTCAGATTTTTAAGTGAAGCTCATATTCTAATTTAGATGAGCGGGGCTAATAGCTTTTTGTTTCTGAACAGTTTTGGCATCTCACTTTATCCTTTGAAATTCAGAATGATTGGCATCCATAGAAACTCAGAATTCAGATAGTATTATTGATTCTCTTAGTTTATTATGTTGATTCTTGAACACAGCTACTTTATGAGTCTTGGCCGTGGCCCTAAGCACTTTGTTTTCCAGTATTACCACCGGATACATAAATGCCACAGACACATAATTGGGTGAACCTTTTCAGATTGTGACTTAGCTTTGCTAAAGTCCCCAATTAGAGGTGTCCAGAGTTCTTAAGCACACTCTTTTGCCTTGGATCACGACTTTAACCACTCAGTCTCAAGCTTTTCACTTGGACCTGCATGCCACAAGCACATGGTTAGAGACAGCTTGATTTAGGCGGATTTACTTCCTTAGGCCCTCCTATCCACTGATGCTCAAAGCCTTGGATCCTTTTCACCCTTGCCTTTTAGTTTTAAGGGCTATTGGGTTTTTCTTTTTCTTGATCCAATGATTCCTTGTAAATTTTTTTCGCTGCTTTTTCTTGCTTCAAGAATCAAATTCATGATTTTTCAGATCAGCAATAATATTTCTCGTGTTCCTCATTCTTTCAAGAGCCAATAATTTTAATATTCATAAAATTCAAGATAAAAAATATGCATTGTTCAAGCATTCATTTAGAAGACAAAAAGTATTGCCACCACATATAATTAATTATAATTTTTCTTATTAAGAACTCGAAAGATATAATTACCTCTTTATTCTAAAAATCTACTATTTTATTCATGTTTGATGATGATGAGAAAAATAAATTATAACTTAATTGAAAATAAATAAAAATAGATATACTAATTACCACTACTCCTATATAACTTCTAAGGTAAATTCCTATAGTAACTACTATCACAGAGTTAAAGCTAAGATTAGAACTCAACAACCTGTATTTTGGGAAGCGGATATTCCTCTAGTCTATGGGGTGCTTGGTCCTTCAAGAATCTCTTTCTGACGCTTTAGTTCCCTCAAGTCACGCCCTTGCTCCTCTTGTTCCCTAAGCAATTTGCAAAGCATGCTATTTTGATTATTCTGTTCTTCCTTTATTTGGTCCATAGCTTCTTGCAACTTGGAAACAGATGCCTCAAGATGCTCCCAGTATTCAAATTGAGGGATTTATGGGAGGAATTCATGTGCTCTCCTCTTGATGGGGTCATCCTGCAACTGTTGTTTTTCCATTGATATTTTAGTGATTGGCTGCTCAACTGAGATATACTCAGTTATTCCCATCCTCACTCCGGCATCTTTGCAGAGCATAGAAATTAAGCTTGGATAAGCCAATTTGGCATCTTTGGAGTTCTTGTTTGCTATTTTGTAAAGTTCACACGAGATTAGTTGATGAACTTCTACTTCTCTTCCCAACATGATGCAATGAATCATCACTGCTCTTTTAACAGTGACTTCAGGACGGTTGCTAGTGGGAAATATAGAACGCCCAATGAAGTCCAGCCAGCCTCTGGCGACTGGTTTAAGATCTTCTATCTTGAGTTGAATTGGGATGCCAGTGGTGCTGGTGGTCCACCAGGCTCCAGGGATGCATATATCCTCTAGAATCTTATCCAAGCCCTTGTTTGTTCTCATCATTCTCCTATTAAAGGAGTCTGGGTCATCTTTCAGCTGAGGCAGCTTAAAGATCTCCCTGATTTTGTCAGGGTATATATGAACAATCTTTCTTCTGACCAAGGTCCGATAGTCATAGAGGGCAGTTCCAGATATTCTTTGCCTGTCTGTTTGCCACATGTTAGCATAGAACTCCTGAACCATGTTCTTTCCTACTTTTGTTTCAGGATTAGCTAGGATTTTCCAGTTCCTGTTTCGAATTTGCTTTTGGATCTCCGGATATTCATCTTCTTTCAGATCAAACTTGACTTCCGGGATCACTGATCTTAGACCCATTATTTTGTAGTAATGGTCTGAATGTTCTTTGGTTAAGAACTTTCCTTGATTCCAAAGTGGTTTTGGAATACTCTCTTTCTTGCCTCTTGGAGTGGGTTGTTTTCCTTTAGGAGCCATGATCTTAGTGGGTATAGTTTAGTGATCACGGATAAACACACCAAACTTAGAGGTTTGCTTGTCCTCAAGCAAAAGAAAAGAAAGGAGAGGGATAGAAGGAGTGCTAGTGTGGAATGGTGGATGAGAAGGGGGAGGCCGAATGGGGATTCAAAAGGGAGGGGGTGGGTTTTTCGAAAATTTTAAAAAAGATAAGATAGAAGATATGATTTATGAAAGATAAATATGATAAGAAAAAGATATAATTTAAAAATAAAAAGTTGTGAATGATATTGGAAAAGATAAATCTGAATTTTTATTTTGAAAAAGATTTTAAAAGATAATTGATTTTTGAAAAATTTGAAAAAGAGTTGGATTGGATTGGAAAAAGATTTTTGTTTATAGATTAAGATACATTTGATATTTTTGAAAAAGGAATTTTAGAAATTAGGGTTTTTAGAAATTAGGATTAAAATTTTTAGAATTGAAGGATGAGAATTTGGAACGTGTTTATGCAAGAAATCATGAATTGAAACACAAAAAATAAAAAATTTGTGAAGAAAAAACGAATTTACCTCCTCCCCACCATCGTGGCATTAAACGCCCAAACGCTGCATGTTTTGGGCGTTTAACGCCCAAACGCTGCTTCTCCTGGGCGTTCAACGCTCAGCTGTTGCTTCTTTCTGGCGTTGAACGCCAGGAACTCCTTCGTCATTGGGCGTTTTTCTGAACGCCCAGGATGCTGTAAATCTGGTGTTGAACGCCCAGAAGGTGCTTCTTTCTGGCGTTTAACGCCCAGAAGGTGCTTCTTTTGGGCGTTTAACGCCCAAAACAGCTTTTACTGGCATTTTCGCACCAGTGAGCTTCCATTTGCTGTTTTTATCCTTTGAATCCTTCTATAACTTTGTGAACTCAAGAAATTGCTATTTTACCTTGAAGATACTTGACATATACCTGTAAAAATCAATTAATTAACAAATAAACTTTGTAAATGGCTGGGTTGCCTCCCAGCAAGCGCTTCTTTATTGTCTTTAGCTGGACTATTACTGAGCTTTAATCAAGTCTCAGTCTTGAGCATTCTTGCTCAAAATTGCCTTCAAGATAATGTTTGATTCTCTGTCCATTAACAATGAACTTTTTATTAGAATCATTATCTTGAAGCTCTACGTATCCATATGGTGACACACTTGTAATCACATATGGTCCTTTCCACCGGGATTTCAATTTCCCAGGGAATAATCTGAGCCTAGAATTAAATAGCAAAACTTTCTGCCCTGGCTCAAAAACTCTGGATGACAGTTTTTTATCATGCCATCTTTTTGCTTTCTCTTTCTAAATTTTTGCATTCTCGAAAGCATTGAGTCTAAATTCCTCTAGCTCATTTAACTGGAGCAATCGTTTTTCTCCAGCTAAATTGGCATCAAGGTTTAGGAATCTGGTTGCCCAGTAGGCCTTATGTTCCAGTTCCACTGGCAAGTGACATGCCTTTCCATACACAAGCTGGTATGGAGAGGTCCCTATAGGGGTCTTGAATACTATTCTGTATGCCCACAAAGCATCATCGAAGTTTCTTGCCCAATCCCTTCTACGGTTAATCACAGTCCATTCCAGGATTCTTTTAAGTTTTATATTTGAGATTTCAGCTTGCCCATTTGTCTGTGGATGATATGGAGTGGCCACCCTGTGGCTAACTCCATAACGAACCAAAGCAGAGTAAAGCTGTTTATTGCAGAAATGAGTGTCCCCATCACTGATTAATACTCTAGGGGTACCAAATCTGCTGAAGATGTGTTTCTAGAAGAATTTTAACACTGTCTTAGTGTCATTAGTGGGTGTTGCAATAGCTTCCACCCATTTGGATACATAATCCACTACCACCAGAATATAAGTGTTTGAGTATGATGGTGGGAAAGGCCCCATGAAGTCAGTACCCCATACATCAAACAACTCAATCTCCAAGATCCCTTGTTGAGGCATGGCATAACTGTGAGGTAGATTACCAGATTTTTGGCAACTGTCACAATTAAGTACAAACACTTGGGAATCTTTATAGCGAGTAGGCCAGTAGAAGCCACATTGGAGGACTCTTGTGGCTGTTCGCTCACTTCCAAAATGTCCTTCATATTCTGAGCCATGGCAGTGCCAGAGGATCTTCTGTGCTTCTTCTTTAGGCACACATCTACGGATTACTCCGTCTGCACATCTCTTGAAGAGATATGGTTCATCCCAAAGATAGTACTTTGCATCTGTAATCAATTTCTTTGATTACTGCCTACTGTACTCTTTGGGTATGAATCTCACTGCCTTGTAGTTTTTAATGTCTGCAAACCATGGAACTTCCTTGATGGCAAAGAGTTGCTCATCCGGAAAATTTTTAGAGATTTCAGTAAGAGGGAGGGACACCCCTTCTACTGGTTATATTCGGTACAGGTGATCAGCTACTTGATTCTCTGTCCATTTTCTGTCTCTTATTTCTATATCAAACTCTTGCAGAAGCAACACCCATCTTATGAGTCTGGGTTTTGAATCCTACTTTGTGAGTAGATATTTAAGAGCAGCATGGTCAGTATACACAATCACTTTTGATCCCACTAAATAGGATCTGAACTTGTCAATAGCGTAAACCACTACAAGTAACTCTTTTTCTGTGATTGTGTAGTTATTCTGTGCGTCATTTAGAACACGACTAGCACTATAAATGACGTGCAGAAGCTTGTCATGCCTTTGTCCCAATACTACACCAATGGCATAGTCACTGGCATCACACATTAATTCAAATGGTAATGTCTAGTCTGGTGCAGAGATGACTGGTGCTGTGACCAGCTTAGCTTTCAGAGTCTCAAACGCCTGCAGACACTCCTGATCAAAGATAAATGGCGTGTCAGCAGCTAGCAAATTACTTAGAGGTTTGGTGATTTTTGAAAAATCCTTTATAAACCTCCTATAGAATCCTGCATGCCCCAGAAAGCTTATGATTTCCTTAACATTGGCTGGTGGTGGTAATTTTTTAATTACCTCTACCTTAGCTTGATCCACCTCTATTCCCTTGTTCGAAATTTTGTGCCCAAGGACAATTCCTTTAGTCACCATAAAGTGACATTTCTCCGAGTTTAAAACTAAGTTAGTCTCTTGGCACCTCTTTAGAACAAGTGCTAGATGGTCAAGACAGGAGCTGAATGAGTCTCCAAATACTGAAAAGTCATCCATGAAGACTTTCAGAAATTTTTCCACCATATCAGAGAAAATAGAGAGCATGCACCTTTGAAAGGTTGAAGGTGCATTGCACAGACCAAATGACATCCTTCTGTATGCAAATACTCTGGATGGACATGTGAATGCTGTTTTCTCTTGATCCTGGGGATCTACTGCAATTTGATTATAACCTGAATATCCATCCAGGAAGTAGTAGTATTCATGACCTGCCAGTCTTTCTAGTATCTGGTCTATGAATGGTAAAGAAAAATGATCCTTTCTGGTGGCTGTATTGAGTCTTCTGTAATCAATACACATACGCCACCCTGTAACTATTTTTGTAAGAACCAGTTCATTTTTTTCATTATGGACCACTGTCATGCCTCCTTTCTTAGGGACGACTTGGACAGGGCTTACCCAGGGGCTATCAGAAATAGGATAGATAATCCCAGCCTCTAGTAATTTAGTGACCTCTTTCTGCACCACCTCCTTCATGGCTGGATTCAGCTGCCTTTGTGGTTGAACCACTGGCTTAGCGTCACCCTCCAATAGGATCTTGTGCATGCATCTGGCTGGGCTAATGCCCTTAAGAGCACTGATGGACCACCCAAGAGCTGTCTTGTGTGTCCTTAGCACTTGAATTAGTGCTTCCTCTTCCTGTGGCTCTAAGGTAGAGCTTATGATTACAGGAAAAGTATCACCTTCTCCCAGAAATGCATATTTCAAGGATTGTGGTAATGGTTTGAGCTCGGGTTTGGGAGGTTTCTCCTCTTCCCGAGGGATTTTCAGAGGTTCTATTATTCTCTCTGGTTCCTCCAGATCAGGCTAAACATCTTTAAAGATATCCTCTAGCTCTGATTCGAGACTCTCAGCCATATTGACTTCTTTTACCAGAGAGTCAATAATATCAATGCTCATGCAGTCATTTTGGGTGTCTGGATGCTGCATGGCTTTGACAACATTCAACTTGAACTCATCCTCATTGACTCTCAGGGTTACTTCCCCTTTTTGAACATCAATAAGGGTTCGGCCAGTTGCTAGGAATGGTCTTCCCAGAATGAGAGTTGCATTCTTATGCTCCTCCATTTCCAGCACCACAAAGTCAATGGGAAAGGCAAATGGCCCAACCTTGATGGGTATTTAATGGAGCCATTAACAGGTTGGAGACATATCCGGGTTGGTTTAACTTTATCAGTCAACCCAAGCTTTTTGATAGTAGCTGCAGGTATTAGGTTAATACTTGCCCCAAGATCACATAGAGCTTGCTTGGTACAAGTACCTTCTAATGTGCATAGTATCATAAAGCTTCCCGGATCTTTAAGCTTCTCAGGTAAGCTTTTCAGAATGACTGCACTACATTCTTCAGTGAGGTAAACTTTTTCAGGTTCCCTCCAATCCTTCTTATGACTTAAGATCTCTTTCATGAACTTAGCATAAGAGGGTATTTGCTCAAGCGCCTCTGCAAACGGATCTTTATTTCAAGAGTCCTGAGGTAGTCTGCAAAGTGGGCAAATTGCTTATCCTGTTCCGCTTGGCGGAGTTTCTGAGAATAAGGCATTTTGGCTTTGTATTCCTCAACCTTAGTTGCTGCAGGTTTAGTGCCTACAGATGTGGGTTGGGAAGCCTTTTTAGAGGGTTATTATCAGCACTAGTATGTGTCTGATCCCCCACTGGCATTTGAATGCCAGGGGTGGAAGCTGGAGTAGCGTTAGACGCCAGCTCCTTACCTGCTTCTGGCATCTGAACGCCAGAACTGTGCTCCCTTTGGGCGTTCAACGCCAAATCCTTGCTTGTCTCTGGCGTTGAACGCCACGACTGAGCATGGTTTGGGCGTTCAACGCTAGCTTTCCACCCATTCTCTAGCGTTTGAGCACCAGAATTATTCTTCTCTGGGCTCTTACTGTCCTCAAAGGGATTTTGGTTATTTTGCTCATTTTGGCTTCCTGCTATCTTGAAGTGAGGTATTTAATGTTTTCCCACTTCTTAATTGAACTGCTTGGCAATCTTCTGTTATTTGTTTTGATAACTGCTGTTCTATTTGCTTCAACTGTACTTCCATATTCATATTAGCCATTCTTGTTTCTTGTAGTATTTCCTTGAATTCGGCTAGCTATTTTGTCAGAAAATCTAATTGCTGATTGAATTCAGCAGCTTGATCTGCAGGACAGAGTTCAGTAGTTAATGTTTTAGCCTCTTTGTTGATGGAAGATTCACTGCTTAGGTACATATGCGATTTCTGGAAACTGTATCAATAAGCTCTTGAGCTTCTTCTATTGTCTTTCTCATGTGTATAAATCCACCAGCTGAGTGGTCTAGAGAAATCTGAGCTCTTTCTGTAAGCCCATAGTAGAAGATGTCTAACTGCACCCACTCTGAAAACATTTCAGAGGGGCATTTTCTTAGCATCTCTTTGTATCTCTCCCAGGCATCATAAAGGGATTCATTATCTCCTTGTTTGAAGCCTTGGATGCTCAGCCTTAGCTGTGTCATCCGTTTTGGAGGAAAATAGTGATTCAGGAATTTTCCTGACAGTTGTTTCCATGTCTTTATGCTGTCCTTAGGTTGGTTATTTAACCACCTCTTAGCTTGATCTTTTACAGCAAATGGAAACAGTAATAATCTGTAGACATCCTGATCTACTTCCTTATCATGTACTGTGTCAGCAATTTGTAAAAATTGTGCCAGAAACTCTGTAGGTTCTTCTTGTGGAAGACCAGAATACTAGCAGCTTTGCTGCACCATGATAATGAGCTGAGGATTCAACTCAAAACTACTAACTCCGATGGAGGGTATATAGATACTACTCCCATATGAAGTAGTAGTGGGGTTAGCATATGACTCCAGAGTCCTTCTGGACTGTTCATTTTCACTTAGGTCCATGTTGGAGTAAAGGAAGTAATGTGGATTTAAATTTTATTTAATTTATTATATATAAAAAAATTGATTTTCGAAAGAATAATTTAAAATAAAATAAAAACCGAAAATAAAATAAAATATAATAAATAAAAAAAGAAAATTAAAAATTAAAAATAATAAAAATTAGAAAATATTTTATGAAGATTTTCGAAAAAGTGAGGAGAGAGAAAGTGGTTAGGAAATTTTTGAAAAAGATAAAAAAAAATATATTTTTTAAATTCTTAAAAGGATAAGATTTGAAAAATTTTGAAATTGAATGAATTTTGTTTTAAAAAAATTTCGAAAAAGTAGTTTAGAAATAGTTAGAAAAGATAATTTTTTTGAATTTTGAATTTTATGATGAAAGAGGAAAACACACAAAAGACACAAGACTTAAAATTTTTAGATCTAATCCTCCTTGTTTTCGAAAATTTTGGAGGAAAAACACCAAAGAACACCAAACTTAAAAATTTTAAGATCAAAATACAAAGAAGACTCAAGAACACTTTGAAGATTCACAAGAACAACAAGAACAAAAGAAAGAACACAAAACTTAAAATTTTTAGAAAATTTCAATAAAATTTTTGAAAATTATAAAAAGATTAACAATAAAACACCAAACTTAAAGTTTGGCACAAGATTCAATCAAAGAAAAATTATTTTTGAAAAAGATTTTAAAAAGAAGATACCCAATTACCAAGAACATAGACCAACGCTCTAGCCAATTGGGCAGTAAAGGTAACACTTGTTTTGAAGAGGTATATATATATATATATATATATATATATATATATATATATATATATATATATATATATATATATATATATATATATATTGGAAGACTAATGCTTTGGAAAAGAACAAGAAAAACAAGAAAAGACACAGAACAAGAAAAACTAAAAATAAAACAAGAAAAATAAACAAGAACAACTTAAAGATCAAAGAACACAAATTCGAAAATTTAAAAGAAAAATATAAAATATGCAATTGATACCAAACTTAGAACAAGACACTAACTCATGAAAAATTAAAAATTAATAAGGAAAAGTAATATTTTTGAAAATTTTTTGAAGAGAAATTAAAGGACTCAAATTTAATGACTCTATAGCATCAATACTCTATTCCTAATCTAAGCAACAAAAATAAACCTTTAGTTGTTCAAACTCAAATAATCCCCGACAACGGCGCCAAAAACTTGGTGCACGAAATTGCAATCACACTTTTGCAATCCGCACAACTAACCAGTAAGTGCACTGGGTCGTCCAAGTAATACCTTACGTGAGTAAGGGTCGATCCCACGGAGATTGTTGGCTTGAAGCAAGCTATGGTTATTTTATTATTCTTAGTCAGGAGATCAATTATAATTATCAGTTTGAATTACTAAAAAATAAAAGAGCGTGAAATAATTACTTGTTGTGCAATAATGGAGAATATGTTGGAGTTTTGGAGATGCTTTGTCTTCTGAATTCCTGTAACATAATGTTTCCTCTCATGCAAAAGTGCAAAGTTCCTTCCATGGCAAGCTCTATGTAGGGTGTCACCATTGTCAATGGCTACTTCCCATCCTCTCAGTGAAAATGGTCCAAATTCTCTGTCATAGCACGACTAATCAGCTGTTGGTTCTCGATCATGTCGGAATAGAATCCATTGATTCTTTTGCGTTTGTCATCACGCCCAACACTCGCGAGTTTGAAGCTCATCACAGTCATCCAATCCCAGAATCCTACTCGGAAGACCACAGACAAGGTTTAGACTTTCCGGATTCTCATGAATGCTGCCATCAATTCTAGCTTATACCACAAAGATTCTGATTATGGAATCTAAGAGACATTCATTTAATCTGATGTAGAACGGAGGTGGTTGTCAGACACACGATCATGGATTGAGGAAGGTGATGAGCGTCACGGATCACCACCTTCTCCATAGTTAAGCGCGAATGAACATCTTAGATAGGAACACGCATGTTTGAATGGAAAAACAGAAATAATTGCATTAATTCATCGAGACGCTGTAGAGCTCCTCACCCTAACAATGGGGTTTAAAGACTCATGCTGCCAAAAGGTACAAATTTCAGATCTAAAAATGTCATGAGATACAAAATAAGTCTCTAAAAGTTGTTTAAATACTAAACTAGTAACATAGGTTTACAGAATATGAGTAAACTAAGATGGATAGTGCAGAAATTCACTTTTGAGGCCCACTTGGTGTGTGCTGAGGCTGAGACTTAAGCTTCTCACGTGCCTGGGCTGTTTCTGGAGTTGAACGCCATGTTGTAACCTGTTTCTGGCGTTGAACTCCAACTTGTAACCTGTTTCTGGCGCTGAACGCCAGACTGCAACATGGAACTGGCATTGAACGCCAGTTTATGTCGTCTATCTTTGCGCAAAGTATGAACTATTATATGTTGCTGGAAAGCCCTAGATGTCTACTTTCCAACCCAATTGAGAGAGCACCAATTGGACTCCTGTAGCTCCACAAAATCCATTCCGAGTGCAGAGAGGTCAGAATCCAACAGCATCAACAGTCCTTTTTCAGCCTAAATCAGATTTTTGCTCAGCTCCCTCAATTTCAGCCAGAAAATACCTGAAATAAAAAAGAATACACAAAATCATAGTAAAATCCAGAAATATGATTTTTGCTTAAAAACTAATAAAATTCTATTAAAAACTAATTAAAACATGCTAAAATCTATTGCTATTTCGTCATTGCTATTTTGTCGCTGTCAGGGATCCTCATCGCCGTTCAGGTCGTCAAAAACCATAGCCGAAGCTACTGCCACTCTATTGTCTTATTTCTCTTTAGTTGCAATAAGTCGTTCTTGCCTTAAAACCCTCACTGCTAGTGTAAACGTGTTCTGTTATAAGTTTGTTAAGGATTCTGAGGTTTTGGTTGTAAAATCCAGAAAAATAATAATTAATTAATTAATAAATGAATTATGAGTAAAAGAGATTGAAAGATTAAATTTTATAATTTGGGAAAGAAAAATATTTAGAATACAAATTAAAACACTAACCTTAAAGGTTTTGGCTCAAAATTGGGCCAACGGGCTAAAACAAGTAAATCGGATCCGAGCTCACACTTATAAAACCCTCATTCACTTAACATTTCGGTACTCCACCCTCACAAAAGAGAGAGACACAGATTGAGGGTGAGGAGAAGAAGAACCAAAGGTTTTACTATTCATATCTAATTTCAATTGATCATAACTTTTGATCCGGAGTTCCGAAATTCTCTTTAATACTAAATGAATAAACTGGTAAGAAACTCTAAGATTTTTGTCCAATTTTCTTTCCTCTAGTAATTTGCATTTTTGGTTCAATGGGAGTTGAGTTATTATGATTTTGGTTGTTTAGGTGTGCTCTAGTATGAATTCTAGGTGGGTTCCATCCTAATCTCCAATGGGTTAAGGTAAGGAAGCTTTATCCCATTTTAATTTTTTAATTCTATGAACCCTAGGTTGATATACATGTAAAATTGATAATATTATAGTTGTTTAGTGATTTGGAACACTTTGGGAGCTTGGATTAATCTTGGAGCTGTTGATTGAGGCTTGGTTGGTGTTGGACAAGTTTGGTTTGGTAGGAAAGGAAAGGAAATCAAAGGTTTGAAAATCGTCGCCATTAAGGTACGGGTTTGAGTTTTAGGTAGGCATTATATAAAAATTATGTGAATGCCCAGGTTAATTGCCCTTAGGACATGATTAGATTGAAATTAGATTGTATTGTGATTAGTTTAATGAGTGTGTGCTTAAATCAATTGGTTGTGATATGGTGAATTGAGTAGTGATTGAGTAATATTAATGTTTATATGAATGAATGGGACATGGTTTGTGATGTTATTGATTATGATAATCATTAATGTGAAAAATTGGGTCGGAGGCCGTGATATGGTGAGAAATCTCCTAATTGGTAAGTTGAGGTAAGTGATGGTGTGATTAGGTTGAAATTATTGAAATATGATGATTGATGTGATTTGGTTGTGAATGTTGGAATCATGAATGTGTGTGTTGTTGTTGTTGTAAAAAAGGATGTACTAAATGAATTAGATTGGGGTTGGTTATGCTTGAAAAAATAGGATATTGGTGAATGAGTGTTTGAAAGGTTTAAAAATGGTAAGAAATTGTTTGGACCAAATGGGATGAGAAATGGGTAACAATGCATAATTAGGTGGTAATATGGTATTTGATATTTAATATGTGAAAGGTGTTTGAAATGGGATTGTTAAATTGATTGGTATTGATATGTTGTTGATGTTGAATTGGATGATTAATTATGAAATTGATGTGAATTGAAAAATTATTAATTACTGAGAATTGGGTGTTGTAGGTCTCGAATTGTTATGATGTTATTTGGGAATGATGTTTGAATATTGAGAAGGTTTACAAAGTGGTTTGGGTTAGTTTTAAAAGGAACAAACTTAAGAAAGTGATGAAAATTGAGTTATGCAAAATTTTGGTAAAAAATGATTTTTAGCCAACTTCGATAGGCCGTAACTCAGCGCTTGGAGTTCAGAATTTGATGAAATATATGTTGAATTAAAGCTTGTTAAAAGATCTTTAAAACCATCTAAAGATGAGAGAAATCAAAATTTTATAGAGGAAGATATGAACGAATGAAAATGGGCATAAAGAACTGAATTATAAGATTATGCAACAAATTAGGAATTCTGGTATGCATATCCATGCACACTATGGTGTGTGTGCACGGAATAGAACGGGTAATGATCCTCGTGCGTACCCACAAGGGGCATGTGTATGATTTTATAAATATTGAAAATATTTTAATTCCCTAAATACGCACAATGAAAAAATATTGCCAAAGTACGCATAGCCAATTCACGTGAAATATTTGCCAAATGAATTTTGCTACCCTTTCGTACATAGCGCCCGCGAAATAGATCTAGACGTGTTAAAGTCATTTCTGATGCGTCGTCCATGAAATGGGAGGGTCCCATTTCTGCTTTGTTGTCCACAAAATGGAAGGTGCCATTTCTGCTTCATTACTTGTAAAATAGGTGAAGAAAGAGAGCATAATAAATAGAGAGCAAGAGTATGAGAAAAGGGTAGAAGAAAAAAATAAAAAATAAAAAAAGAAAAATAGAATAAATAGAATAAATTAGATTAATTTTTTCTTTGTACGACAAACATGTATAACATGAATCTTATTTTAAAGAGGAAGAAGATGCATCTTGAAGAAGAAATGAGGAATAAACGGCGCTAGAGGAGGAAGAATGAGAAGGAAGAAGAAACTAGGGCAACATGTAACACCCTAACTTTTAGCACCTCATAATCGTACTAAAAGTCCGAGCGTTACTAACCTCTATTACTTTAATTATATACTATGTTTATTTAATATTGAGCCTTCGCGAATATGAACCGAAACTTTTAATTAAGAAAAAGAACATTCTTTACTTTTAATCGCTTAATCACAAAGACATATATATATATATATATATATATATATATATATATATATATATATATATATTCACATAGCATTATATACATAGACTTATTTTAAGATTTTCAAAATACAAGTCCTATCCCCTCTAAAAAACAAAAGATTAAACGACGAGGGGAAAATAAAATCTAACAACTCAATTTGTAAACATAATCTTTTATGCTCCTGTAACTCCGCACTAAATCTTCGCACCTGTAGCTGAAATGGGTGGAAATAGGGGGTAAAAACTGGGGACTTCTTAGTAGGGTCGGGGTGTATAGTTATACTCATTTTATTACAATAGCCAACATCAATGGACAATAGAATACATTTAGACTTAACAAACGAAGGACACAGAAATCAAATAATCATATAGCGCACACACAATCACAAGAAATACACTCAAAAACAAATATGCGTAAACAGGTATGATGCATGTCTATCCCTAGTGCAGGTAATGAGTTCATCTGTTGGTTTCGACCCGCTCTCGACGTAACTCAGTAACCTTTGTCTGAGTTTGGTTTCTAGTGTTATAACCTCTATAAACAACCTCTGTCTTACAGGTGCGACTCTCTTGAGCCGATGTATGCAAACATAGCCTCTGTAAGCAACCTTTGTCTTACAGGTGAGGCTCTCTCTGGCCAATGTATGTATCGATAACCTATGTAAGCTACCTCTGTCTTACAGGTGCGACCATCCCTTGGATTGGCTGATGTATCTCTGGAAAGCAAATCTCGGTAGACTCACCATCATATCTCTGCTCGATTTCAGCAGGTAGACAATTATCTTAGATAGTTCTTTCTTTCTTTCTTTTTTTTTTCTATTCTTTTTCTTTTAAAACCAAAACCACCTCTTTATGACATTCTTCAAAACCTTTAAAACAATTTTACTTAAACCAATTCTTCTTTCAAAAGACAAAGAGAAATCATTTACTAGTTAAACCCCTCAGCAAAGGCTCTAGACTTTAGGGGAGCGACAACCAATCTCATTTTCTTAAGTTCATTGGAAATTCTTAACAATCATTATTTTCTTAAATTGAGTGAATCAGATAAAATTTCTAAATCAAATCAAAACCAAACCATACAAATCGAAGGTTCCAAATCAATGCCAAAGCCAACACCAATCCCAGTTCCATCCTTAAAATTAATCCTTTAACTTTTTTCAAGACATCGCAAAACGAAATTATTCAGTCAAAATTCAAATACTTTTAAAGTTCACTAAACTACTCCGAATAAAATTTTTAAGTCAAATTCAAAACATAAGCCCTTTTCATATTTAAATAAACCTTAAAACATAATACTTTTCTTAATTAATTTAAAATCGTAAAATAATTCTTTTCTAAATAAATCGAACTCAAAATATATACTTTTCTAAAATGAATTAAACTCAAAACATAACTATTTTCTTAATAAATCAAAATTCAAATAATAGAACCTCTCAAATCCAATCTTTTTCAAAATAATATTTCAAACAAAGTCTTAAATTTTATAACAAAATTTTAGCAGCATCTCCCCTAAAACTTGAACTTTGCCACCCTTCTCAGGTCCCATCTAAACCAATTCTCAAATTATTTCAAATTATTTCCGATAAATCAAAACCATTTCTAATAGAAAAGAAATTATAAAATTAACCAATTAAAATCCAATCGCTTCCAAAATCAAACCATTTCCGTATCTCAAAGCATGTCATCAATTCATTTCTTATTAAATCTCAATGTCATCATCAAATCTCACAAATTCCACTTGATTACCAATAACATTCCAGCCCCAAATTCATCAAAATAATTCGGTTCTTGGCTGCACTTAAACTGACCAAATCCCAAACTAATCACAAATATCAATATATCACCAAAATTCAACATAAATTCAGTCAAATTCAATCAATAATCAATGAACCAAACATTCACTTATCAAATTCACATTTAATTACTATAAAGTCACCAAAATTCTACCTCCGTATTAAATCAAAATACTTGAGGTTACAGAAAAGTTTTTTGACTGAGCTATCAAAGAAGAAAATGTCAGAAATCGTCTGTATCTCATAGAATTCCAGTTAGCCGAACTCAAGAAAAAGGAGAGTTATGTCACCGTTAATTTCTACTGAATAAAAATTACGCCTACGTGTAAAAAAGGAAGATATAAACACTTTTATCGAATTAAATTTTCTATTGGAATTACATATCACAAAAAATCGAATGCCAAAGGTCGAAAGTTCCATGGTTTCTTATTCTCTTTCTCACGGCCATTCTTTCTTTTCTTTCTTCTTGAATTCGGTCACATTAGAGAATGATAAGGTGAGATCATGATTAATGTAATAGAAGTGATTAGGTGTCATGCTTGAAGGTGATCTACAGTTATATATGTGCATGTATGTATACATATAAATCACACATCTTATTTCTTTTCCTTTGGCTCTCTTTTGGCTTCGGCCAAAAATGTTAATGATGATGAGATAACAGCAAATAATATGCTAATGTGGTGTCAGCAATAATAAATGAAGGAGGTTGGGTGTCGTGGCTTAGAGCTACTGACTTAGTAATTCAAGTTATAAAGATCCTAAATAAATAATTATAAAAACTGAATATATTAAAATATAAGTAATAATATATATGAGTTATTAATATAAATGGTATTAGTAACATAATGATAAAAGATATACGATAAGGTATTAATATAGTTAAGTTCATCGAAGAGTACCAATATTTATTCATATCGACTATCTAATTCAATAATAATATTATTAACTAAACTTTATTTTTAAACTAAAAATATCAATTATTCAAATTAAAACATACATATAATTTTCATTACTTACAAACTACTAGAATTATAGTTTTAATTATATAAAATATTTCATCATATATATATATATATATATATATAAAAGAAGATGAGTTTGATTAAATTCAAATAATTATAAAATTAATTTAATTACTTATAATAAAATAATTTCTAAAATAAAAATTCTAATTTATAAAATAAATTAAAACTTATTTATATTTATATTTTAAAAAATGTGGGTCGTTACATTCTACCCACTTTATAAAAATTTTTTCTCTCGAAAATTATTATATTAAAACAAGTTCAAACCTAAATCAAAGAAAATAGAATCCATGAAGAGAAATACGCACAATGTTGAAGATGGTATTCGAAAGAAGTCAGGTAGACAATTAGATTTACCAGCAAACAAAGGTACACAGAAACGATAAGGTATGGTAAGCAAATAATCTGATCACATTATGGGAAAATCCAAGGAAGAGAATTCCAATGAAGATAATGAAAAAAGAGATGGCACGAGTTCGTGTAGCATGAATAAAAAGAATACGTCGAAATGAATCCTTAAAATGCAACTTCTAAGGTTTCTAAATCTCGCAGTTCGCATAACCTATTATATCTATCTCGTCTTTGATACTCTATTAGTGTTTCCGTATACACAAGTCATTAGTATTAAGTTGGCCAGACCTAATACCATGAGAGATGCAATGGTCGACTAATTGCATTAATCAATAGACAGTCTTACATCTGAAACTCAAACTCTTGTCATTAGAACAAGTCCTACTGCATGACAGACACTCATAGTATACAGTGAAGCATAGACAGTCCATTCCCAAGACTCTAACAGGAATGAACTGCTCTAATACCATAATGTAACACCCTAACTTTTAGCACCGCATGATCGTACTAAAAGTCCGAGCGCTATTAACCTCTATTCCTTTAATTATACACTATGTTTATTTAATATTGAGCCTTCGCAAATATGAACTAAAAGTTTTAATTAAGAAAAAGAAGATTCTTTACTGTTAATCACTTAATTACAAAGATATATATATATATATATATATATATATATATATATATATATATATATATTCACATAATATTATATAAATAGACTTATTTCAAGATTTTCAAAATACAAGTCCTATCCCCTCTAAAAAACAAAAGAACGAGGGGAAAATAAAATTTAATAACTCAACTTGTAAACCTAATCTTTTATGCTCTTGTAGATCCACACTAAACTTTCAAACCTATAGCTGAAAGGGGGTGGAAATAGGGGGTAAGAACTGGAGAATTCTTAGTAGGGTTGGGGTGTATAGTTATACTCATTTTATTACCATAGCCAACAGCAATGGATAATAGAATACATTTAGACATAACAAACAAAGGACACAGAAATCAAGCAATCATATAGCACACCCAAAATCACAAGAAACACACTCACAAACAAATATGTGCAAACAGATATGATGCATGTCTATCCCTAGTGGAAGTAATGAGCTCATCTGTCGAATTTAACCCTCTCCTGACGTAACTCAGTAACCTTTGTCTGAGTTTGGTTTCCAGTGTCATAACCTCTGTAAGCAATCTCTGTCTTACAGGTGCGATTCTCTTGAGCCGATGTATGCAAACATAACCTCTGTAAGCAACTTCTGTCTTACAGGTGAGGCTCTCTCTGGCCAATGTATGTATCGATAACCTCTGTAAGCAACCTCTACTTTACAGGTGCGACCATCCCCTAGATTGGCCGATGTATCTCTGGAAAGCAAATTTCGGTGGACTCACCACCATATCTCTGCTTGTTTTCAGAAGGTAGAAAATTATCTCAGCTCGTTCTTTCTTTCTTTTCTTTTCTGTTCTTTTTCTTTTAAAACGAAAACCACATCTTTATGACATTCTTCAAAACCTTTAAAACAATTCCACTTTATCCAATTCTTCTTTCAAAAGGCAAAGAGAAATCATTTACTAGTTAAATCCCTTCCCAAAGGCTCTAGACTTTAGGGGCGTGACAACCAATCTCATTTTCTTAAGCTCATTGAAAATTCTTAACAATCATTGTTTTCTTAAATTGAGTTAATCAAATAAAGTTTCTAAATAAAATCAAAACCAAACCATACAAATCGAAGGTTCCAAACCAATGTCAAAGCCAACACCAATCCCAGTTCGATCCTTAAAATTAGTTCTTTAACTTTTTTCAAGACGTCGCAAAACGAAATTATTCAGTCAAAAGTCAATTACTTTTAAAGTTCACTAAACTCCTCCGAATGAAATTTTTAAGTCAAATTCAAAACATAAGCCCTTTTCATATTTAAATCAACCTTAAAACATAATACTTTTCTTAAATAATTTAAAATCGTAAAATAATTCTTTTTTAAATAAATCAAACTCAAAAGATATACTTTTCTAAAATGAAATAAACTCGAAACATAACTATTTTCTTAATAAATCAAAAATCAAATAATAGAACCTTTCAAATTCAATCTTTTTCAAAATAATATTTCAAACAAAGTCTTAAATTTTATAACAAAATTTTGGCAGCATCTCTCCTAAAACTTGGACTTTGCCACCCTTCTCAGGTCCCATCCAAACCAATTCTCAAATTCTTTCAAATCATTTCCAATAAATCAAAACCATTTCTAATATAAAAGAAATTATAAAATTAAACCATTTAAAATCCAATCGCTTCCAAAATTAAACCATTTTCATATCTCAAAGCACTACAAAAAGGTTATAAAACGATATTAAAATTAAGGCATTCTCATAAGAGCGCCATAATATTTGTGAATTACGGTGGTTTATGTGGCTGCCACAATTCATCTTTAGTTTGCGGCAGTTTTTTTATGATTCTGGTGGTTTTGACCGCCATTATGTTTTAAGTCAGTTTTAAAAAATTCAACTTCTCTGAGCCATGTATAATTGCAATGAGAGTGAGAGTAGTATAGGCGTTTATGTGCATGTAAGAGTTGTGTTGGTGTGGCAGAACTTGAAAACGACATCACTGCTGCTCTGCGAGCTTCTTCTCCATTAATGATTCTCTTTCTCCATTGATGTCACCTCCATCAATGCTTCTCCTCCGATGGCATATTTGCTTCCATTGATGCGATCTGTGCAGTATTCTATTAGTTTCTGTTCTTCGAGCTTCTCTTCTCCTCATTGTCCTTATTTTGTTTAATTGCAAGTGTTGATTGTTCTATGCTAACTGCTGCTACTTATTTGATTTAATGCCAGGTTTTGATTTTTTTTTTGTTCAATTTATTTTTAGGTCAAAAATTGGGGATTACTAGAAGAAATTGAGTAAGTTCTTCACCGAATTTCTTCGTAATTATAGGATCGAGAGAATCATGTGAATACTTGTTTTTTCTTGTTATTATGTGCACTGTGAACTGCATAGATCTTCGTCTTCATGTTTTCTGTTTGCAGAAATTTTTTTTAAGGAATTACTATAGTTATTATACTTTTTAATTTTGAAAGTGTGGAGTATGATTAAAGTCTCAACCAAATTTTTTGAAATCCTATTAACATTCTCGCAGAAACGCCATTTTTGATCTTTCGAGCTTCTCCTCCTTCATCAAGATTTTCTTCAGATCTGCGAGCTTCTCTTCCTACGCTTCTGCTCTGCTAGCTTCTCCTCATCCATTAATGTGCCTTCTCTTCCACGATCTGTTTCTTCGTTTGGGTTCTAACTTCTTACTTCTAGATCTGTAACTAAATTCACATCCTCTTGTTATAATTATTTCAATAATTGTTATATGCTAACTGTTCTGATTACATCCTCTCTCTTAGCTAGTTTATGATCATCGTATATATTAAAAGTTCTACCACTTAAAATCCTAAAATTCAATTTTTATTCAAAATTTTGAAAACAAGAAGTTAGTTCAACTTCCAAACCATAATTTGTCATTGTCAGCTTCTTAGTCTAATTATTATAACATAGATAGCTTTACAATTATTTATATATCCTAATTTAAGCAGCTTTGTGATGAATTTTTTTAACTCAATTTTGTTGTGGTCTCTGTAGTAAACTTTTTATCCTTTTAAATTTTGTGACATTCTTAATTAAGTTGTTTTATAGATGTTCTAGAGTCTATAACTCAGACTAAATTATTTTTTTTTTCTCTGAGCTATGTTCAGCTATCACAGTAACTCGAATCACTGACTCACTTTTGAATTCTGTGTTTCTTCAATTTTTGGCCTCAATATTTGTTTATATATTTATCTACTTGCATCCGCAACCATTGAAACATGTTCATTTTTTATTTGTATTGTTTTTCTCCATTTTGGTGCATAACAAAGCTTCGTTCTTTACATAGAGACCTAATGGCAATCTCAATGTGATTTAAATGCTAATTGCAAAACAGCAATGACTACTGGTACACGAAATCATGAGTCACACTTCTCTCACAACTCCGCGCAACTGACCAATAAGTGCACTGGGTTGTCAAAGTAATACCTTATGTGAGTAAGGGTCGATCCCACAGAGATTGTCGGCTTGAAGCAAGCTATGGTCATTTTGTAAATCTCAGTCAGGTGGATTCAAATGGTTATGAGGTTTTGATAATTAAAAGAGAAATAAAACATAAAATAGGATAGATATATTTATGCAATTCATTGGTGGGAATTTCAGATAAGTGTATGGAGATGCTTTGTTCCCTCTGAGCCTCTACTTTTCTATTGTCCTTATCTAATCATGCGTACTCCCTTCCATGGCAAGCTGTATGTTGGTGGATCACCGTTGTCAATGGCTACCATCCGTCCTCTCAGTGAAAACATATCCGCTACGGTTTCCCACATGGCTAATCAGCTATCGGTTCTCGTTCGTGTTGGAATAAGATCCATTGATCCTTTTGCGCACTGTCACTGCGCCCAACAGTCACGAGTTTAAAGCTCGTCACAGTCATTCCATCCCAAATCTTACTCGGAATACCACAGACAAGGTTTAGACTTTTCGAATCTCAATAATGCTGCCAATTGATTCTAGCTTATACCACGAAGACTCTAATCTCATGGAATGGAAGGCTCTGTTGTCAGGAGAGGCAACCATGCATCGTGAACCAGTAGGCCAAGAGATACACACTCAAGCTCTCACAGATAGAACGGAGGTGGTTGTCAGGCACGCATTCATAAAGGAGGATGATGATGAGTGTCACGGATCATCACATCCATCAGGTTGAAGTACGAGTGAATATATTAGAATAAGAATAAGCGTGAATTGAATAGAAAACAATAGTACTTTGCATTAATTCATGAGGAACAGCAGAGCTCCACACCTTAACCTATGAGGTGTAGAAAATCCACCGTTGAAAATACATAAGTGATGAAGGTCCAGGCATGGCCGAATGGCCAGCACCCAAAACGTGATCAAGAGATCAAAAGTGATCCAAAGATAGTCTCAAAAATGATCAAAAGATATAAATACAATAGTAAAAAGTGCAATTTATACTAAACTAGTAAACTAGATTTACTGAAAATGAGTAACTAAGTGTAGATAGTGCAGAAATCCACTTCCGGAGCCCACTTGGTGTGTGTTTGGGCTGAGCATTGAAACTTTCACGTGCATAGGCTCTTCTTGGAGTTTAAACGCCAGTTTTGGTGCCAGTTTGAGCATTTAACTCCAGCTTTGGTGCCAGTTCTGACGTTTTACGCCAGAAAAGGGTCTCTAGTGGGTGTTTGGACGCCAGGTTGGGCCATCAAATCTCAGGCAAAGTATGAACTATTATCCATTTCTAGAAAGCCCAAGATGTCTTCTTTCCAACGCAATTGAGAGCGTGCCAATTGGGCTTTTGTAGCTCCAGAAAATCCACTTCAAGTGCAGGGAGGTCAGAATTCAACAGCATCTTCAGTCATTTCTCAGCCTCTGAATCAGATTTTTACTCAGGTCCCTCAATTTTAGCCAGAAAATACCTCAAATCACAGAAAAACACACAAACTCATAGTAAAGTCTAGAAATGTAATTTTTGCATAAAAACTAATAAAATATACTAAAAAGTAACTAAAACATATTAAAAACTATGTAAAAACAATGCCAAAAGCGTATAAATTATCCGCTCATCACAACACCAAACTTAAATTGTTGCTTGTCCCCAAGCAACTGAAAATAAAACAGGATAAAAAGAAGAGAATAAACAATAAATGTCAAAATATCAATGAAACTTAGTCCCAATTAGATGAGCTGGGCTAGTAGCTTTTTGCCTCTGAACAGTTTTGGCATCTCACTTTATCCTTTGAAGTTCAGAATGATTGGCATCATTAGGAACTCATAATTTAGATAGTGTTATTAATTCTCCTAGTTCAGTATGTTGATTCTTGAACAAAGCTACTTTATGAGTCTTGGCCGTGACCCTGAGCATCTTGTTTTTCAATATTACCACCGGATACATAAATGCCACAGACATATAACTGGGTGAACCTTTTCAGATTGTGACTCAGCTTTGCTAGAGTCCCCAGTTAGAGGTGTTCAGAGTTCTTAAGCACACTCTTTTGCTTTGGATCACGACTTTAACCACTCAGTCTCAAGCTTTTTACTTGGACCTTCATGACACAATGGTGCACGAAATTGTGATCAATAATTTTCACAACTCTCATAATCCCCGGTGATGAAACCAAAAACTTGGTGTTCAATACCATGGCATAAACACAACTTCGCACAACTAACCAGCAAGTGTACTGGGTCGTCCAAGTAATAAACCTTACGCGAGTAAGGGTCGATCCCACAGAGATTGTTGGTATGAAGCAAGCTATGGTCATCTTGTAAATCTTAGTCAGGCAAACTCAAATGGATATGGTGATGAACGCATAAAAACATAAAGATAGAGATAGAGATACTTATGTAATTCATTGGTAGGAACTTCAGATAAGCGCATGAAGATGCCTTCCCTTCCGTCTCTCTGCTTTCCTACTGTCTTCATCCAATCCTTCTTACTCCTTTCCATGGCAAGCTTATGTAGGGTTTCACCGTTGTCAGCGGCTACCTTCCATCCTCTCAGTGAAAATGTTCCTATGCTCTGTCACAGTATGGCTAATCATCTGTCGGTTCTCGGTCAGGCCGGAATAGAATCCAGCGATTCTTTTGCATCTGTCACTAACGCCCCGCCTGCTAGGAGTTTGAAGCACGTCACAGTCATTCAATCATTGAATCCTACTCAGAATACCACAGACAAGGTTAGACCTTCCGGATTCTCTTGAATGCCGCCATCAGTTCTAGCCTATACCACGAAGACTCTGATCTCACGGAATGGTTGGCTCGGTTGTCAGGCGAGCACTCGGTTGTCAGGCGATCAACCATGCATCGTGCAATCAGGAATCCAAGAGATATTCACCCAATCGAAGGTAGAACGGAGGTGGTTGTCAGTCACACGTTCATAGGTGAGAATGATGATGAGTGTCACGGATCATCACATTCATCAAGTTGAAGAACAAGTGATATCTTAGAACAAGAACAAGCGGAATTGAATGGAAGAACAATAGTAATTGCATTAATACTCGAGGTACAGCAGAGCTCCACACCTTAATCTATGGTGTGTAGAAACTCCACCGTTGAAAATACATAAGTATAAGGTCTAGGCATGGCCGTGAGGCCAGCCTCCCAATGATCTAAGAACTAAGTGTCCAAAGATGATCTAGAGATCTAGAGTGATCAAAAGATGAAAATACAATAGTAAAAGGTCCTACTTATAGAGAACTAGTAGCCTAGGGTGTACAGAGATGAGTAAATGATGTAAAAATCCACTTCCGGGCCCACTTGGTGTGTGCTTGGGCTGAGCAATGAAGCATTTTCGTGTAGAGACTCTTCCTGGAGTTAAACGCCAGCTTTAGTGCCAGTTTGGGCGTTTAACTCCCATTTGGGTGCCAGTTCCAGCGTTTAACGCTGGGATTTCTAAGGGTGACTTTGAACGCCGGTTTGGGCCATCAAATCTTGGGCAAAGTATGGACTATCATATATTGCTGGAAAGCCCAGGATGTCTACTTTCCAACGCCGTTGAGAGCGCGCCAATTGGGCTTCTGTAGCTCCAGAAAATCTACTTCGAGTGCAGGGAGGTCAGAATCCAACAGCATCTGCAGTCCTTTTTAGTCTCTGAATCAGATTTTTGCTCAGGTCCCTCAATTTTAGCCAGAAAATACCTGAAATCATAGAAAAACACACAAACTCATAGTGAAGTCTAGAAAAGTGAATTTTAACTAAAAACTAATAAAAATATACTAAAAACTAACTATATCATACCAAAAACATACTAAAAACAATGCCAAAAAGCGTACAAATTATCCGCTCATCACAACACCAAACTTAAATTGTTGCTTGTCCTCAAGCAACTGAAAATCAAATAAGATAAAAAGAAGAGAATATGCAATGAATTCCAAAAACATCTATGAAGATCAGTATTAATCAGATGAGCGGGGCTTTTAGCTTTTTGCCTCTGAACAGTTTTGGCATCTCACTCTATCCTTTGAAATTCAGAATGATTGGCTTCTTTAGGAACTTAGAATCCAGATAGTGTTATTGATTCTCCTAGTAGAGTATGATGATTCTTGAACATAGCTACTTATTGAGTCTTGGCTGTGGCTCAAAGCACTCTGTCTTCCAGTATTACCACCGGATACATACATGCCACAGACACATAATTGGGTGAACCTTTTCAGATTGTGACTCAGCTTTGCTAGAGTCCCCAACTAGAGGTGTCCAGGGTTCTTAAGCACACTCTTTTTGCCTTGGATCACAACTTTATTTCTTTCTTTTTCTCTCTTTTTTTTCTTTTTCTTTTCTTCCCTCTTTTTTTTTCGTTTCTCTTCTCTTTTTTTTTTTTCGAAATTTTTCTCTCTCTTTTTTTTTCATTGCTTTTTCTTACTTCAAGAATCATTTTTATGATTTTTCAGATCCTCAGTAACATGTCTCCTTTTTCATCATTCTTTCAAGAGCCAACGTTCATGAACCACAAATTCAAGATACATATGCACTGTTTAAGCATACATTCAGAAAACAAAAATATTGCCACCACATCAAAATAATTAAACTGTTATAAAATTCAAAATTCATGCAATTCTTTCCTTTTCAATTAAGCACGTTTGTATTCAAGAAAGGTGATGGATTCATAGGACATTCATAACTTTAAGGCATAGACACTAAGACACTAATGATCACAAGACACAAACATGGATAAACATAAGCACATAAAATTCGAAAAACAGAAGAATAAAGAACAAGGAAATCAAGGAACGGGTCCACCTTAGTGATGGCGGCTCTTTCTTCCTCTTGAAGATCCTATGGAGTGCTTGAGCTCCTCAATGTCTCTTCCTTGTCTTTGTTGCTCCTCCCTCATGATTCTTTGATCTTCTCTAATTTCATGGAGGATGATGGAGTGTTCTTGGTGCTCCACCCTTAGTTGTCCCATGTTGGAACTCAATTCTCCTAGGGAGGTGTTCAGTTGCTCCCAATAGTTTTGTGGAGGAAAGTGTATCCCTTGAGGAATCTCAGGGATCTCATGATGAGTGGGGTCTCTTGTGTGCTCCATCCTCTTCTTAGTGATGGGCTTGTCCTCATCAATGGGGGTGTCTCCCTCTATGTCAACTCCAACTGAATAACAGAGGTGACAGATGAGATGAGGAAAGGCTAACCTTGCCAAGGTAGAGGACTTGTCCGCCACCTTATAGAGTTCTTGGGCTATAACCTCATGAACCTCTATTTCTTCTCCAATCATGATGCTATGGATCATGATAGCCCGGTCTATGGTAACTTCGGACCGGTTGCTAGTGGGAATGATTGAGTGTTGTATAAACTCTAACCATCCTCTAGCCACGAGTTTGAGGTCATGCCTTCTCAATTGAACCGGCTTCCCTCTTGAATCTCTCTTCCATTGGGTGCCCTCTTCACATATGACTGTGAGGACTTGGTCCAACCTTTGATCAAAGTTGACCCTTCTAGTGTAAGGATGTTCATCTCCTTGCATCATAGGCAAATTGAATGCCAACCTTACACTTTCCGGACTAAAATCCAAGTATTTTCCCCGAACCATAGTAAGATAATTCTTTGGATCCGGGTTCACACTTTGGTCATGGTTCTTGGTGATCCATGCATTGGCATAGAACTCTTGAACCATTAAGATTCCGACTTGTTGAATGGGGTTGGTAAGAACTTCCCAACCTCTTCTTTGGATCTCATGTCGGATCTCCGGATATTCACCCTTTTTGAGTGAAAAAGGGACCTCGGGGATCACCTTCTTCAAGGCCACAACTTCATAGAAGTGGTTTTGATGCACCCTTGAGATGAATCTATCCATCTCCCATGACTCGGAGGTGAAAGCTTTTGCCTTCCCTTTCCTCTTTCTAGAGGGTTCTCCGGCCTTGGATGCCATAAATGGTTATGGAAAAACAAAAAGCAATGCTTTTACCACACCAAACTTAAAAGGTTTGCTCGTCCTCGAGCAAATTAAGAAAGAAGAGAGTAGAAGAAGAAGAAATAAAGGAGATGGGAAGGGCTTTTATTTTCGGCCAAGAAGGGGAAGAGGTGGTGTTGAGGTTGTGTGAAAATGAAGGAGTGAAGATGGGTTTATATAGGAGAGGAGGAAGGGTAGGTTCGGCCATTTGAGGGTGGGTTTGGGTGGGAAAGTGGTTTGAATTTGAATGGTGAGGTAGGTGGGGTTTTATGAAGGATGGATGTGAGTGGTGAAGAGAAAGATGGGATTTGATAGGTGAAGGGTTTTTGGGGAAGAGGTGTTGAGGTGATTGGTGAATGGGTGAAGAAGAGAGAGAGAGTGGTAGGGTAGGTGGGGATCCTGTGGGGTCTACAGATCCTGAGGTGTCAAGGAAAAGTCATCCCTGCACCAAATGGCAAGCAAAATCTCGTTTTGTGCCAATTCTGGCGTTAAACGCCGGGCTGGTGCCCATTTCTGGCGTTTAACGCCAGCTTCTTGCCCATTTCTGGCGTTTAACGCCTGTCTGGTGCCCCTTTCTGGCGTTAAACGCCCAGAATGGTGCCAGACTGGGCGTTAAACGCCCAACAGCTAACCTCACTGGCGTTTAAACGCCAGTGGGTGCGTCCTCCAGGGTGTGCTATTTTTCTTCCTGTTTTTCATTCTGTTTTTGCTTTTTTCATTAATTTTGTGACTTCTCATGATCATCAACCTACAAAAAAGATAAAATAACAAAAGAAAAATATGTAAAACATAACATTGGGTTGCCTCCCAATAAGCGCTTCTTTAATGTCAGTAGCTTGACAGAGGGCTCTCATGGAGCCTCAGAAATGCTCAGAATCATGTTGGAACCCCCCAACACCAAACTTAGAGTTTGAATGTGGGGGTTCAACACCAAACTTAGAGTTTGGTTGCGGCCTCCCAACACCAAACTTAGAGTTTGACTGTGGGGGCTCTGTTTGGCTCTGTTTTGAGGGAAGCTCTTCATGCTTCCTCTCTATGATGACAGAGGGATATCCTTGGGCCTTAAACACCAAGGACTCTTCATTCACTTGAATGATCAACTCTCCTCTATCAACATCAATCACAGCCCTTGCTGTGGCTAGGAAGGGTCTGCCAAGGATGATGGATTCATCCATACACTTCCTAGTCTCTAGGACTATGAAATCAGTAGGGATGTAATGGTCTTCAACTTTAACCAGAACATCCTCTACAAGTCCATGGGCTTGTTTTCTTGAGTTGTCTGCCATCTCTAATGAGATTTTTGCAGCTTGTACCTCAGAGATCCCTAACTTCTCCATTACAGAGAGAGGCATGAGGTTTACACTTGACCCTAAGTCACACAAGGCCTTCTTGAAGGTCATGGTGCCTATGGTACAAGGTATTGAAAACTTCCCAGGATCCTGTCTCTTTTGAGGCAGTTTCTGCCTAGACAAGTCATCCAGTTCTTTGGTGAGCAAAGGGGGTTCATCCTCCCAAGTCTCATTTCCAAATAACTTGTCATTTAGCTTCATGATTGCTCCAAGGTATTTAGCAACTTGCTCCTCAGTGACATACTCATCCTCTTCAGAGGAAGAATACTCATCAGAGCTCATGAACGGCAGAAGTAAGTCCAATGGAATCTCTATGATCTCAGTTTGAGCCTCAGATTCCCATGGTTCCTCATTGGGGAACTCATTGGAGGCCAGTGGACGCCCAGTGAGGCCTTCCTCAGTGGCGTTCACTGCCTTTTCCTGCTCCCAAAATTCGGCCATGTTGATGGCCTTGCACTCTCCTTTTGGATTTTCTTCTGTATTGCTTGGAAGAGTACTAGGAGGGAGTTCAGTAATTTTCTTGCTCAGCTGACCTACTTGTCCCTCCAAATTTCTAATGGAGGACCTTGTTTCAGTCATGAAACTTTGAGTGGTTTTGATCAGATCAGAGACCATGGTTGCTAAGTCAGAGTTATTCTGCTTAGAACTCTCTGTCTATTGCTGAGAAGATGATGGAAAAGGCTTGCTATTGCTGAACCTGTTTCTTCCACCATTATTGTTGTTGAAACCTTGTTGAGGTCTCTGTTGATCCTTCCATGAGAAATTTGGATGATTTCTCCATGAAGGATTATAGGTGTTTCCATAGGGTTCTCCCATGTAATTCACCTCTTCCATTGAAGGGTTCTCAGGATCATAGGCTTCTTCCTCAGATGAAGCCTCCTTAGTACTGCTTGGTGCATTTTGCATTCCAGACAGACTTTGAGAAATCATATTGACTTGTTGAGTCAATATTTTATTCTGAGCCAATATGGCATTCAGAGTGTCAATCTCAAGAACTCCTTTCTTCTGACTAGTCCCATTGTTCACAGGATTTCTTTCAGAAGTGTACATGAATTAGTTATTTGCAACCATTTTAATCAGTTCTTGAGCTTCAGTAGGCGTCTTCTTCAGATGAAGAGATCCTCCTGCAGAGCTATCCAAAGACATCTTGGATAGTTTAGAGAGACCATCATAGAAAATACCTATGATGCTCCATTCAGAAAGCATATCAGAAGGACACTTTCTGATTAATTGTTTGTATCTTTCCCAAGCTTCATAGAGGGATTCTCCTTCCTTCTGTCTGAAGGTTTGGACTTCCACTCTAAGCTTACTCAATTTTTGAGGTGGAAAGAACTTTGCCAAGAAGGCATTGACTAGCTTTTCCCAAGAGTCCAGGCTTTCTTTAGGTTGAGAATCCAACCATGTTCTAGCTCTGTCCCTTACAGCAAAAGGGAATAGCATAAGTCTGTAGACCTCAGGGTCAACCCCATTAGTCTTGACAGTATCACAGATTTGCAAGAATTCAGCTAAAAACTGATGAGGATCTTCCAATGGAAGTTCATGGAACTTGCAATTCTGTTGCATTAGAGAAACTAATTGAGGCTTAAGCTCAAAGTTGTTTGCTCTAATGGCAGGGATAGAGATGCTTCTCCCATAGAAGTCGGGAGTAGGTGCAGTAAAGTCACCCAGCACCTTCCTTGCATTGTTGGCATTGTTGTTGTTTTTGGCTGCCATGAGTTCTTCTTCCTTGAAAAATTCGGTTAGGTCCTCTAAAGAGAGTTGTGCTTTGGCTTCTCTTAGCTTTCTCTTCAAGGTCCTTTCAGGTTCAGGGTCAGCCTCAACAAGAATGCTTTTGTCTTTGCTCCTACTCATAAGAAAGAGAAGAGAACAAGGAAATGTGGAATCCTCTATGTCACAGTATAGAGACTCCTTGAAGTGTCAGAGGAAAAGAAAAGTAGAAGACAAAGGTAGAAAATTCGAACTTATCAAAGGAGATGGAGTTCGAATTTTTCATTAAGGAATAGTGTTAGTCCATAAATAGAAGGATGTGAGAAGGAGGGAAGTGATTTTCGAAAATTAAGTGAAAAATTTTGAAAACATTTTTGATAACACTACTTGATTTTCGAAAATGAAAGTGGAAAAGAAATCAAGTGATTTTTGAGAAAGATTTTGAAGTTAGAGATCAAAAAGATTTGATTGAAAACTATTTTGAAAAAGATGTGGTTAAGAAGATATGATTGATTTTAAAAAGATGTGATTGAGAAGATATGATTTGAAAAACATTTCAAAAAGATTTGATTTTGAAGATTAAAAACTTGGCTAACAAGAAAAGATATGATTCAAACATTAAACCTTTCTCAACAGAAAAGGCAACATACTTGAAATGTTGAATCAAATCATTAATTGATAGCAAGTATCTTTGAAAAAGGAAAGAAATTGATTTTGAAAGCATATGATTGAAAAGATATGATTTGAAAAAGATTTGGTTTTGAAAAACTTTGAAAACCTGAAAAAAATTGCATTAAAAAATAGAACCTTCCCTCTTGTGCCATCCTGGCGTTAAACGCCCAGAATGGTGTACATTATGGCGTTTAACGCCCAAAAATCTACCCTTTTGGGCGTTAAACGCCCAGCCAGGTACCCTGGCTGGCGTTTAAACGCCAGTCTGTCTTCCTTACTGGGCATTTTAAACGCCCAGCTTTTTCTGTGCAATTCCTCTGCAGAATGTTCTGAATCTTCAATTCTCTGTATTATTGACTTGAAAAGACACAAATTAAAAATATTTTTGGATTTTTAATAATGAAGAATAATCAAAATGCAATAAGAATCAAATAACAATGCATGCAAGACACCAAACATAGCAGTTTGTATACTGCTGACACTAATGAGAATGCATATGAGACATACAAAAACACTCAAGTCAATTGAATTCAAAGATCAGAGCACGAAAATTATCAAGAATTACTTGAAAATCCTTAAGACACATGAATGAATGCATGCAATTGACACCAAACTTAAAATGAAACAGTAGACTCAAACAAGAAACATACAATATTTTTGGATTTTATAATTTTGTAATTTTTTTTTTGTGTGATTTTCGAAAATTAAGTGAAAAAAGATATCAAAATTCTTAATGAGAATTCCAGGAATCAGTGCAATGCTAGTCTAAGACTCCGGTCCAGGAATTAGACATGGCTTCACAGCCAGCCAAGCTTTCAAAGAAAGCTTCGGTCCAAAACACTAGACATGGCCAATGGCCAGCCAAGCCTTAGCAGATCACTGCTCCAAAAGCAAGATTGATAGAAATCAACAAGCTCTTGTGATGATAAGTTCAAACCTCGGTCCAATGAAATTAGACATGGCCTCTCAGCCAGCCAGACTTCAACAAATCATCATGAAACTCTAGAATTCATCTTCAAGAATTCCGAAAAAAATACCTAATCTAAGCAACAAGATGAACCGTCAGTTGTCCAAACTCAACAATCCCCGGCAACGGCGCCAAAAACTTGGTGCACGAAATTGTGATCAATACTTTTCACAACTCTCATAATCCCCGGTGATGAAACCAAAAACTTGGTGTTCAATACCATGGCATAAACACAACTTCGCACAACTAACCAGCAAGTGTACTGGGTCGTCCAAGTAATAAACCTTACGCGAGTAAGGGTCGATCCCACAGAGATTGTTGGTATGAAGCAAGCTATGGTCATCTTGTAAATCTTAGTCAGGAAAACTCAAATGGATATGGTGATGAACGCATAAAAACATAAAGATAGAGATAGAGATACTTATGTAATTCATTGGTAGGAACTTCAGATAAGCGCATGAAGATGCCTTCCCTTCCGTCTCTCTACTTTCCTACTGTCTTCATCCAATCCTTCTTACTCCTTTCCATGGTAAGCTTATGTAGGGTTTCACCGTTGTCAGCGGCTACCTCCCATCCTCTCAGTGAAAATGTTCCTATGCTCTGTCACAGCATGGCTAATCATCTGTCGGTTCTCGGTCAGGCCGGAATAGAATCCAGCGATTCTTTTGCGTCTGTCACTAACGCCCCGCCTGCTAGGAGTTTGAAGCACGTCACAGTCATTCCATCATTGAATCCTACTCAGAATACCACAGACAAGGTTAGACCTTCCGGATTCTCTTGAATGCCGCCATCAGTTCTAGCCTATACCACGAAGACTCTGATCTCACGGAATGGTTGGCTCGGTTGTCAGGCGAGCACTCGGTTGTCAGGCGATCAACCATGCATCGTGCAATCAGGAATTCAAGAGATATTCACCCAATCGAAGGTAGAACGGAGGTGGTTGTCAGTCACACGTTCATAGGTGAGAATGATGATGAGTGTCACGGATCATCACATTCATCAAGTTGAAGAACAAGTGATATCTTAGAACAAGAACAAGCGGAATTGAATGGAAGAACAATAGTAATTGCATTAATACTCGAGGTACAGCAGAGCTCCACACCTTAATCTATAGTGTGTAGAAACTCCACCGTTGAAAATACATAAGTATAAGGTCTAGGCATGGCCGTGAGGCCAGCCTCCCAATGATCTAAGAACTAAGTGTCCAAAGATGATCTAGAGATCTAGAGTGATCAAAAGATGAAAATACAATAGTAAAAGGTCCTACTTATAGAGAACTAGTAGCCTAAGGTGTACAGAGATGAGTAAATGACGTAAAAATCCACTTCCGGGCCCACTTGGTGTGTGCTTGGGCTGAGCAATGAAGCATTTTCGTGTAGAGACTCTTCCTGGAGTTAAACGCCAGCTTTAGTGCCAGTTTGGGCGTTTAACTCCCATTTGGGTGCCAGTTCCAGCGTTTAACGCTGGGATTTCTGAGGGTGACTTTGAACGCCGGTTTGGGCCATCAAATTTTGGGCAAAGTATGGACTATCATATATTGCTGGAAAGCCCAGGATGTCTACTTTCCAACGCCGTTAAGAACGCGCCAATTGGGCTTCTGTAGCTCCAGAAAATCTACTTCGAGTGCAGGGAGGTCAGAATCCAACAGCATCTGCAGTCCTTTTTAGTCTCTGAATCAGATTTTTGCTCAGGTCCCTCAATTTCAACCAGAAAATACCTGAAATCACAGAAAAACACACAAACTCATAGTGAAGTCCAGAAAAGTGAATTTTAACTAAAAACTAATAAAAATATACTAAAAACTAACTATATCATACCAAAAACATACTAAAAACAATGCCAAAAAGCGTACAAATTATCCGCTCATCACACAAGCACATGGTTAGGGACAGCTTGATTTAGCTGCTTAGGCTAGGATTTTATTCCTTTGGGCCCTCCTATCC
The DNA here is from genome assembly GCF_003086295.3 of Arachis hypogaea. Taxonomy (NCBI): domain Eukaryota; kingdom Viridiplantae; phylum Streptophyta; class Magnoliopsida; order Fabales; family Fabaceae; genus Arachis; species Arachis hypogaea. Next base: position 91,309,864 of record NC_092045.1, read on the forward strand.
ATTAATGCTCAAAGCCTTGGATCCTTTTTACCCTTACCTTTTAGTTTAAAGGGTTATTAGCTTTTTCTGCTTGGTTTTTCTTTTTCTTTATTTTTTTTGCCTATTTTTTAATTTTTTTTGCAAGATTGTGTTTTTCACTACGTTTTCTTGCTTCAAGAATCAATTTTATGATTTTTCAGATTATCAATAACATTTCTCTTTGTTCATAATTCTTTCAAGAGCCAACAATTTTAACATTCATAAACTTTACTATAAAAAATATGCATTATTCAAGCATTCATTCAGAAAATAAAACGTATTGCCACTACATCAAAATAATTAGACTAATTTCAAGATAAAAGTCGAAATTCATGTACTTCTTGTTCTTTTGTAATTAGGAATATTTTTCATTTAAGAAAGGTGATGGATTTATGGGACATTCATAGCTTCAAGGCATAGACACTAGACACTAATGATCATGTAATAAAGACACAAACATAGACAAACATAAAGCATAAAAAATCAAAAAACAGAAAAATAAATAACAAGGAAATTAAAGAACGGGTCCACCTTAGTGATGGCGGCTAGTTCTCCTTCTTGAAGATCCTATGGAGTGCTTGAGCTCCTCAATGTCTCTTCCTTGCCTTTGTTGTTCTTCCCTCATGGCTCTTTGGTCTTCTCTAATTTCATGGAGGATAATGGAATGCTCTTGGTGCTCCATCCTTAGTTGCTCGATATTGGAACTCAAATCTCCTAGAGAAGTGTTGAGTTGTTCCCAATAGTTGTGTGGAGGAAAATGCATCCCTTGAGGTATCTCAGGGATTTCTTGATGAGGGACTTCCTAATGCGTTTGCTGAGGTCCATGAGTGGGCTCTCTTGTTTGTTCCATCCTCTTTTTAGTGATAGGCTTGTCCTCTTCAATGAGGATGTCTTCCTCTATGACAATTCTAGCTAAACTGCATAGGTGACAAATGAGATGAGGAAAGGCTAACCTTGCCAAAGTGGAGGGCTTGTCAGCCACTTTGTATAGTTCTAGAGGTATAATCTCATGAACTTCCACTTCCTCTCCAATCATGATGCTATGGATCATGATAGCCCGATCCACAGTTACTTCGGATCAGTTGCTAGTAGGAATGATAGAGCGTTGGATAAACTCCAACCATCCTCTAGCCACAGGCTTAAGGTTAAGCTTTCTTATTTGAACCCACTTGCCTTTGGAGTCTTTCTTCCATTGTGCTCCTTCCATACAGATGTCCATGAGGACTTGGTCCATCCTTTGATCAAAGTTGACCCTTATTGTGAAAGGATGAAGATCTCCTTGCATCATTTGCAAGTTGAATGCCAACCTCACATTTTTCGGACTGAAATCTAAGTATTTCTCCCGAACCATTGTGAGCCAATTCTTTGGGTTTGTGTTCATACTTTGATCATAGTTCTTGGTGATCCATGCATTAGCATAGAACTCTTGAACCATTAAGATTCTGACTTGTTGAATGGGATTGGTGAGAGCTTCCCATCCTCTTCTCCTAATCTCATGTCGGATCTCCAGATATTCACTCTTTTTGAGCTTGAAGAGGACCTTGGGGATCACCTTCTTCTTGGCCACAACATCATAGAAGTGGTCTTGATGGACCTTTGAGATGAACCTCTCCATCTTCTATGACTTGAAGGTGGAAGCAATTGTCTTCCCCCTCCTCTTTTTAGAGGTTTCTCCGGCCTTAGGTGCCATTAATGGTTATTGAAAACAAAAAGCAACACTTTTTATAACACCAAACTTAAAATGTTTGCTCGTCCTCGAGCAAGAGAAGAAAGAAGAGAGTAGAAGAAGAAGAGAAGTGGGAGCTGGAGGCTTGAGAGGGTTCGGCCAAGGGGGGTGTTGAGTGTATGTGATGTGTGAAAATGAAGAAGGAAGGAGGGGTATTTATAGTGTAAGAGAGGGAGTTGGTTCGTGTGAGAAGGGTTAGGTTGGGAGGGAAATGGTTTGAATTTAAGTGGGTGGGGGTAGGTGGGTTGTATGATGGGTTTATGGGAAATAGGGAATGGATCTGAGTGGTGAAGAGAATATGGAGAAGAGGGTAAGATTTGATAGGTAAGTGGTGTTTTGGGTAGAGTGTTATGGAGAAGTGTGAAGAGGAGAGAGAGTGAGGTGGGATAGGTGGGGATACTGTTGGGTCCATAGATCTTGAGGTGTCAAAGATTTTTTTATCCCTGCACCTTGCTGGCGTTAAACGCCCCTCTGTGTGCCTTTTTGGCGTTTAAACGCCAGGCTGCTGCCTTTTTCTGGCGTTTAAACGCCCATTTTTATACCTTTACTGGCATTTAAACGCTCAAAATGGTGCCAGGCTGGGCGTTAAACGCCCATTTTGGTATCCTTACTGGCGTTTAAATGCCAGTAAGCTCGTCCTCCAGGGTGTGCCAATTTTGATACTGTTTTCGATTTTTCTTTAATTTTTGCAGTTGTTTTTGTGACTCCACATGATTATGATCCTAAAGAAAACATAAAATAACATAGATAAATAAAATAAAATTGGGTTGCCTCCCAATAAGCGCTTCTTTAAGGTCAATAGCTTGATAGTGAGCTCTTTTCAGAGCTTCACAGATGCCCAGAGCATGATTGTGGCCTCCTAATACCAAACTTAGAATTTGAGTGTGGGGGTTCTGTCTGACTCTGTATTGAGAGAAGCTTTTCATGCTTCTTCTCCATGTTTACAGAAGAAGATCCTTGAGCCTTAAACATAAGGTAGTCTTCATTCAATTGAAGGACTAACTCTCCTCTGTCCACATCAATCACAACCCTTGCTGTGGCTAGGAAGGGTCTTCCAAGGATGATGGATTCATCCTCATCCTTCCCAGTGTCTAGGATTATGAAATCAGCAGGGATGTAAAGGCCTTCAACCTTTACTAAGACATCCTTTACAAGTCCATAAGCATGTTTCTTTGATTTGTCTGCCATCTTCAGTGAGATTCTTACAGCTTGTACCTCAAAGATCCCTAGTTTCTCTATTATAGAGAGTAGCGTGAGGTTGATACTTGATCCTAGGTCACACAGAGCCTTTTCAAAGGTCATGGTGCCTATGGTGCAAGGTATCAAGAACCTTCCGGGATCCTCTTTCTTTTGAGGTAACTTCAGCTGAACCAATGCACTTAGTTCAGTGATGAGCAATGGAGGTTTATCCTCCCTAGTCTCATTACCAAATAATTTGGCATTCAGCTTCATGATTGCTCCTAGATATTGAGCAACTTGCTCTTCAGTAACATTTTCGTCCTCTTCAGAGGAAGAATATTTGTCAGAGCTCATGAATGGTAATAGTAAGTTCAGTGAAATCTCTATGGTCTCTAGATGAGCCTCAGATTCCTGTGGTTCCTTAATAGAGGACTTCTTGTAGTCCAGTGGAAGTCCCATGAGGTATTCCTTACTGTGAATCACATCCTCCTCCTCTTCTATAGGTTCGGCCATTTTGGTTGTATTAATGGCCTTGCACTCTCTTTTTGGATTCTTTTCTGTATTGCTTGGGAGAGTACTAGGAGGAGTTTCAGTAATTCTTTTACTCAGCTGACCCACTTGTGCCTCCAAATTTCTTATGGAGGACCGTGCCTCAGTCATGAGACTGAGGGTGGTCTTAGATAGATTAAAGACTATGTTTGCTAAGCTAGAGAGGATCTGCTCAGAATTCTCTGTCTGTTACTAAGAAGATGATGGGAAAGGCTTGTGATGAGCGGATAATTTATACGCTCTTTAGTACTATTTTTATATAGTTTTTAGTATGATTTAGTTAGTTTTTAGTATATTTTTATTAGTTTTTAAGCAAAATTCAAATTTCTGGACATTACTATGAGTTTGTGTGTTTTTCTATGATTTCAGGTATTTTCTGGCTGAAATTGAGAGACATGAGCAAAAATCTGATTCAGAGGCTGACAAAGGACTGCAGATGCTGTTGGATTCTGACCTCCCTGCACTCGAAGTGGATTTTCTGGAGCTAAAGAACTCCAAATGGCACGCTCTCAATTGCGTTAGAAAGTAGACATCCAGGGCTTTCCAGCAATATATAATAGTCTATACTTTGCACGAGGTTTGAGGACATAAAATGGCATCAAAACGCCCACTCTCTGCCCCTTTTTTGGCGTCAAAATGCCAGAGCTGGCATAAAAGTTGGAGTTAAACGCCCAAACTGGCACCAAAGCTAGTGTTTAACTCTAAGGAAGACCTCTACACATGTAAAGCTCAATGCTCAGCCCAAGCACACACCAAGTGGGTCCGGAAGTGGATTTCTGCATCATTTACCTATTTTTGTAAACCCTAGTAGCTAGTTTCATTATAAATAGGACCTTTTACTATTGTATTTTCATCTTCAGATCATAGAGACATCCTGTACGCTATATTTTCACATTTGGGGAGGCTGGCCATTCGGCCATGCCTGGACCTTTACCAGTTATGTATTTTCAATGGTGGAGTTTCTACACACCATAGATTAAGGTGTGGAGCTCTGCTATTCCTCGAGTATTAATACAATTACTATTATTTTCTATTCAATTCAAGCTTATTCTTGTTTTAAGATATTCACTCGCACTTCATCCTGATGAATGTGATGATCCGTGACACTCATCATCATTCTCACCTATGAACGCGTGACTGACAACCACTTCCGTTCTACTTAAGATTGAGCGTGTATCTCTTAGCTCCATTCCGAAAGATCGGAGTCTTCGTGGTATAAGCTAGAATTATTGGCGGCCATTCCTGAGATCCGGAAAGTCTAAACCTTGTCTGTGGTATTCCGAGTAGGATCTGGGAAGGGATGACTGTGACGAGCTTCAAACTCGCGAGTGTTGGGCGTAGTGACAGACGCAAAAGGATCACTGGATTCTATTCCAACATGATCGAGAACTGATAGATGATTAGCCCTACGTAACCCGTAGTTGGACCATTGTCACTGAGAGGACGGGAAGTAGCCATTGACAATGGTGATGCCCAACATACAACTTGCCATGGAAAGGAGTATGAAGGATTGGATGAAGGTAGTAGGAAAGCAGAGATTCAACAGGAACAAAACATCTCTATGAACTTATCTGAAGTTCTCACCAATGAATTACATAGGTATCTCTATCTTTACTTTATGTTTTATTTATCTTTTTAATTATTAAAACTCCATAACCATTTGAATATGCCTGACTGAGATTTACAAGGTGACCATAGCTTGCTTCAAGCCAACAATCTCCGTGGGATCGACCTTTACTCACGTAAGGTATTACTTGGACGACCTAGTGCACTTGCTGGTTAGTTGTGCAGAGTTGTGAAAAAAGTGCTGAGATTATGAACGCGCATACCAAGTTGAGCGCCATTATTAGAGATCGTAATTTCGTGCACCAAGTTTTTGGTGCCGTTGCCGGGGATTGTTCGAGTTTGGACAACTGACGGTTCATCTTGTTGCTCAGATTAGGTAGTTTTCTTCTTGTTTTAACCATTATTTTATTTTCAAAAAATTTTCAAAAATCTTTCAAAAATTTTTCTTCTTTTTTGTTTTTCCAAAATTATTTTCGAAAAAACCCAAAAAAATTCATAAAATCATAAAAACTCAAAAATATTTCATGGTTCTTGTTTGAATCTAGGGCCAAATTTTAAGTTTGGTATCAATTGCATGATTTTAATTGTCTTGCAATTTTTGAAACACATCCATTGTGTTCTTGATGATCTTCAAGTCATTCTTGATGAATTGCCTTGTTTGATCTTCATGATTTATTGATTTGCACTGCATGATGTTCTACATATGCATTCTTGCATTCATATGGCCCAAACATGAGAAAGTTCTAAGTTTGGTGTCCTCCATGCTTTCTTTCATTAAGAAAACTGAGTTCTTGATGTTCATCTTGATCTTCAAGATTGTTCTTGGTGTTCATCTTGACGTTCATAACGTTCTTGCATATATCTTGTGTTTTAATCCAAGAATTATATGTTTTGACTCATTTTGTTGTTTTTCAAAATTGAAAACATATCTTCTTGAATAAAGGACTTAGCAAAATGAATATCCAAAAACATAAAGCAGAGAAATTACAGAGAAAAAGCTGGGCGTTCAAAACGCCCAGTGAAGACCCTGGCTGGGCGTTTAAATGCCCAAACCATGCAGCAATTGGGCGTTAAACGTCTAAAACATGCATCTCCTCGGCGTTTAATGCCAGGATGACACAAGGAGAGGAATTTTATTCTCAAATCAAATCTTTTTTAAATCTTCATATTTTTTTCAAAATAAAATCTTTTTCAAATAAAATATTTTCAATCATATCTTTTTCAAAGTCATATCTTTTCAAACATATCTTTTTCAAAAATTAAATCTTTTTAATTTCCTTTTCAAATCTTTTTCAAAATAAATTTCAATCATATCTCTTCAAACATATTTTTTTCAAATCATATCTTTTTCAAAATCAAGTTCAAAATCTTTTCTAACTTCTTATCTTCTCAAAATTGATTTTCAAATTTTTTTCAACAAACTAATTGACATTTTGTTTGTTTTACTATTTCTTATCTTTTTCAAAACCACAACCAATTTTTCAAAAATTTATTTTAAATTTTATTCTTTTTATTTTCGAAAATTTTCCCCCTCTCTTATCTTTTTCTATTTAAACATTAACATCTCTCCTTATTTGTCAATTCGAACTCTATCTCTCTTTGTGAGTTCGAATTCTTCCTTACGTAGCTCATCCTTCCATCCTTGTTTTCTTCTGACACCTCAAGAAATCTCTATACTGTGACATAGAGGATTCCATATTTTCTTTGTTCTCTTCTCTTTCATATGAGCAGGAACAAAGATAAAGGCATACTTGTTGAAGCTGATCCTGAACCTGAAAGGACTCTGAAGAGGAAGCTAAGAGCAGCTAAAGCAAAAAACTCTGAAGAAGACCTCACTGAAATTTTTGAAAAGGAAGCAGCAAAAGAAACAATTATGGCCAAACCAAACAACAATGCAAGGAAGATGCTTGGTGATTTTACTACACCAACTTCCAACTTATATGGAAGAAGCATCTCAATCCCTGCCATATGAGCAAAAAATTTTGAGCTAAAACCTCAATCAGTTTCTCTACTGCAACAGAACTGCAAGTTTCATGGACTTCTATTAGAAGACCCTTATCAATTTTTAACTGAGTTCTTGCAGATCTATGATACTGTTAAGACCAATGGAGTTGATCCTGAAGTCTACAAGCTTATGCTTTTCCCTTTTGCTGTAGGAGACAGAGCTAGAACATAGTTGGACTCACAACCCAGAGATAGCCTGGACTCTTGGGATAAGTTGGTCACAGCTTTCTTAGCCAAGTTCTTTCCTCCTTAAAAGCTGAGCAAGCTTAGAGTAGATGTTCAAACTTTCAGGCAAAAAGATGGTGAGTCCCTCTATGAAGCTTGGGAAAGATACAGGCAGCTGACCAAAAAGTGTCTTTCTGACATGCTTTCAGAATGGACCACATTAGATATATTCGATGATGGTCTATCTGAATTTTCCAAGATGTCACTGGACCACGCTGCAGGTGGATCCATTCACCTAAAGAAAATGCCTGCAGAAGCTCAGGAACTTATTGAAATGGTTGCAAATAACCAGTTCATGTATACCTCTGAGAGGAATCCTGTGAGTAATGGGACGCCTCAAAAGAGAGGAGTTCTTGAAATTGATGCTCTGAATGCCATACTGGCTCAGAACAAAATATTAACCCAACAAGTTAATAGGATCTCTCAGTGTCTGAATGGATTGCAAAATACATCCAACGGTACCTAAGAAGCATCTTCTGAAGAAGAAGCTTATGATCCTGAGAACCCTGCAATGGCAGAGGTGAATTACATAGGTGAAGCCTTTGGCAACACCTATAATCCTTCATGGAAAAATCATCCAATTTTTTCATGGAAGGATCAACAGAAGCAAGGCTTCAATAATAATAATGGTGGAAGAAACAGGTTTAGCAATAGCAAACCTTTCCTATCATTATCTCAGCAACAGACAGAGCATTCTGAGCAGAATCCTTCTAGCTTAGCAAACATAGTCTCTGATCTATATAAGGCCACTCTTAGTTTTATGACTGAAACAAGATCCTGCATTAGAAATTTTGAGGCACAAGTGGGCCAGCTGAGTAAAAGGGTTACTGAAACTCCTCCTAGCACTCTCCCAAGCAATACAAAAGAGAATCCCAAAGGAGAGTGCAAGGCCATTGATATAATCAACATGGCCGAAACCTTAGAAGAGGAGGAGGACGTGAATCTCAATGAGGAAGACCTCATGGAACGTCCAATGGTCAGTACGGAATCCCCTAATGAAGAACCAAAGGAATCTGAGGCTCATACAGAGACCATAAAGATTCCCTTGGACCTGCTTTTACCATTCATGAGCTCTAATGACTATTCATCTTCTGAAGAGGATGAAGTCATTGTTGAAAGGGCAAGTTGCCCAATATTTAGAAGCAATCATGAAGCTGAATGCCAAGCTGTTTGGTAATGAGACTTGGGATGAAGAGCCTCCCTTGCTCACCAATGAACTGAATACATTGGTTCAGCAAAATTTACCTCAAAAGAAACAGGATCCTCGTAAATTCTTAATACCCTGTACCATAGGCACCATGACCTTTGAAAAAGCTCTGTGTGACCTGGGGTCAGGGATAAACATGATGCCACTCTCTGTAATGGAGAGACTGGGAATCTATGAGGTACAGGCTGCCAAATTCTCATTGGAGATGGCAGATAAATATATGAAAAAAGGCTTATGGACTAGTAGAGGACGTGCTAGTAAAGGTTGAAGGCCTTTACTTCCCTGCTGATTTCATAATCCTAGACACTAGGAGGGATGAGGATGAATCCATCATCCTTGGAAGACCCTTCCTAGCCACAGCAAGAGCTATGATTGATGTTGACAGAGGAGAGTTGATCCATCATGTGAATGAAGAATGCCTTGTAGTAAAGACTCAAAGTTCTCCATCTGTAACCATGGGGAGTAAGCATGAAGAGCTTCTCCCAATACAGAGTCAAACAAAGCCCTCACATTCAAACTCAATGTTTGGTGTTGGGAGGCCACAGCCAAACTCTAAGTTTGGTATTGAAAGATCTCAACCATACACTAAACATCTGTGAGACTCCATGAGAGCTCACTGTCAAGCTATTGACATTAAAGAAGCGCTTATTGGGAGGCAACCCAATTTTATTTTAATTTTATCTATATTATTTTGTTTTCTTTTAGGTTGACGATCATGTGAAGTCACAAAGACAATTACAAATATAAAGAAAAAAAATTAAAAAACAGCATTGAAAACAGCACACCCTGGAAGAAGGACTTACTGGTGTTTAAATGCCAGTAAGGGTAGCATAATGGGCATTTAAACGCCCAATCTAGCACTTTTCTGGGCGTTTAAACGCCAGAATAGGGCACCAAATTGGCGTTTAAATGCCAAAATAGAGCAACAAACTGGAGTTCAGACGCCAGAATAGGAAGAAAAACTGGCGTTTAAACGCCAGAACAGGATAGCAAACTGGCGTTTAAACGCCAGGATTGCACTCTAAGGAGTTTTGAACGCCCAATTGGAGCAGGGATGAGAATTCCTTAACCCCTCAGGATCTGTGGACCCCACAAGATCCCCACCAACCTCAACTCACTCTCTCTCATCACCTCCATATCTCTTCCCTAAATACCCTTCACCAATCACTTCCTTAACGCTTCCCCAAAAACCCCCACCCACCTTCAAGAGTCAAAACCATTTCCCTTCCAAACCTTTCGGCCACTCTCCTTCCCTTTTCCTATAATACCCATCTTCACTCCTTCATTTTCACACATCATACACACCTTCCCCTCCCCTTGGCCAAACCCTATACACCCTCCATCTCCTCCATTTTCTTCTTCTTCTACACCTTTCTTTCTTCTTTTGCTCGGGGACGAGCAAATATTTTAAGTTTAGTGTGGTAAAAGCATTTCTTTTTATTTTTTCATAACCATTTATGGCACCTAAGGCCGGAGAAACCTCTAGAAAGAGAAAATGGAAGGCAAAAGCTTCCACCTCCGAGTTATGGAAGATGGAGAGATTCATCTCAAGGGTCCATAGCTCAGTAGTAGAGTATTTGATTGCACATCAAGAGAGCCCACTCATGGACCTCAACAAGAGCATGAGGAATTCCTTCATCAAGAAATCCCTGAGATACCTCAGGGGATATATTTTTCTCCACACAACTATTGGGAGCAACTAAGGATAGGAGCACCAAAATCACTAGGGATGGAGCAACAAAGGCAAGGAAGAGACATAGAGGAGCTCAAGAGCACCATTGGTTCTTTAAGAGGAGGAAGACGCCACCCTCACTAAGGTGGACTCATTCCTTAATCTCCTTGTCTATTTATTTTTCTATTTTCATCTTTATGCTGTATGTTCTATCTATGTTTGTGTCTTCACTACATGATCATTATTGTCTAGTGTCTATGTCTTAACGCTATGAATAACTCCATGAATCCTTCACCTCTCTTAAATGAAAAATGTGCTTAATTGCAAAAGAACAAGAAGTACTTGGATTTCAAATTTTATCTTGAAACTAGTTTAATTATTTTGATGTGGTGGCAATACTTTTTGTTCTCTGAATGAATGCTTGAACAGTGCATATTTTTTATCTTGTTGTTTACGAATGTTAAAGTTGTTGGCTCTTGAAAGAATGATGAACAAAGAGAAATGTTATTGATAATCTAAAAAATTATGAAATTGATTCTTGAAGCAAGAAAAAGCAGTGAATGAGAAAGCTTGCGAAAAAAAAAGAGAAAAGAGAAAAAAATGGCAAAAAAAAAAGAGAGAAAAGAAAAAGAAAAAGCAAGCAGAAAAAGCCAATAGCCCTTTAAACCAAAAGGCAAGGGTAAAAAGGATCCAAGGCTTTGAGCATTAGTGGGTAGGAGGGCCTAAAGGAATAAAATCCAGGCCTAAGCGGCTAAATCAAGCTGTCCCTAACCATGTGCTTGTGTCATGAAGGTCCAAGTGAAAATCTTGAGACTGAGTGGTTAAAGTCATGATCCAAAGCAAAAGAGTGTGCCTAAGAACCCTGGACACCTCTGACTGGGGACTTTAGCAAAGCTGAGTCACAATCTGAAAGGTTCACCCAGTTATGTGTCTGTGGCATTTATGTATCCGGTGGTAATACTGGAAAACAAAGTGCTTAGGGTCACGGCCAAGACTCATAAATTAGTTGTGTTCAAGAATCAACACACTAAACTATGGGAATCAATAACACTATCTAAAATTCTAAGTTCCTATAGATGCCAATCATTCTGAATTTCAAAGAAAAAAGTGAGATGCCAAAACTGTTCAGAAGCAAAAAGCTACAAGCCCCGCTCATCTAATTAGGACTAAGTTTCATTGATACTGTGGGATTCATTGTATATTCTCTTCTTTTTATCCTATTTTGTTTTCAGTTGCTTGGGGACAAGCAACAATTTAAGTTTGGTGTTGTGATGAGCGGATAATTTATACACTTTTTGGCACTATTTTTATATAGTTTTTAGTATGATTTAGTTAGTTTTTAGTAGATTTTTATTAGTTTTTAAGAAAAATTCACATTTCTGGACTTTACTATGAGTTTGTGTGTTTTTCTGTGATTTCAGGTAATTTCTGGCTGAAATTGAGGGACCTGAGCAAAAATCTGATTCAGAGGCTAACAAAGGACTGCATATGCTGTTGGATTCTGACCTCCCTGCACTCGAAGTACATTTTCTGGCACGCTCTTAACTGCATTGGAAAGTAGACATCTAGGGCTTTCCAGCAATATATAATTGTCCATACTTTGCATGAGTTTTGACGATGTAAAATGGCGTCAAAACGCCAGATCTCTACCCTTTTTGGCGATAAAATTCCAGAGCTGGCATAAAAGTTGGAAATAAACGCCCAAACTGGCACCAAAGCTAGTGTTTAATTCCAAGGAAAACTTCTACACGTGTAAAGCTCAATGCTCAGCCCAAGCACACACCAAGTGGTCCCGGAAGTGGATTTCTGCATCATTTACCTATTTCTGTAAACCCTAGTAGCTAGTTTCATTATAATTAGGACTTTTTACTATTGTATTTTCATCTTCGGATCATAGAAACATCCTGTATGCTATATTTTCACATTTGAAGATCTGGCCATTCGGCCATGCCTGGACCTTTACCACTTATGTATTTTCAACGGTCGAGTTTCTACACACCATAGATTAAGGTGTGGAGCTCTGCTGTTCTTCGAGCATTAATGCAATTACTATTATTTTCTATTCAATTCAAGCTTATTCTTGTTCTAAGATATTCACTCACACTTCAACCTGATGAATGTGATGATCCGTGACACTCATCATCATTCTCTCCTATGAACGCGTGACTGATAACCACTTTCGTTCTACTTAAGATTGAGCATGTATCTCTTAGCCTCCATTCTGAAAGATCGGAGTCTTCATGGTATAAGCTAGAATTATTGTGGCCATTCCTGAGATTTGGAAAGTCTAAACCTTGTCTGTGGTATTCCGAGTAGGATCTGGGAAGGGATGACTGTGACGAGCTTCAAACTCGCGATGTTTGGCGTAGTGACAGACGCAAAAGGATCACTGGATTCTATTCCAACATGATCGAGAACCAACAGATGATTAGCCCTACGTAACCCGTAGTTAGACCATTTTCACTGAGAGGACGGGAAGTAGCCATTGACAACGGTGATGCCCAACATACAGCTTGCCATGGAAAGGAGTATGAAGGATTGGATGAAGGCAGTAGGAAAGCAGAGATTCAACAGGAACAAAGCATCTCTATGCACTTATCTGAAATTCTCACCAATGAATTACATAAGTATCTCTATCTTTACTTTATGTTTTATTTATCTTTTTAATTATTAAAACTCCATAACCATTTGAATCCGCCTGACTGAGATTTACAAGGTGACCATAGCTTGCTTCAAGCCGACAATCTCCGTGGGATTGACCCTTACTCACGTAAGGTATTACTTGGATGACCCAGTGCACTTGCTGGTTAGCTGTGCGGAGTTGTAAAGAAAGTGCTGAGATTATGAACGCACATACCAAGTTGAGCGCCATTGTTAGAGATCGCAATTTCGTGCACCATCTTGCTATTGCCAAACCTGTTTCTCCCACCATTATTGTTATTGAAGCCTTGGTGAGGCTTCTGTGGATCCTTCCATGAGAAATTTGGGTGATTCCTCCATGAAGGATTATAGGTGTTTCCATAGGATTCTCCAATGTAATTCACCTCTTCCATTGCAGGATTCTCAGGGTCATAAGCTTCTCCTTCAGAGGAGGCGTCTGTAGCTTGCAATCTAGTCAGACTCTGAGAAATCATATTGACTTGTTGAGTCAATATTTTGTTCTGAGCCAATATGGCATTCAGAGTATCAACCTCAAGAACTCCTTTCTTCTGATTCATCCCATTATTCATAGGATTTCTTTCAGAAATGTACATGAACTGGTTATTTGCAACCATCTCAATGAGTTCCTGGGCTTCTGCAGGCATTTTCAGATGAAGAGAGCCACCAGCAGAATGGTCTAATGACATCTTGGATAACTCAAACAGACCATCATAGAATATACATATGATGCTCTATTCTGGAAACATGTCAGAAGGACACCTTTTGGTTAATTATTTGTATCTTTCCCAATCTTCATAGAGGGATTCACCTTCCTTCTGTCTGAAGGTTTGGACGTCCACTCTGAGCTTACTCATTTTTTGAGGTGGAAAGAATTTGGTCAAGAAAGCATTGACCAACTTGTCCCAAGAGTTCAGGCTTTCTCTAGGTTATGAGTCCAACCATGTCCTAGCTCTGTCTCTCACAGCAAAAGGGAAAAGCATAAGTCTGTAGACCTCGGGATCAACCCCATTGGTCTTAACAGTATCACAAATCTGCAAAAATTCAGATAAGAACTGATAAGGATCTTCTGATGAAAGTCCATGAAACTTGCAGTTCTGCTACATTAGAGAAACTAATTGAGGCTTAAGCTCAAAGTTGTTTGCTCCAATGGCAGGAATTGAGATGCTTCTTCCATAGAAGTTGGAAGTTGGTGCAGCATAGTCACCAAGCATCTTCCTTGCATTGTTGTTATTATTTTTGGCTGCCATGTCTTTTTCTTTTTCAAAAATTTCTGTTAGGTCCTCTCCAGAGAGTTGTGCTTTAGCTTCTCTTAGCTTCCTCTTCAGAGTCCTTTCAGGTTCAAGATCGGCTTCAACAAGAATATCCTTATCCTTGTTCCTGCTCATGTGAAAAAGAAGAGAACCGAAAAGAAGAGGAATCCTCTATGTCACAGTATAGAGATTCCTTTATGTGAGTAGAAGAAAAGAAGAATAGAAGAATGAGGTAGAGAGAAAATAAAGAGAATTCGAACACAGAGAGGGAGAGTGGGTTCGAATTTTGAGAAGAGAAGTGTTAGTAAATGAATTAAAATAAATAGAAAGAGAGAGAGAGGGAAATTCGAAAATTAGAAGAAATAAAATAAATTAGGATTTAAAACATTTAGTTAATTAAAAAGGTTTTTGAAAAAGTTGTTAGTGGTTTTCAAAAATTAGAGAGAGAAAAGTAGTTAGGTGGTTTTGAAAAATAAGAAATAGTAAACTTTTAAAATCAAAACAAAACAAACAATTAATTAATTGAAAAAGGTTTGAAAATCAAATTTTTGAAAAGATAAGAAGTTAGAAAAAGATTTTGAAATTTAGTTTTGAAAAAAGATATGATTTGAAAAAGATTTTTAAAAAAAAGATTTGATTTTTTAAAATTAAAATTGATAACTTGACTAACAAAAAACTAAAAGATATGATTCTAGAAAGTAACAAACTTGAAATTTTTTTGAATTAAATCCTTAATTATTAGCAAGGTTTTCGAAAATATGAAATAAAAATAGGAAGAAGATTTTGAAAATCAATTTTTAAAATTTTCAAAAATATTAAGAAAAATGAAAAAGATTTGGTTTTTGAAAAAGATTTGAAAAGATAAAAATTTTGAATTGAAATTTTGACAAATAAGAAACAACAAAAAATTTTTGACTAAGTCAACCCAAAATTTCGAAATTTATGAGTAAGATAAGAAAAAGATATTTTTTTATTTTTGAATTTTAATGAAGAAAGAGAAAAACAACAAAATGACTCAATACATGAAAATTTAAGATCAAAACAAAGAAAACATGCAAGAACACTTTGAATGTCAAGATGAACACCAAGAACACTTTGAAGATCATGATGAACATCAAGAACTTATTTTTTTGAAAAATTTTTAAGAAAAGAAACACATGCAAGACACCAAACTTAGAATTTTTTTTAAACGTTTGACTCCAAAAATTCAAAAATACATATGAAAAATAAGAAAAGACACAAAACAAGAAAATCACAAGATCAAACAAAGACAATCATCAAGAACAACTTGAAGATCAAGAAGAACATATGCATGAATTTTCGAAAAATGCTAGAAAAATAAAAACATGCAATTGACACCAAACTTAAAATTTGACTCTAGACTCAAACAAGAAATGTAACACCCTAACTACCAAAGCTCACGCTTCCAGCTGCGTAACTCTGATAGCTCAGACATTACGACGACACTTATACTATTTAATACTAAAATATGAGCCTGTTTAAAACTTTAAACCGCAATACCGCTCCCAAAATTACTTTCGTTCGATAACGTACATCCATAGATACCATACAACTTACAAAAAAAACTCATAAAGAGTACATCCATATATATATATATATATATATACATACATACATACATACATACATACATATATATATATATATATATATATATATATATATATAATATTACAAGCATTAACCAATACAATTCCTAACCCTCTTACTGAATATATCAAGATAAAGGCGAGGGTACAATAAATAATAATCTAAAGCAATACAGAGCATTTCAACAACAACTAAATAAACTCTTTGTGACTTCTGCGCCCATATCGTGAAAGGAAAAAAATGTAGGGGGTGAGAACATCATTCTCGAAAGGGTTCTCAGTAGAGGGTTTTTGGGAATTACTATAATAGGATACGTGAAGATAAACGGCACCAGTGATTAATAACTGACTTATGCCTCTTTTCAAAAACAACGGATTACAATAAAAGTAAAGTCGGAAATCTTTTCCAAAAGAGGAACCGTTCAATTCTCAAAAACTCAAAAGCCTTTCAATCGGGTTTAACCATGCTGAACCACATTAGCATTTCATACTTTTCCAAACCAAAAGCACAATACCGAAACCGATCATCGGTCCATCTCATTTCAACCACGGCCCTAGGCCCAAACAATCTAACCATCAACCAATCACCACAATCCAATAGAGTCCCAGATGCAAACACAGATAGGAAGTTCAAGCATAAACAAATAGTTACAGCAAGTAGAATAATTAGCAGTTAATCACAAAGGCAAACCACATACAATATGCACACCCAAACAATGTCACATAGATGCATATGGTGCATGCCTGTCATAGTGGCTGATGATATCTTCTGTCGGTTATATAGCCAACCCGACAAGTCCTGGTAGTTAACCATTGGACTATCCCTCTGTCGTGTCTCCCCAACTCGAGTTATACTCATCAATATAATCGTGATCATAATCATGATCCATATCCATCACCTTCACTGGTGAATATTCACGGGGGTGAGCTCATCCGGGAATTTCACAGTGCCTGGCCACCCTGACGACATAGGATCAAAAGAGCTTCGAGTCTCCACCTGAAGCATGTGGTGGCTAGCCACTGCTTTCTCCCAGGGAAACTCGCATCTTCGATAGTAGAAGTGCAACATCACAACTTATCAATATCTCAGCATAAATGCTTTCATTCTCAGTCATGGATCAACATCCATCTCAGCCATCCAGCTCATGGTTCAATCCAGAACCAGCCAATATTTATATCACACACAGCTATATTTCGACCCACGGTTCAATTCAGAACCAACCAATATTCATAATCATACACAGCCATTCCGGCTCACAACAAAACAACACTTCCACCATTCAACATCATCAAATTCATAAAATTGGCATTTAATCCATAAATCACTTTTTCTCAAATCATTTCACTTTGAAATCAAGTTTCAACTCTTTTCAGCCTTGGCTTTAAAGATCTCATTTCTCAAATCATCTCAGGCTCATAAACCACTTTTACTCAAGGTAAATTCCCCTTTTAAAACAATGCCACTATCGGCATCCTCTTTCCAAAACTTCCATAACCATGGAAAGTTAAAGATTCATTTTAAAACATTCAAAATCATCCATCCAACAATGGGATTTTATAACAAAGTTTCTCGGTAGAGTCCCAAGTCTTTAGGGGAGAATAACATAACTCATTTCGCCAAATTTATTTAAAATCATTAAAACCTTGGCTTTCCGATTTGAGTAATAAAATAGGATCTAAGCCAAATCGAGTCACGTAATCATTCACTTCTTTCAAAGCCATTTCCTTTACTTAGAAAAAACTAACTTCGGCCCCCATGATAAATTCGAGAACGTTTCAACTGTTCAAAATTGTTTTAGTCTTGCAAGAATTTAGAATTCAAAGAGTGCTTAAAACCTTTCTCAAAACATTTCAAAATGAAACATGTCAAGAGACATTCAAGTTCTTTCAAAGTCATTAAAACTCCTCTAATTGAAACCCTCAAGTCAAATTCAAAGGCATTGCCCTTGTCACATTTAAAACAGCTTTAAAACACAAGTTTCATCTAAATAACTTTCTCCTGAAAGAGATATAATACCTTTCTTAAGAAGCAAGACTAAATCACAATTTCCCCTTTATTAATTCATTTCAAAAGCATGAATAATCCTTTTCTTGATAATTCAAATAAAATAGTAGAAGTCTTTAGCTCATCATTTTTCCGGATAACATTTCAATAAAGACTCAGATTTTATAGAAATTTCGACAGCACCTCCCCTAAAACTTGGACTTTGCCACCCGGTCCGGGTCCCAATAAAACCATTCCACAATCCTTTTCCAACAACCCAAAATCCAAAATCAATTCAAAGGAAAGCCAAAATCCAACAGTCAATCTCAATACCATATTTCAAGAAAACCGTTTCAAAATCAAATCATTATCAGCCGAATAAACTCATTTCTAAAGTTTCAAGGAAACGGTTCAGTAACAACCATGTATCAAAAACCAGGTCATTTAAAGCAAGCCAGGCTGAATTCAAGAGTGTATTCTTATTTTTTGTTTACCATCTTAAGAAAATTCATTCAACTCAAATCAATTTCTAAGAAATGATGAACTAAACCCCATTTTATTAGGGGGAGGAGCTCTATTGTAATTCACATGATTGAATGAAATTCTTCTTCTTCTCAATCCGCTTGTTGTAGCTAAAGGATATCTTCTATATTGATTGTGATTCACTCACTACGGAAGGGGATTTGAATCTATTGAATGCCTATGTGAGCCTCGGAACGGGAATCATAGGCATTAGAATTGAAGCTCTATCCTTCACAATTCACTTGACCAACACCATTCGGGAGGAATTGAGGTCTTGAGAATTTGTGTGACTTATAGATAAGAGAATGTGCTTAACCTCTTCTCATGACAATTAGATCAAGGAATTGGCAAGATTGATTGTGTTTAGAGAGATTGGGTTGCCAAGGAATTGGGACTCAATCAATTACAATCCGCCATAGATCTACTTCATATGATTGAGAATGAAGTTGAGACCCATTTGATTCATGATGGATTATGATATCTCCAATCCCTAATGAATCTTTCTCTTTGATATTCTTCATTTTGGTTACCTTGAACTCACTTTAATTTGCTTTGATTTACTACTTTCTTGATTCCCAACACCCAAGACCCTTTTACTTTTCATGCAATTTACTTTCTAGCACCATTTACATTTGTGCCTTTACTTTCTTGCAATTTAAGATTTAGCCCATTTACATTTCTTGTCATTTAAGTTTCTGTCATTTACTTTTCAGCATTTAATTCTCTAGTCCTTTACTTTCTAGCATTCAAATTTCTAGTACTGTACATTTTATTGTCTTACTTTCTTGCAATTTACATTCCGCCCATTAAATTTCACCAAACTCCTTTCAATATTAGCTTGACTAGACTCATCACCCAACTAAAGTTGCTTGATCCATCAATCCCTGTGGGATCAACCTCACTCTTGTGAGTTTTACTACTTGATGCGACCCGGTATACTTGCCGGTAGTTTGTGCGGATACATTTTTCGTCCCATCAAGTTTTTGGCACCGTTGCTGGGAATTAATTAAGATTGATAATGATTAAGTAGGTGATAGTCTCGATTAAGCATTTTCTTTTGTTTTCTTTCAAGCCTACTAACTGTTTGACACATTGTGTCCACTTAATTAGGGTTTTGTGGCTATAAACTAGCTTTTGAACTTCACCCTCTAATCGAAATTAAGTGACCACGAGAGTGGCGGTTAATGAAGGTTAGAGGAGGCTAAATCACTAAGAGATTAAAGGTTTAGATATTTATGGTTTTTCATAGAATGAACCATGCATTGTTAAAATAGTTGGTAAGAACTTTTAATCCGGAAAGATAAACATCTCCGAAGCCTTAACTGTTTTGTCACACTACTTTCACACCAAACTGTTTATTGCTTTCTTTACTTGCTTATTTACTATTTTATGCATTCAACCATTAAAACCCCTTTTTGATCCCCCTAACTAAGCCAGTTGGACAACCATTGTTTCTCACTCCAACAATCCTCGTGGGATCGACCCTCACTTACCTGAGGTATTACTTGGATGACCCAGTACACTTACCGGTTAAGCTGCGGGCATTCTCAGTCCCGCACCAATATACTAATTTATAGAGAAGTTTTTGCTTCTAGACCAAATCATGCCATGTACTCACACGAGTAACGTTTAAAATTAAATTATTAATTAAAAATAGTTGTTAAATTTAAAATATATTTTGATTTAACGAGTATTTTTGTGTTTGCAGCAATATGCTTTAAGCGACAAATACAAGATGGCCGAGGTTATCTATATTTTCTTTGGAGCTTATAAGTCACTGAAAGTTAGCCACGTCATTAGGGTACAAATGACCAATTTATTTTCCATCAATATACTATTTTATTTTCCTAATGTTAATAATGGTTAAAGGTTAATTGTAGGTTTTTATTCCTATATATGAGAATCCACATTGGTATTTGGTTATTGTTGACTTTACGAGTCATCACCTAATATTATTGGATTCACTACCTTGTGTCAGAAAGCATCAACAACACAAAAAAAAGCAATTAAAGTGGTAATTGTTTGTTCTAAACTAGTACTCAATCATCTTAAATCACTTAATAATTTAAATAACCCTTTGTTGTAACTAGTACTCTTAGTCAATTTAAATCACATACAGTCAACTCTTGTATAGGAGACTTATTTGAAAGCGATGTTAAATGATAATATTTTTTATGATTATAATTTTAAAGTTATAGATTGCTCTGGATTTCGGCCTACCACACCTTTTGGCCTACACACTCAAAAAATAGATCATAAGTCTTCTCATTATTTTTTTAATATTATAATAAGTTCAGTATTTTATATCTTACATGTATATAATAACTATTTGTTGAATGCTTTATATCTTAGGAATGATAGCGGAGTTTGGGTGGCGATTTGGATGAGAGAATGTAATTTAGATGATGACTTCAAAATTCACGTAATATTTATAATATTTGTATTTTTAATATCATTTTTGCAACACACTTCTAATTATAATTATATTATTAGTGTTCTAATCAAATTACCGACTCCACACGAATGAGACTTACCGTGGATCTAATTTTAGAGGAGTATAACGATTTAAGTCCTGTAATCCAAAAGAATGGTTGGAAATATAAGAGCAGGGTGGAAGCAGAGCATAAAGATATTTGGGAGTAATGAATACTTTTTTTAGATATTTTTACTATTTTCTTTAAAAGTCAAATTACTGAGTTATTTTTCATTAATTTATGCCACTACAAGAAACACCATTAAATCGACGGCCAAATCGATGGCTTTACCGTCGATAATATAAAAAATTAACGGTAAAATTGATGATATTAGTCGTCACTTTAAAACGTGTTGATTTTTCAAAAAACTAATAAAATCGACGGTTTTTCGAGGTGTCCATAAACTCTCAACAAAATCGATAGCTACTGTATCGATAATATAGGTTTAAAATTTTTACATGTTTAATAAAAGCGATACCTTGGTTGTTGATGGCCGGATAATTTATACGCTTTTTGGCATTGTTTTTAGATAGTTTTTAGTAGGATCTAGCTACTTTTTAGTATATTTTTATTAGCTTTTAAGCAAAATTCATATTTCTGGACTTTACTATGAGTTTGTGTGTTTTTCTGTGATTTCAGGTATTTTCTGGCTGAAATTGAGGGACCTGAGCAAAAATCTAATTCAGAGGCTGAAGAAGGACTGCAGATGCTGTTGGATTCTGACCTCCTTGCACTCGAAATAGATTTTTTGGAGCTACAGAGATCCAACTGGCGTGCTCTTAATTGCGATGGAAAGTAGACATCCAGGGCTTTCCAGAAATATATAATAGTTCATACTTTGCGCGAGTTTAAATGACGAAAACTGGCATTCAAACGCCAACTTCCTGCCCTATTCTAGCGTTAAACGCCAGAAACAGGTTACAAGCTAGAGTTAAACGCCCAAAACAGGCTGCAAACTAGCGTTTAACTCCAAGAGAAGTCTCTACACGTGAAAGCTTCAATGCTCAGCTCAAGCACACACCAAGTGGTCCCGAAAGTAGTTTCTGCATCATTTACTTATTTATGTAACCCTAGTAACTAGTTTAGTATAAATAGAACTTTTTACTATTGTATTAGACATCTGGGGATGACCTTTTGGAATATCTTTGATCATTGTTAGTCCTTAGACATTGGGGGCTGGCCTCATGGCCATGCCTACCTTATTTTCACTTATGTATTTTCAACGGTGGAGTTTCTACACACCATAGATTAAGGTGTGGAGCTCTGCTGTTCCTCGAGTATTAATGCAAGTACTATTGTTCTTCTATTCAGTTCATGCTTATTCTAAGATATTCATTCGCACACAAGAACATGATGAATGTGATGATTATGTGACACTCATCACCATTCTCACTTATGAACGCGTGATTGACAACCACTTCCGTTCTACATGAAAACAAGCTTGAATGTATATCTCTTGGATTTCTAATCAACGATTCACATCGACTCCCCTCTGACAACGGGGCATCTAAATTCGAGATTAGAACTTTTGTGGTATAGGCTAGAATCCATTGGCATCATTCTTGAGATTCGGAAAGTCTAAACCTTGTCTGTGGTATTCCGAGTAGAATCTGGGATGGGATGACTGTGACGAGCTTCAAACTCGTGACTGTAGGGCGTGGTGACAGATGCAAAAGGATAGTAAATCATATTCCTACACAATCGAGAACCAACAGCTGATTAGCCATACGATATCTGTGCATGGTATTTTTCATCCGAGACGAGAAATCCGACAGTTAATTAGCCGTACAGAAACCGTAGAGGACCATTTTCACTGAGAGGACGGGAAGTAGCCATTGACAACGGTGACACCCAACATACAACTTGCCATGGAAAGGAGTATGAAGGATTGGATGAAGGCAGTAGAAAAGCAGAGATTCAGAAGGAATAACGCATCTCCATACGCTTATCTGAAATTTCCACCAATGAATTACATTAGTATCTCTATCTTTATTTTATGTTTAGTTATCTTTTAATTATCAAAACTCCACAACCATTTGAATCCGCCTGACTGAGATTTACAAGATGACTATAGCTTGCTTCAAGCCGACAATCTCCGTGGGATCGACCTTACTCACGTAAGGTTTATTACTTGGACGACCCAGTGCACTTGCTGGTTAGTTGTGCGAAGTTGTGAAAAAGAGTTGAGATTACAATTATGCGTACCAAGTTGTTGGTTCCATTGAGTTCACAATTTTGTGCACCAAATTTTTGGCGCCGTTGCCAGGGATTGTTCGAGTTTGGACAACTGACGGTTCATCTTGTTGCTCAGATTAGGTAATTTTCTTTTTGTTTCAACCTTTATTTTATTTTCAAAAAGTTTTCAAAAATCTTTCAAAATTTTTCTTCTTTTTCATTTTCCAAAAAAAAAATTCGAAAAAATACAAAAAAATTATAAAATAATAAAATAAAAAAAAATTGTGTTTCTTGTTTGAGTCTAGAGTCAATTTTTAAGTTTGGTGTCAATTGCATCTTTTTAATTTTCTAGAAATTTTTGAAAACTCATGCATGGTGTTCTTCATGATCTTCAAGTTGTTCTTGGTAAGTCTTCTTGTTTAATCTTCATATTTTCATGTTTTGTGTCTTTTGTTGTTTTTCATATGCATTTTTGCATTCATAGTGTCTAAACATGAAAAATCTCTAAGTTTGGTATCTTGCATGTTTTTCTTTTCTTGAAAATTTTTAAAAAAAATAAGTCTTGATGTTCATCTTGATCTTCAAAGTGTTCTTGGTGTTCATCTTGACATTCATAGTGTTCTTACATGCATCATTTATTTTAATCCAAAATTTTTATGTGTTGAGTCATTTTGTTGTTTTTCTCTTTTCTTATTAAAATTCAAAAATAAAAAATATCTTTTCCTTAATTCTCTCATAAATTTCGAAATCTTTGGGTTGACTGATGAGCGGATAATTTATACGCTTTTTGGCATTGCTTTTAGTATGTTTAGTATATTTTAGTTAGTTTTTGTTATATTTTTATTAGTTTTTAGTTAAAATTCACTTTTCTGGGCTTTACTATGATTTTGTGTATTTTTCTGTGATTTCAGGTATTTTCTGGCTGAAATTGAGGGATCTGAGCAAAAATCTGATTCAGAGGCTGAAAAGGACTGTAGATGCTGTTGGATTCTGACCTCCCTGTACTCGAAGTGGATTTTCTAGAGCTACAAAAGCCCAATTGGCGCGCTCTAAATTGCGTTGGAAAGTAGACATCTTGGGCTTTCCAGAAATGTATAATAGTCCATACGTTGCTTGAGATTTGATGGCCCAAACCGGCGTTGCAAATCAGCTTCAGAATTCCCGGCGTTAACGCCGGAACTGGCACAAAAATTGGAGTTAAACGCCCAAACTGGCATAAAAGCTGGCGTTTAACTCCAGAAAAAGTCTCTACACACGAAAGCTTCAATGCTCAGCCCAAGCACATGCCAAGTGGACCCCGAAAGTGGATTTTTACGTCATTTACTCATTTCTGTATACCCTAGGTAACTAGTTCAGTATTAATAGGACCTTTTGATATTGTATCTGTACCTTATGACACTTTACATGTTTCTCATTGTATCTTCTACAGCATGAGTCTCTAAACCCCATGGTTGGGGGTGAGGAACTCTGCTGTGTCTTGATGAATTAATGCAATTACTACTGTTTTTCATTCAATCACGCTTGCTTCTATTCTAAGATATCACTTGTTCCTAAACTTGATGAATATGATGATCCGTGACACTCATCATCATTCTCACCTATGAACGTGTGCCTGACAACCACCTCCGTTCTACCTTAGATTGAGTAGATATCTCTTGGATTCTTTAATCAGAATCTTCGTGGTATAAGCTAGAACTGATGGCGGCATTCAAGAGAATCCGGAAGGTCTAAACATTGTCTGTGGTATTCTGAGTAGGATTCAAGGATTGAATGACTGTGATGAGCTTCAAACTCCTGAAGGCTGGGCGTTAGTGACAGACACAAAAGAATCACTGGATTCTATTCCAACATGATTGAGAACCGACAGATGATTAGCCGTGCTGTGACAGAGCGCGTTGAACATTTTCACTGAAAGGATGGGAGGTAGCCATTGACAACGGTGAAACCCTACATACAGCTTGCCATGGAAAAAGCCTTGCGTGCATGAAGAAGAAGACAGTAGGAAAGCAGAGATTCAAAAGATAGAGCATCTCCAAAACCTCAACCTGTTCTCCATTACTGCAAAACAAGTACTTATTTCATGTTCTTTTACTTTTCACAGTCAACCCTGATAATTATTGATATCCTGACTAAGAGTTACAAGATAACCATAGCTTGCTTCAAGCCGACAATCTCCGTGGGATCGACCCTTACTCACGTAAGGTATTACTTGGACGACCCAGTGCACTTGCTGGTTAGTTGTGTGGAATTGCAAAAGTGTGATTGCAATTTGATGCACCAAGTTTTTGGTGCCGTTGCCGGGGATTGTTCGAGTTTGGACAACTGACGGTTTATCTTGTTGCTTAGATTAGGACTGTTTTATTTTTGTTGGTTTAAAGTCTTTATTTGAGTTTAGTTTCATATTTTAAGTTTGGTGTCAATTGCATGCTTTTGTTTTCTTTTATTTTTCGAATTTGCATGTCCTTAGTCCTTTCTTGATCTTTAAAAATTTTATGTTTGGTGTCATTTTGTTGTTGTTCTCTTTCCTCATCTCAAAAATTAAATCTTTTTCAAAATAATTTTCAATCATATCTTTTCAATTGCTAATTGCAAAATCTTTTTTTTATTAACTAATTGATTTAGTTTTCAATTTGTTTTTATCTTATTTTTTTTTAGTTTTTGAAATTTTATTTTATTTTATTTTAAATTTTTCGGTCACCTTTAATAAAAAAAATTTACTTTACTTGTGAATCCATATCATATTCCCTTTCTCCATCATGGACCTAAGTAGAATTGAGCAGTCCAGAAGGACTTTGGGGTCATATGCTAACCCCATTATAGCTGCATATGGGAGTAGCATCTGTATACCTCCCATTAAAGCAAGCAGCTTTGAGCTAAATCCTTAACTCATTATCATGGTGCAGCAAAATTGCCAGTATTCCGGTCTTCCACAGGAAGAACCTACTGAGTTTCTGGCACAATTCTTACAAATTGCTGACACAGTACATGATAAAGAGGTAGATCAGGATGTCTACAGGTTATTACTGTTTCCATTTGCTGTAAGAGATCAAGCTAAGAGGTGGCTGAATAACCAACCCACAGCAAGCATAAAAACATGGAGATAGTTATCAGACAAATTCCTGAATCAATTTTACCCTCCAAAAAGGATGACACAGTTAAGGCTAGACATCCAAGGCTTTAAACAAGAGGATAATGAATCCATTTATAATGCCTGGGAGAGGTATAGAGGTATGCTAAGAAAATACCCCTCTGAAATGTTTTCAGAGTGGGTACAGTTAGACATCTTCTATTATGGGCTTACAGAAAAAGCTCAGATGTCTCTAGACCACTCAGCTGGTGGATCTATACATATGAGGAAGACGATTGAAAAGGCTCAAGAACTCATAGATACTGTTGCTAGAAATCAACATTTGTACTCTAGCAGTGAGCCCTCTACAAAAGAAGAAGCTATGGCAGTAGCTACTGATCCTAATCCTCAAGAACAGATTGCTAATCTTAATCAGCAATTACTCCTGATGACAAAACAGTTGGCAGAATTTAAAGAGATGCTCCAAGAAACAAAAATTGCCAACAAGAACATAGAATCACAGTTGAATCAAACAAAATAGCAGTTATCTAAACAGATAACAGAAGAATGCCAAGCAGTTCAACTGAGGAGTGGGAAGACATTGAATAACACTGCTCAAAGTAGCAAAAAGCCAAGAAAGGAACAGTTGACAGAGGATAACCAAACCACTGCTCAAAATCCCTCTGAGGACAGTAAGAGCCCAGAGAGGAATACTCCTGGCGTTCAAACGCCAGAAAGGGGGGAAAAGCTGGCGTTAAACGCCCATTCCTTACCCAGTTCTGGCGTTCAAACGCCAGAAAAGGGGGAAAAGTTGGCGTTAAACGCCCATTCCTCACCCAATCCTGGCGTTCAAACGCCAATGAGGAATCAGACACCTGAGAGTGCTGATAGTAACCCCTCTAAAAAGGCTTCTCCAACCACCTCTGTAAGGAATAAACCTGCAGCAACTAAGGTTGAGGAATATAAAGCCAAGATGCCTTATCCTCAGAAACTCTGCCAAGCGGAACAGGATAAGCAATTTGCCCGCTTTGCAGACTATCTAAGGACTCTTGAAATAAAGATTCCGTTTGCAGAGGCACTTGAGCAAATACCTTCTTATGCTAAGTTCATGAAAGAGATCTTAAGTCATAAGAAGGATTGGAGAGAAACTGAAAAAGTGTTTCTCACTAAAGAATGCAGTGCAGTCATTCCGAAAAGCTTACCAGAAAAGCTTCAAGATCCAGGAAGCTTTATGATACCATGCACATTAGAAGGTGCTTGCACCAAGACAGCACTGTGTGACCTTGGAGCAAGTACCAATCTAATACCTGCATCTACTATCAGAAAGCTTGGGTTGACTGATGAAGTCAAACCAACCCGGATATGTCTCCAACTTGTTGATGGCTCCATTAAATATCCATCAGGCATAATTGAGGACATGATTGTCAAGGTTGGGCCATTCGCCTTTCTAACTGACTTTGTAGTGCTGGAAATGGAGGAACACAAAAGTGCAACTCTCATTCTAGGAAGACCTTTCCTAGCAACTGGACGAACTCTTATTGATGTACAAAAAGGGGAAGTAACCCTGAGAGTCAATGAGGATGAGTTCAAGTTGAATGCTGTAAAAGCTATGCAGCATCCAGACACACCAAATGACTGCATGAGCGCTGACATTATTGACTCTTTAGTAGAAGAGATCAATATGACTGAAAGTCTAGAATCAGAGCTAGAGGACATCTTCAAGGATGTTCAGCCTGATCAGGAAGAACTAGAGGAAACAAAAGAATTTTTAAAAATTCCTCAGGAAGAGGATAAGCCTCCCAAACCTGAGCTCAAACCACTACCACCATCCCTGAAGTATGCATTTCTGGGAGAGGGTGACACTTTTCCAGTGATCATAAGCTTTGCTTTAAATCCACAGGAAGAGGAAGCACTGATTTAAGTGCTAAGGACACACAAGACAGCTCTTGGGTGGTCCATAAGTGATCTTAAGGGCATTAGCCCAGCAAGATGCATGCACAAGATCCTATTGGAGGATAATGCCAAACCAGTGGTTCAACCACAAAGGCGGCTAAATCCAGCCATGAAGGAGGTGGTGCAGAAAGAGGTCACTAAATTACTAGAGGCTGGGATTATTTATCCCATTTCTGATAGCCCCTGGGTGAGCCCTGTCCAAGTTGTCCCCAAGAAGGGAGGCATGACAGTAGTTCATAATGAAAAAAATGAACTGGTTCCTACAAGAACAGTTACAGGGTGGCGTATGTGTATTGACTACAGAAGGCTCAATACAGCCACCAGAAAGGATCATTTTCCTTTACCATTCATAGACCAAATGCTAGAAAGACTAGCTGGTCATGATTATTACTACTTTTTGGATGGCTATTCAGGTTACAACCAAATTGCAGTAGATCCTCAGGACCAAGAGAAAATAGCATTCACTTGCCCTTCTGGCGTGTTTGCCTACAGGAGAATGCCTTTTGGTCTGTGTAATGCTCCTGCAACTTTTCAGAGATGCATGCTATCCATCTTCTCTGATATGGTGGAAAAATTTCTGGAAGTCTTCATGGATGACTTCTCAGTATATGGAGACTCATTCAGCTCCTGTCTTAACCACCTAGCACTTGTCCTGAAAAGGTGCCAAGAGACTAACCTAGTTTTAAACTGGGAGAAATGTCACTTTATGGTAACTGAAGGAATTGTCCTTGGGCACAAAATTTCAAGCAAGGGAATAGAGGTGGATAAAGCAAAGGTAGAGGTAATTGAAAAATTACCACCACCTGCCAATGTTAAGGCAATCAGAAGCTTTCTGGGGCATGCAGGATTCTACAGAAGGTTTATAAAGGATTTTTCGAAAATTGCAAAATCTCTGAGCAACCTGCTAGCTGCTGACACACCATTTGTGTTTGACACACAGTGTCTGCAGGCATTTGAGACCCTGAAAGCCAAGCTGGTCACAGCACCAGTCATCTCTGCACCAGACTGGACATTGCCATTCGAACTAATGTGTGATGCCAGTGACCATGCCATTGGTGCAGTGTTGGGACAGAGGCATAACAAGCTTCTGCATGTCATTTATTATGCCAGCCGTGTTCTAAATGATGCACAGAAGAATTACACAACCACAGAAAAAGAGTTACTTGCAGTGGTCTATGCCATTGACAAGTTTAGATCCGATTTAATAGGGTCAAAAGTGATTGTGTACACTGACCATGCTGCTCTTAAATACTTACTCACAAAGCAGGATTCAAAACCCAGGCTCATAAGGTGGGTGCTGCTTCTGCAAGAGTTTGATATAGAAATAAGAGACAGAAAAGGGACAGAGAACCAAGTAGCTGATCATCTGTCCCGAATAGAACCAGTAGATGGGGCGTCCCTCCCTTCTACTGAGATCTCTGAGACTTTCCCAGATGAGCAACTCTTTGCCATTCAGGAAGCTCCATGGTTTGCAGATATTGCAAATTATAAAGCTGTGAGGTTCATACCCCAGGAGTACAGCAGGGTGCAAAGAAAGAAATTAATTTCAGATGCCATGTACTACCTATGGGATGAGCCATATCTCTTTAAGAGATGTGCAGATGGAATGATCCGGAGATGTGTACCCAGAGAGGAAGCACAAAGGATCCTGTGGCACTGCCATGGATCACAGTATGCGGGACATTTCAGAAGTGAGCGAACAGCCACTAAGGTCCTCCAATGTGGCTTCTACTGGCCTACTCTCTATAGAGATGCCCGAGAGTTTGTGCGTAACTGTGACAGTTGCCAAAGAGTTGGTAACTTGCCTCATGGATACGCCATACCTCAACAAGGGATCTTAGAGATTGAATTGTTTGATGTATGGGGTATTGACTTCATGGGTCCGTTCCCACCATCATACTCAAACACTTACATTCTGGTGGCAGTGGACTATGTATCTAAATGGGTAGAAGCAATTGCTACACCCACTAATGATACTAAGACTGTGCTGAAATTCCTCCAGAAACACATCTTCAGCAGAATTGGTGTTCCCAGAGTCCTAATCAGTGATGGAGGCACTCATTTCTGCAACAAATAGCTATACTCTACTATGGTCCGATATGGAATTAGCCACAAAGTAGCAACTCCGTATCATCCACAGACAAATGGGCAAGCTGAAGTCTCTAACAGAGAGCTAAAAAGAATACTAGAACGAACTGTAATTGCCCGCAGAAAGGATTGGGCAAAGAGCTTGGATGATGCTCTGTGGGCATACAGAACAGCATTCAAGACTCCTATAGGAACCTCTCCATACCAACATGTGTATGGCAAGGCCTGTCATCTGCCCGTGGAACTGGAACATAAAGCCTACTGGGCAACCAGATTCCTAAACCTGGATGCTAAGTTAGCTGGTGAAAAAAGATTACTCCAGCTAAATGAGCTAGATGAATTTAGACTCAATGCCTTTGAAAATGCAAAAATTTATAAGGAAAAGGCAAAGAAGTGGCATGACAAGAAGTTGTCATCCAGAGTCTTTGAACCAGGACAAAAAGTTCTGCTCTTCAACTCTAGGCTCAGACTGTTCCCAGGAAAACTTAAATCCCGGTGGAGGGGTCCGTATGTGATTACAGGAGTGTCACCATATGGATATGTTGAGCTTCAAGATACTGATTCTGACCAAAAGTTCATTGTTAATGGACAGAGGATCAAGCATTATCTTGAAAGCAATTTTGAGCAAGAATGCTCAAAACTGAGGCTTGAATGATTCTCAGTGAAGGTCCAGCTAAAGACAATAAAAAAGCGCTTGCTGGGAGGCAACCCAGTCATTAGCAGGTTATTTGTTTTGTTTAATCAAAGTTTGATACATATTCTCAAAGGGCAATCATCAAAATTGAAGGAATTCACAGAGTTACAGAAGGATTCAGTGCAAAAAGCAGAGAAAAGGAGCTTGTTGGCGAAAAAATGCCAGTAAGGGGTACTTTGGGCGTTTAACGCCAGTAAAGGTGCCATTTTGGGCGTTAAACACCAGAATGGGCACCATTCTGGGCGTTTAACACCAGGTGTGCAGCATGCTGGGCGTTTAGCAAAACGCCCAGTGATGAAGGGGTTTCTGGCGTTTAACGCCAGACAGGGTACCTGGCTAGGTGTTAAACGCCCAAATTGGCCAACATTTGGGCGTTAAACGCCAGAATGGATACCATTCTGGGCGTTTAACGCTAGAAAGGTGGGGGACAGAGATTTTGCTTTCCACTTCAATTTTTTTTCAAACTTTCCTGTTTTGATCCATAATTTTCTACATAAACACATTTCAAACTTTCATCATTCACCTTCAAATTTTCAAAATTAAAATCATTCTTCAAATCTCTTTCAAATCCTTTCCAAATCTTCTTTAAAAAAACTCAAATATCTCTCAAATTCTTCCCATATCTTCTCAAATCTCCTTCAAAATTTTCGAAATCTCTCCCCCTTCCTTATAAATATATGTTCGGCCACACCCCCCTTCCCCACCATTCGAATTTGCTCTCCTCCTCTCTCTCCTCTTTCCTTTTTTTTTTGCTTGAGGATAAGCAAACCTCTAAGTTTGGTGTGTTTTTCCGTGATCACTAAGTTAAGGCTCATCAAGATCATGGCTCCCAAAGGAAAACAAACCAATTCAAGAGGCAAGAAAGAGAATGCTCCAAAAGACCTTTGGAGTCAAGAGAAGTTCTTAACCAAAGAACATGCAGACCATTACAACAAAATAATGGGTCTAAGGTCAGTGATCCCAGAAGTTAAATTTGATCTGAAAGAAGATGAATATCCGGAGATCCAAGAGCAAATTCAAAACAGAAGATGGGAAGTTCTAACCAACCCTGAGACAAAGGTTGGGAAAAATATAGTTCAGGAATTTTACTCAAATCTGTGGCTTACAGATAAGCAGAGAATGACTGGAACCGCTTTTCATACCTACAGAACCATGGACAGAGGGAGAATTATTTACTTCCATCTGGACAAAATAAGAGAGGTCTTCAAATTACCTCAACTACAAGATGATCCAGAATGCTTTAATAGGAGAATGGTGAGAGTAGATAAGGGGTTGGATCAAGTTCTAGAGGACATATGCCTCCCTGGAACCAAGTGGATTACCAATTCAAAAGGTGTCCCAAACCAACTCAAGAGGGGAGATCTCAAACCAGTTGCAAGAGACTAGTTGGACTTCATAGGGCGTTCTATCTTGCCCACTAGTAACCATTATGAGGTTACTATCAAGAGAGCAGTGATGATTCATTGTATTATGCTGGGAAAAGAAGTGAAGATTCATCATCTGATTGCTTGTGAGATTTACACAATTGCAAACAAGAACTCCACTGAAGCCAAACTGGCTTACCCAAGCTTAATCTCTTTGCTATGTAAAGATGCTGGGGTGAGGATGGGAGTAGATGAATTCATCCTAATTGAGAACCCAATCACCAAGAGGTCAATGGAAGGACAAATGCAAGATAACTCTATCAAAAGGAGGGCGCAGGAGTTCCTCCCTGAACTTCCTGAAATTGACTACTGGACTCATCTAGAAGCATCTGTTGCCAAGCTGCAAGAAGCTATGGAACAAATTAAGGAAGAATAGCAGAATCAAAACTACATGCTCTGCAAATTGCTGAAAGAACAAGAGAAGCAGGGGCGTGAGCTACAGGAGTTGAAGCGCCAAAAGCTCTCCCTTGAAGGATCAAATACCCTACAAGTTGAGGGAGCATCCACTTCTCAAGATCAAGGTTGTTGAGTTCTAACTCTGTGATAATTTCTATCATTAAGAGTCTATTTTAGAGTAATTTAAAATTCTGTTTTCTATTACTATTAGTCTTATCTTATATCTATTTTTAAGTCTTGTTCTTAATTCATGATTAATAAAATTTAAGGTTCATGTCTTAAAGCTATGAATGTCCTATGAATCCATCACCTCTCTTAAATGAAAAATGCTTTAATCACAAAAGAACAAGAAGTACAGGATTTTGAATTCATCTTTGAAACTAGTTGAATTAGTTTGATGTGGTGACAATACTTTTTGTTTTCTGAATGAATGCTTGAACAGTGCATATGTCTTTTGAATTTGTTATTTTAAGAATGTTAAAATTGTTGGCTCTTGAAAGAATGATGGAAAAGGAGAAATGTCATTGAGGATATGAAAAATCATCAAATTGATTCTTGAAGCAAGAAAAAGCAGTGAATACAAAAAAAAGAGAAAAAGAAAAATATATAAAGTTGTGATCCAAGGCAAAAAGAGTGTGCTTAAGAACCCTGGACACCTCTGATTGGGGACTCTAGCAAAGCTGAGCCACAATCTGAAAAGGTTCACCCAGTCATGTGTCTGTGGCATGTATGTATCCGGTGGTAATACTGGAAGACAGAGTGCTTTGGGCCACAGCCAAGACTCATAAAGTAGCTATGTTTAAGAATCATCATACTTAACGAGGAGAATCAATAACACTATCTGAGTTCTGAGTTCCTATAGATGCCAATCATTCTAAACTTCAAAGGATAAAGCGAGATGCCAAAACTGTTCAGAAGCAAAAAGCTACTAGTCCCGCTCATCTAATTGGAGCTAAGTTTCTTTGATATTTTGGAGTCTATAGTATATTCTCTTCTTTTTATTCTATTCTGATTTTCAGTTTCTTGGGGACAAGCAACAATTTAAGTTTGGTGTTGTGATGAGCGGATAATTTATACGCTTTTTGGCATTATTTTTAGTATGTTTTTAGTATATTTTAGTTAGTTTTTGTTATATTTTTATTAGTTTTTAGTTAAAATTCACTTTTCTGGGCTTTACTATGAGTTTGTGTATTTTTCTGTGATTTCAGGTATTTTCTGGCTGAAATTGAGGGATCTGAGCAAAAATCTGATTCAGAGGCTGAAAAGGACTGCAGATGCTGTTGGATTCTGACCTCCCTGTACTCAAAGTGGATTTTATGGAGCTACAGAAGCCCAATTGGCGCGCTCTCAATTGCGTTGGAAAGTAGACATCCTGTGCTTTCTAGCAATGTATAATAGTCCATACTTTGCCCGAGATTTGATGGCCCAAACCGGCGTTGCAAATCAGCTTCAGAATTCCCGGTGTTTAACGCCGGAACTGGCACAAAAATTGGAGTTAAACGCCCAAACTGGCATAAAAGCTGATGTTTAACTCCAGAAAAAGTCTCTACACACGAAAGCTTCAATGCTCAGCCCAAGCACACGCCAAGTGGACCCCGGAAGTGGATTTTTACGTCATTTACTCATTTTTGTATACCCTAGGTTACTAGTTCACTATTAATAGGACCTTTTGATATTGTATCTGTACCTTATGACACTTTACACGTTTCTCATTGTATCTTCTACAGCATGAGTCTCTAAACCCCATGGTTGGGGTGAGGAGCTCTACTGTGTCTTGATGGATTAATGCAATTACTACTGTTTTTCATTCAATCACGCTTGCTTTTATTCTAAGATATCACTTGTTCCTAAACGTGATGAATATGATGATCCGTGACACTCATCATCATTCTCACCTATGAACGTGTGCCTGACAACCACCTCCGTTCTACCTTAGATTGAGTAGATATCTCTTGGATTCTTTAATCAGAATCTTCGTGGTATAAGCTAGAACTGATGGCGGCATTCAAGAGAATCCGGAAGGTCTAAACCTTGTCTGTGGTATTCTGAGTAGGATTCAAGGATTGAATGACTGTGACGAGCTTCAAACTCCTGAAGGCTGGGCGTTAGTGACAGACGCAAAAGAATCACTGGATTCTATTCCAACCTGATTGAGAACTGACAGATAATTAGCCGTGCTGTGACAGAGCGCGTTGAACATTTTCACTGAGAGGATGGGAGGTAGCCATTGACAACGGTGAAACCCTACATATAGCTTGCCATGGAAGAAGCCTTGCGTGCATGAAGAAGAAGACAGTAGGAAAGCAGAGATTCAGAAGATAGAGCATCTCCAAAACCTCAACCTGTTCTCCATTACTGCAAAACAAGTACTTATTTCATGTTCTTTTACTTTTCACAGTCAACCCTGATAATTATTGATATCCTGACTAAGCGTTACAAGATAACCATAGCTTGCTTCAAGCCGACAATCTCTGTGGGATCGACCCTTACTCACGTAAGGTATTACTTGGATGACCCAGTGCACTTGCTGGTTAGTTGTGTGGAATTGCAAAAGTGTGATTGCAATTTCGTGCACCATTGACTTAGTCAAAAAATTTTAAAATAAGTTGTTTCTTGTTAGTCAAGTCAAGATTTCAATCTTAAAAATCCTATCTTTTCAAATCTTTTTCAAAAATCAAACTGTTCATACCCTGGGTCGAGTTACCCGACCCGGGATGATTGGCGATAAAAGTGACCGACCTCCTTAGGTCCGACTAGCCGACCTCTTCTAAAAGGGCTCGGCCAAATCGACAGGAGAGCCCAGTAAAGGGCCCAAACAGAGGAACACGACCCAAATCCTAGGGCAATCCAAGCCTATAGAGATAAAGGAGGTTCCATTGAAGATACGCTGACCTCAACTCAAAGATAAAGATAAGATAAGATAACTAACTTATCTTATCCAAAAGGTCACATCTCATCATTATAAATACACTGGAGCACCCAGGTATAACTCATACTCTGATTCTACATAAAACATGCTTAATATCCTTGCTAACTTAAGCATCGGAGTCCCTTGCAGGTACCCCCCACCCTTCGGGGACAGAGGATCAGCAGCACCATCAGTCCAACAAGTCGGACGTACCAGCTCCGGCTGTCATCCACCTGCCGGACACACCAGCTATGACCAGTACGGAAGATCTCGTCCGAGATCGACCTCCAGTTTCAAGTAACCCTCGGAATATTGGCGCCGTTGCCGGGGACCTGAAAGTCATCCCATCACCATGGCAGGCGACCATGACAACGACCACGATTCAGGTCTGGAAGATAGAACACCGCACAAGAACGTGGATGTCACGCTGCAAGATAACCCGGAAACCAACAAAGACAAAGACTTACCAAATTCGGGGGCAATAGAAGCGCTCCTAGATCACCTAAAACAACTTGAAAACGAAACCCAACAACAACGAGAAATCGGAAAAGATCTATAAAGAGAGGTGCGGCGACGTCGAGAATTTGAAGAAAAACTACAGCAATTGGAAGCCAATCTTAAATTAAAAGCCCCTCGGGCCAATCTCGAAGAAAATTCACGCAAAGAGGAAGACCCGTTCACCAGGGAAATCATGAAAACCAAAATTCCAAAAGACTTCAAACTCCCGAATATGACCCTGTATGATGGCACCACGGACCCCAACCACCACCTCAGCAACTTCAGAAGCAGAATGTACCTTACCGATGCCCCAGATGCTGTTCGCTGTAAAGCCTTTCCAACAACTCTCACAAAGACAACAATCCGATGGTTCGACAACCTACCCCCAAAGTCCATCTCAAGCTTTGGTGACCTAGCTAAAAAATTCCTAGCCAGATTCTCCATTTAGAAAGATAAGGCCAAGCACGCCCCCAGCTTACTAGGGATCAAACAAGGAGATCGGGAGAGCCTCCACAACTACATGGAGAGATTCAACAAAACCTGCATGGACATACAAAGTTTACCAACAGAGGCCGCCATCATGGGACTCATCAATGGCCTACGAGAGGGACCTTTTAGCCAGTCTATATAAAAAAAGTACCCGACCTCCTTAGACGAAGTACAGGAACGAGCAGAAAAATATATCAACATGGAAGAAAACGCTCGGTTCAGAGAGACCTCAAAATCGGAGGCCTCCTACCGAGACAAAGACAAGGAATCCAAGAGAAAAGAAGATCGACAAGGGGAGAAAATAAAAAAATACCATAATTACACTCCTCTCAGGGCATCCCTGGTCGAGATATACAAAGAAGTCTGCCATACAGAAAAAATCCCCCAGCACGGCCACTCAAAGGCAAAGGGGGAGGAGGAAACCGGAAGGAATATTGTGAATACCATCGAGTCCGAGGACACTCCACAAACAAATGCTTCGACTTAAAAAATATCATAGAAAAATTGGTGAGAGAAGGAAAATTAGATCAATTTCTGGCCACCCGAGATGATGATCAAAGAAAGAGACGAAGGGATGAAGATACCGAACGAACCAAACGATCACCTCGGACACCAGAGAGACATGTCCACATGATACATGGTGGATTCGCAGGAGGTGGGATCTCTAAATCATCTCGCAAAAGATATCTCAAAGAAGTATATCATGTCGAGGGAAAGGAGGAAGCACTCAACATCCCGGCAATAACATTCACTAAAGAGAACGCCTCCGGCATCATCTCAGGACACGATGATCCCATGGTCATCACCATCATATTGGCAAACGCCAATCTACACCGCACCTTAATAGACCAAGGGAGTTCCGCCGACATCTTATTCAAAACAGCCTTCAATAAACTCGGCTTAGAAGAAAAAGAACTTAAAGCATATCCAAACAGTCTGTTCGGACTAGGAGATACCCCGGTTCAACCACTGGGATACATACCACTACATACAACCTTCGAAAAAGGGAACCAATCCAGGACCCTCAAAATAGACTACATCGTGGTCGATGTAAGTTCAGCTTACAATGCTCTCAAAGGTCGGATAACACTCAACCAACTTGGCACAATAGTTTTGACCCCACATCTATGTATGAAATTCCCCACTACGAAAGGAATAGCCACGATAAAAGCAGATCAAAAGATGGCACATTGCTGTTATAACGAAAGCCTAAACCTCAGAGGCGGAGGAGAAGAGTTCCACACAATCGAGCTAGGCGGAGTCCAACGACGAGAAGAGCTTCGTCCACAGCCAGAAGGTGAGATAGAGAAGATTCAGATCGAGGATACTTCGAAAAAAACAACTAATATCGGCACAATCCTAAGAGAAGATTCAAAAGAATTACTAATACAATTCTTACGAGATAATGTTGATCTCTTCGCGTGGAAAGCCGCAGACATGCCAGGAATAGACCCTAAGCTAATGAGTCATAAGTTGGCGGTCTACCCAAGATCTCGGCCGGTACAACATAGACGAAGAAAACTTGGGCCAAAGCGATCCCAGGCTGTGGAAGAACAAGTACAAGCACTACTGGAAGCAGTATTCATAAGAGAAGTCAAATACCCACTATGGCTAGCCAACGTCGTCTTGGTGAAAAAATCAAATGGGAAGTGGCGAATGTGCACCGATTACACCGATCTCAACAAAGCTTGTCCAAAAGATCCATACCCACTCCCAAGTATTGACGCTCTGGTAGATGCTTCCTCCGGATATAGATATCTCTTGTTTATGGACGCATACTCGGGGTACAACCAAATCCCCATGTATCCACCAGATCAAGAAAAGACCTCGTTCTTAACACCAAAAGCAAACTACTGCTACATTGTGATGCCTTTCGGTCTCAAGAACGCAGGAGCTACTTATCAAAGGTTAATGAATAAAGTCTTCTCGGATCATATCAGAAAGGTCATGGAAGTCTACGTGGATGACATGCTAATAAAAACACAAAGCGAAGAGACATTATTGTCCGACCTGGCCCAAGTGTTCGACACCATAAGAAAGCATGACATGCGACTCAATCCCGCGAAATGCACCTTTGCAGTAGAAGCGGGCAAATTCTTAGGTTTCATGCTCACACAAAGAGGAATTGAAGCAAATCCAAACAAATGTCAGGCCATACTCAACATGAAGAGCCCAACCTGTGTCAAAGAAGTACAGTGGTGCACGAAATTGCAATCACACTTTTGCAATCCCGCACAACTAACCAGCAAGTGTACTGGGTCGTCCAAGTAATACCTTGCGTGAGCAAGGGTCGATCCCACAGAGATTGTCGGCTTGAAGCAAGCTATGGTTATCTTGTAAATCTTAGTCAGGATATCAGAAATTATCAGGATTGATTGTGAAAAGCAAAAGAACATGAAATGATTACTTGTTTTGCAGTAATGGAGAATAGGTTGAGGTTTGGAGATGCTCCATCTTCTGAATCTCTGCTTTCCTACTGTCTTCATCTTCAAACACGCAACTCTCCTTCCATGGCAAGCTGTATGTAGGGTTTCACCGTTGTCAATGGCTACCTCCCATCCTCTCAGTGAAAGCGATTGCATATGCTCTGTCACAGCATAGTGGAATTCATCTGTCGGTTCTCAATCAGGCCGAAATAGAATCCAATGATTCTTTTGCGTCTGTCACTAACGCCCCGCCTTCAGGAGTTTGAAGCACGTCACTGTCATTCAATCATTGAATCCTACTCAGAATACCACAGACAAGGTTTAGACCTTCCGAATTCTCTTGAATGCCGCCATCAATTCTAGCTTATACCACGAAGATTCCGGTTAAAGAATCCAAGAGATAACTACTTAATCTAAGGTAGAACGGAGGTGGTTGTCAGGCACACGTTCATAGTTGAGAATGATGATGATTGTCACGGATCATCACATTCATCCGGATTAAGAACAAGTATTATCTTAGAATGGAAGCAAGCATGATTGAATGAGAAACAGTAGTAATTGCATTAATCCATCAAGACACAGCAGAGCTCCTCACCCCCAACCATGGGGTTTAGAGACTCATGCTGTGGAAAGTACACAAAGAAGGGTGTAAAGTGTCATGAGGTCATAAGGTACTGATACAATGTCAAAAGATCCTATTAATAGTAAACTAGTAGCCTAGGGTGTACAGAAATGAGTAAATGACGTAAAAATCCACTTCTGGGTCCACTTGGTGTGTGCTTGGGCTGAGCAATGAAGCATTTTCGTGTAGAGACCGTTTCTGGAGTTAAACGCCAGCTTTCATGCCAGTTTGGGCGTTTAACTCCAAGTTTTATGCCAGTTCCGGCGTTTAACGCTGGAATTTCTGAGGCTGTTTTGCCACGCCGGTTTGGGCCATCAAATCTTGGGCAAAGTATGGACTATCATATATTGCTGGAAAGCCCAGGATGTCTACTTTCCAATGCCATTGAGAGCGTGCCAATTGGGCTTCTTTAGCTCCAGAAAATCCACTTCGAGTGCAGGGAGGTCAGAATCCAACAGCATCTGCAGTCCTTTTTGGTCTCGGAATCAGATTTTTGCTCAGGACCCTCAATTTCAGCCAGAAAATACCTGAAATCACAGAAAAACACACAAACTCATAGTAAAGTCCAGAAAAGTGAATTTTGGCTAAAAACTAATAAAAATATACTAAAATCTAACTAGATCATACTAAAAACATACTAAAAACAATGCCAAAAAGCATACAAATTATCCGCTCATCACAACACCAAACTTAAATTGTTGCTTGTCCCCAAGCAACTGAAAATCAAAATAGGATAAAAAGAAGAGAATATACTATAGACTCCAAAATATCAAGGAAACATAGCTCCAATTAGATGAGCGGGACTAGTAGCTTTTTGCCTCCGAACAGTTTTGGCATCTCACTCTATCCCTTGAAGTTCAGAATGATTGGCATCTATAAGAACTCAGAACTCAGATAGTGTTATTGATTCTCTTAGTTGAGCATAATGATTCTTGAACATAGCTAGTGTATGAGTCTTGGCTGTGGCCCAAAGCACTCTGTCTTCCAGTATTACCACCGGATACATTCATGCCACAGACACATAATTGGGTGAACCTTTTCAGATTGTGACTCAGCTTTGCTAAAGTCCCCAATTAGAGGTGTCCAAGGTTCTTAAGCACACTCTTGTTGCCTTGAATCACAACTTTATTTCTTTCTTTTTCTTTTTCTTTTCTTCTTCTCTTTTCTTTTTTTTTTCGAAAATTTTTTTTTGTATCCACTGCTTTTTCTTGCTTCAAGAATCAGTCTAATGATTTTTAGATCCTCAATAACAGTTCTCTTTTTCCTCCTTCTTTCAAGAGCCAACAAATTTTTTTTAACATTCTCAAAACAACAAATTCAAGAGACATATGCACTGTTCAAGCATTCATTCAGAAAGCAAAAAGTATTGTCACCACATCAAACTAATTCAACTAGTTTCAATGATAAATTTTGAAATCCTGTACTTCTTGTTCTTTTGTGATTAAAGCATTTTTCATTTAAGAGAGGTGATGGATTCATAGGACATTCATATCTTTAAGGCATAAAATTTCAATTTTATTAATTATGAATTAAAATAAGACTCAAAAATAGATATAAAATGAAACTAAAAAGAAAAAAAAACGAAAAATAAAAACAAAACAAAGGAAAAAAAACGCAAACATAGGCTCCTAATGATAGAGGTTTTCACAGAGTTAGGACTCAACAACCTTGATTTGAGAAGTTGATGCTCCCTCAGCTTGAGAGGAGAACTTTTGGCGTTTCAACTCTTGGAGTTCACGCCCCTGCTTCTCTTGTTCCTTTAACAATTTGCAGAGCATGCAGTTCTGATTCTGCTGTTCTTCCTTCAGTTGCTCCATAGTCTCTTGCAGCTTGGAGATAGATGCTTCTAGGCTGGTCCAGTAGTCAATTCTTGGGAATTCAGGGAGGAATTCCTGCGCCCTCCTCTTGATAGAGTTGTCTTGCACTTGTCCTTCCATTGACTTCTTGGTGATTGGGTGTTCAATGGGTATGAACTCATCTACTCCCATCTTCACCCCAGCCTCTTTACAGAGCAAGGAGATCAAGCTTGGGTAAGCCAGTTTGGCTTCAGTGGAATTCTTATTTGCAATTGTGTAGATCTCACAAGCAATCACATGATGAACCTCCACTTCTTTTCCAAGCATAATGCAATGAATCATCACTGCCCTCTTGATGGTGACCTCAGAACGGTTGCTAGTGGGCAATATGGAACGCCCAATAAAGTCTAGCCAACCTCTTGCAATTGGCTTGAGGTCTCCCTTCTTGAGTTGGTTTGGGACACCCTTTGAATTGGTTATCCACTTAGTCCCAGGGAGGCATATGTCCTCTAGAACTTGATCCAACCCTTTATCTACTCTCACCATCCTCCTATTGAAGGAGTCAGGATCATCTTGCAGTTGAGGTAGTTTGAAAATTTCTCTTATTTTGTCCAGATGGAAGTACATAACTTTCCCTCTGACCATGGTTCTGTAGGTATGGTAAGCAGTTCCAGTCATTCTCTGCTTATCTGTTAGCCACAGATTAGAGTAGAATTCCTGAACCATGTTCCTTCCAACCTTTATTTCAGGATTGGTCAGAACTTCCCATCCTCTGTTTCGAATTTGCTCTTGGATCTCCGGATATTCATCTTCTTTCAGATCAAATTTAACTTCCGGGATCACTGACCTCAGACCCATTATTTTGTGATAATGGTCCTCATGTTCCTTGGTTAAGAACTTCTCTTGATTCCAAAGATTCTTTGGAGTGGTCTCTTTCCTTCCTCTTGAGTTGATTTGTTTTCCCTTAGGAGCCATGATCTTGATGAATCTTGGCTTAGTGATCACGGAAAAGCACACCAAACTTAGAGGTTTTGCTTGTCCTCAAGCAAAAAGAGAAGAAAGAAGAGAAGAGAGAGAGAAGAGGAAGAGGAAATTCGAATGGTGTGGTGGAAAGAGGAAGCCAAACATGAATTTATAAGGTGAGGGGGAGAGTTTTTTCGAAAAAAAAAAAGAGATTTGAAAGGAGATTTGAGAAGATATGGAAGGAAATTGAGAAAAGGGTGAGTTTTTGAAGAAGATTTGGGATTAATTTGAAATAGATTTGAAGAATGGTTTTGATTTGTGAAGATTTGAAGGTGAATGATGAAAGGTTGAAGTGCATTTATGTAGAAGAGTATGGGTAAAAAGAGGAAAGTTTGAAAAAATTTGAGTTGAAAACAAAAATGTGGTCCCCCCACCTTTCTGGCGTTAAACGCCCAGAATGGCACTCATTCTGGCGTTTAACGCCCATATGGCACCCCTTTTGGGCGTTTAACGCCCAGCCAGGTGCCCTGGCTGGCGTTAAATGCCAGAAAGCCTTTATCACTGGGCGTTTTTCAAAACGCCCAGGATGCTGCACACCTGGCGTTAAACGCCCAGAATGGTGCCCATTCTGGCGTTTAACGCCCAAAATGGCACCATTCCTGGCGTTAAACGCCCAGAATGGTACCCATTCTGGCGTTTAACGCCCAAAATGCCCCTTACTGGCGTTTTTTCGCCAGTAAGCTCATTTTCTCTGCTTTTTGAGCTGAATCCTTCTGTAACTCTGTGAATTCCTTCATTTTTGATATTTGCCTCTGTAAGAACTAATCATATAACCTCCTAATGACTGGGTTGCCTCCCAGCAAGCGCTTCTTTACTGTCTTTAGCTGGACCTTCACTGAGAATCACTCAAGTCTCAGTTTTGAGCATTCCTGCTCAAAATTTCCTTCAAGATAATGCTTGATTCTCTGTCCATTAACAATGAACTTTTTATCAGAATCAATATCCTGAAGCTCAACATATCCATATGGTGACACTCCTGTAATCACATACGGACCCCTCCAACGGGATTTGAGTTTTCCTGGAAACAGTCTGAGCCTAGAGTTGAAGAGCAGAACCTTTTGTCCTGGCTCAAAGACTCTGGTTGACAACTTCTTGTCATGCCATTTCTTTGCCTTTTCCTTATAAATTTTTGCATTTTCAAAGGCATTGAGTCTGAACTCCTCTAGCTCATTTAACTGGAGTAATCTTTTTTCACCAGCCAACTGTGCATCCATGTTTAGGAATCTGGTTGCCCAGTAGGCTTTATGTTCCAGTTCCACAGGCAAATGACAGGCCTTGCCATACACCAATTGGTATGGAGAGGTTCCTATAGGAGTCTTGAATGCTGTTCTGTATGCCCACAGAGCATCATCCAAGCTCTTTGCCCAATCCTTTCTTCGGGCTATCACAGTCCGTTCCAGGATTCTTTTTAGCTCTCTGTTAGAGACCTCAGCTTGCCCATTTGTCTGTGGATGATACGGAGTTGCCACTTTGTGGCTAATTCCATACCTAACCATAGCAAGGTGTAGCTGTTTATTGCAGAAATGAGTGCCCCCGTCACTGATTAGCACTCTGGGAACGCCAAACCTGCTGAAAATGTTTTTCTGGAGGAATTTCAGTACGGTCTTTGTATCATTAGTGGGTGTAGCAATTGCTTCTACCCACTTAGATACATAGTCCACTGCCACCAGAATGTAAGTGTTTGAGTATGATGGTGGGAATGGGCCCATGAAGTCAATCCCCCATACATCAAACAGTTCTATCTCTAATATCCCTTGTTGAGGCATGGCATATCCGTGAGGCAGGTTACCAGCTCTTTGGCAGCTGTCACAGTTACGCACAAACTTTCGGGAATCTTTATAGAGAGTAGGCCAGTAGAAGCCACATTGGAGGACTTTAGTGGCTGTTCGCTCACTTCCAAAATGTCCTCTATACTGTGATCCATGGCAATGCCATAGGATCCTTTGTGCTTCTTCTCTGGGTACACACCTGCGGATCACTCCGTCAGCACATCTCTTAAAGAGATATGGTTCATCCCAGAGGTAGTACTTGGCATCTGAAATTAATTTCTTTCTCTGCACGTAGCTGTACTCTTTGGGTATGAACCTCACAGCTTTAAAATTTGCAATATCTGCAAACCATGGAGCTTCCTGAATGGCAAAGAGTTGCTCATCTGGGAAAGTCTCAGAAATCTCAGTAGAAGG
This sequence comes from Arachis hypogaea, assembly GCF_003086295.3. Classification (NCBI taxonomy): domain Eukaryota; kingdom Viridiplantae; phylum Streptophyta; class Magnoliopsida; order Fabales; family Fabaceae; genus Arachis; species Arachis hypogaea. The sequence continues at coordinate 91,354,253 of NC_092045.1, forward strand.
GGGGACGCCCCAGCTACTGGTTCTATTCGGGACAGATGATCAGCTACTTGGTTTTCTGTCCCTTTTCTGTCTCTTATTTCTATATCAAACTCTTGCAGAAGCAATACCCATCTTATAAGCCTGGGTTTTGAATCCTGCTTTGTGAGTAAGTATTTAAGAGCAGCATGGTCAGTGTACACAACCACTTTGGATCCCACTAGATAGGACCTAAACTTGTCAATGGCATAGACCACTGCAAGTAACTCTTTTTCTGTGGTTGTGTAGTTCTTCTGTGCGTCATTTAGAACACGGCTGGCATAGTAAATGACATGCAGAAGCTTGTTATGCCTCTGTCCCAACACTGCACCAATGGCATGGTCACTGGCATCACACATTAATTCAAATGGCAATGTCCAATCTGGTGCAGAGATGACTGGTGCTGTGACCAGCTTAGCTTTCAGGGTCTCAAATGCCTGCAGACACTGTGTGTCAAACACAAATGGTGTGTCAGCAGCTAACAGGTTACTCAAAGGTTTTGCAATTTTCGAAAAATCCTTTATAAACCTTCTGTAGAATCCTGCATGCCCCAGAAAGCTTCTGATTGCCTTAACATTGGCCGGTGGTGGTAATTTTTCAATTACCTCTACCTTTGCCTTATCCACCTCTATTCCCCTGCTTGAAATTTTGTGCCCAAGGACAATTCCTTCAGTCACCATAAAGTGACATTTCTCCCAGTTTAAAACCAGGTTAGTCTCTTGGCACCTTTTCAAGACAAGTGCTAGGTGATTAAGACAGGAGCTAAATGAGTCTCCATATACTGAAAAGTCATCCATGAAGACTTCCAGAAATTTCTCTACCATATCTGAGAAGATAGAGAGCATGCACCTTTGAAAGGTTGCGGGTGCATTGCACAGACCAAAAGGCATCCTCCTGTAGGCAAACACGCCAGAAGGGCAAGTGAATGCTGTTTTCTCTTGGTCCTGAGGATCTACTGCAATTTGGTTGTAGCCTGAATAGCCATCCAAAAAGCAGTAGTAATCATGGCCAGCTAGTCTTTCTAGCATTTGGTCTATGAATGGTAAAGGAAAATGATCCTTTCTGGTGGCTGTATTGAGCCTTCTGTAGTCAATACACATGCGCCATCCTGTGACTGTCCTTGTAGGAACCAGTTCATTTTTTTCATTATGAACCACTGTCATGCCTCCCTTTTTGGGAACAACTTGGACAGGGCTCACCCAGGGGCTATCAGAAATAGGATAAATAATCCCAGCCTCTAGTAATTTAGTGACCTCTTTCTGCACCACCTCCTTCATGGCAGGATTTAGCCTCCTCTGTGGTTGAACTACTGGTTTGGCATTATCCTCCAATAGGATCTTGTGCATGCATCTAGCTGGGCTAATGCCCTTAAGATCACTTATGGACCACCCAAGAGCTGTCTTGTGTGTCCTTAGCACTTGAATCAGTGCTTCCTCTTCCTGTGAATTTAAAGCAGAGCTTATAATCACTGGAAAAGTGTCACCCTCTCCCAGAAATGCATATTTCAGGGATGGTGGTAGTGGTTTGAGTTCAGGCTTGGGGGCTTATCCTCCTCCTGAGGAATTTTCGAAAATTCCTTTGCCTCCTCTAGTTCTTCTTGATCAGGTTGAGCATCCTTGAAGATGTCCTCAAGCTCTGATTCTAGGCTTTCAGTCATATTGATCTCTTCTACCAGAGAGTCAATAATGTCAGCACCCATGCAGTCATTTGGTGTGTCTGGATGCTGCATAGCTTTTACAGCATTCAACTTGAACTCATCCTCATTGACCCTCAAGGTTACTTCCCCTTTTTGTACATCAATGAGAGTTCGTCCAGTTGCTAGGAAGGGTCTTCCTAGAATGAGAGTTGCACTCTTGTGCTCCTCCATTTCCAGCACCACAAAGTCAGTTGGAAAGGCAAATGGCCCAACCTTGACAATCATGTCCTCAATTATGCCTGATGGGTATTTAATGGAGCCATCAGCAAGTTGGAGGCATATCCAGGTTGGTTTGACTTCTCCAGTCAACCCAAGCTTTCTGATAGTGGATGCAGGTATTAGATTGATGCTTGCTCCAAGATCACATAGAGCTGTCTTGGTGCAAGCACCTTCTAATGTGCATGGTATCATAAAGCTCCCTGGATCTTGAAGCTTTTCTGGTAAGCTCTTTAATATGACTGCACTGCATTCTTCAGTTAGAAACACTTTTTCAGTTTTTCTCCAATCCTTCTTATGACTTAAGATTTCTTTCATGAATTTAGCATAAGAAGGTATTTGCTCAAGTGCCTCTGCAAACGGAATCTTTATTTCAAGAGTCCTTAGATAGTCTGCAAAGCGGGCAAATTGCTTATCCTGCTCCGCTTGGCGGAGTTTTTGAGGATAAGGCATTTTGGCTTTATATTCTTCAACCTTAGATGCTGCAGGTTTATTCCTTACAGAAGTGGTTGAAGAAGCCTTGTTAGAGGGATTACTGGCAGCACTCTCAGGTGTCTGATTCTCCCTAGGCGTTTGAACGCCAGGATTGGGAGGAAATTGGGCGTTTAACGCCAACTTTTCCCCCTTTTCTGGCGTTTGGACGCCAGAACTGGGCAAGGAATGGGCGTTTAACGCCAGCTTTCCTTCCCTTTCTGGCGTCTGAACGCCAATGACATTCCTCTCTGGGCTCTTGCTGTCCTCAGAGGGATTTTGAACAGGAGTTTGGTTGTCCTCTGTCAATTGTTCCTTGTTTGGCTTTTTACTCTTTTGAGCAGTGTTATTCAGGGTCTTCCCACTCCTCAATTGAACTGCTTGACATTCCTCTGTTATCTGTTTAGATAATTGCTGTTTTGCTTGATTCAACTGCAGTTCTATGCTCTTGTTAGCAACTTTAGTTTCATGGAGCATCTCTTTAAAGTTTGCTAACTGTTCTGTCATCAGGAGCAATTGTTGATTAAGCTCATTTATCTGTTCTTGAGGATTAGGGTCAGTGACTACTGCCATGACTTCCTCTTTTGGAGAGAACTCATTGCTAGAGTATAAATATTGGTTTCTAGCAACAGTGTCTATAAGCTCTTGAGCTTCTTCAATTGTCTTCCTCATGTGTATAGACCCACCAGCTGAGTGGTCTAAAGACATCTGAGCTTTTTCTGTAAGCCCATAGTAGAAAATGTCTAACTGTACCCACTCTGAAAATATTTCAGAGGGATATTTCCTTAGCATACCTCTATACCTCTCCCAGGCATTATAAAGGGATTCATTATCCTCTTGTTTAAAGCCTTGGATGTCCAGTCTTAACTGTGTCATCCTTTTTGGAGGGTAAAAATGATTCAGGAATTTGTCTGATAACTGTTTCCATGTCTTTATGCTTGCTGTAGGTTGGTTATTCAACCACCTTTTAGCTTGATATTTTACAGCAAATGGAAACAGTAATAGTCTGTAGACATCCTGATCTACCTCTTTATCATGTACTGTGTCAGCAATTTGTAAAAACTGTGCCAGAAACTCAGTAGGTTCTTCCTGTGGAAGACCGGAATACTGGCAATTTTGTTGCACTATGATAATGAGTTGAGGATTTAGTTCAAAGTTGCTTGCTTTGATGGGAGGTGTACAGATGCTACTCCCATATGCAGCTGTAATGGGGTTAGCATATGACCCCAGAGTCCTTTTGGACTGATTAATCCCACTTAAGTCCATAATGGACAAAAGGGAAATGTTAATGATTGCAAAGAGATAAATTTTGTTTTTTTTTTTTTGAAGTAAACGAAAAAAATAAAATAAAATAAAAGAAAATTAAAATGAAAATTCGAAAATCAAAAAGAAAATAAGATCAAAGCAAATTGAAAACTGAATCAATTAGTTAATCAAAAAGATTTTGAAAACAGCAATTAAAAAGATATGATTGAAAAATTTTTATGAAAAAGATTTGATTTTGAAAAGAGGAAAGAGAAAAACACAAAAAGACACCAAACTTTAAAATTTTTAGAAAATCAAACACACAGTTTTCGAAAATTTTTAAAGGAAAAACACAAAGAGGACACCAAACTTAGAATTTTTATGAATCAAAAAGGGACTAAGAACATGCAAAATCGAAAATTAAAAGAAAAACAAAAACATGCAATTGACACCAAACTTAGAATATGGAACTAGACTCAACTAAAAGACTCTAAACCAACAAAAATAAAACAGTCCTAATCTAAGCAACAAGATAAGCCGTCAGTTGTCCAAACTCAACAATCCCCGGCAACGGCGCCAAAAACTTGGTGCACGAAATTGCAATCACACTTTTGCAATCCCGCACAACTAACCAGCAAGTGTACTGGGTCGTCCAAGTAATACCTTGCGTGAGCAAGGGTCGATCCCACAGAGATTGTCGGCTTGAAGCAAGCTATGGTTATCTTGTAAATCTTAGTCAGGATATCAGAAATTATCAGGATTGATTGTGAAAAGCAAAAGAACATGAAATGATTACTTGTTTTGCAGTAATGGAGAATAGGTTGAGGTTTGGAGATGCTCCATCTTCTGAATCTCTGCTTTCCTACTGTCTTCATCTTCAAACACGCAACTCTCCTTCCATGGCAAGCTGTATGTAGGGTTTCACCGTTGTCAATGGCTACCTCCCATCCTCTCAGTGAAAGCGATTGCATATGCTCTGTCACAGCATAGCGGAATTCATCTGTCGGTTCTCAATCAGGCCGGAATAGAATCCAATGATTCTTTTGCGTCTGTCACTAACGCCCCGCCTTCAGGAGTTTGAAGCACGTCACAGTCATTCAATCATTGAATCCTACTCAGAATACCACAGACAAGGTTTAGACCTTCCGGATTCTCTTGAATGCCGCCATCAATTCTAGCTTATACCACGAAGATTCCGGTTAAAGAATCCAAGAGATAACTACTTAATCTAAGGTAGAACGGAGGTGGTTGTCAGGCACACGTTCATAGTTGAGAATGATGATGATTGTCACGGATCATCACATTCATCCGGATTAAGAACAAGTATTATCTTAGAATGGAAGCAAGCATGATTGAATGAGAAACAGTAGTAATTGCATTAATCCATCAAGACACAGCAGAGCTCCTCACCCCCAACCATGGGGTTTAGAGACTCATGCTGTGGAAAGTACACAAAGAAGGGTGTAAAGTGTCATGAGGTCATAAGGTACTGATACAATGTCAAAAGATCCTATTAATAGTAAACTAGTAGCCTAGGGTGTACAGAAATGAGTAAATGACGTAAAAATCCACTTCTGGGTCCACTTGGTGTGTGCTTGGGCTGAGCAATGAAGCATTTTCATGTAGAGACCTTTTCTGGAGTTAAACGCCAGCTTTCATGCCAGTTTGGGCGTTTAACTCCAAGTTTTATGCCAGTTCCGGCGTTTAACGCTGGAATTTCTGAGGCTGTTTTGCCACGCCGGTTTGGGCCATCAAATCTTGGGCAAAGTATGGACTATCATATATTGCTGGAAAGCCCAGGATGTCTACTTTCCAATGCCGTTGAGAGCGCGCCAATTGGGCTTCTGTAGCTCCAGAAAATCCACTTCGAGTGCAGGGAGGTCAGAATCCAACAGCATCTGCAGTCCTTTTTGGTCTCGGAATCAGATTTTTGCTCAGGACCCTCAATTTCAGCCAGAAAATACCTGAAATCACAGAAAAACACACAAACTCATAGTAAAGTCCAGAAAAGTGAATTTTGGCTAAAAACTAATAAAAATATACTAAAATCTAACTAGATCATACTAAAAACATACTAAAAACAATGCCAAAAAGCATACAAATTATCCGCTCATCATACAGCAACTCAACGGGAGATTGGCCGCCCTATCCCGATTCTTAGCAGGAGTTGCGATAAGATCTCTCCCCTTCTACGCTACTTTAAGAAAGGGAAAACAGTTCAAATGGACAACAGAATGTGAGCAAGCCTTCCAAGACTTTAAGAAGTTCTTAGGACGGCCACATATCCTATCTCGACCACGAGAAGGAGAACCGCTCATATTATATCTCGCAGTAGGAAGCCGGGTAAGAGCCTCAGCACTAGTCTGAGAAGACGAGAATGGACAATAACCCGTCAACTTCATTAGCAAAGCACAACAGGGATCCGAGCTGAACTACCAGAAAATAGAAAAATTCGCCTATACTCTCATTTTAACATCCCGACGACTCCGCCCTTACTTCCAAGCTCACACCATTAAGGTTCGAACTAACCAGCCCTTAAAAGGAATATTACAGAAAATAGATTTAGCAAGCAGAATTCTACGATGGGCAGTCGAGCTGTCAGAGTTCGACCTCCAATATGAAGCTCAGACGGCCATCAAATCACAGTATCTGGCCGACTTTATCGCAGAATTCACAGATGCCCTGGAAACCCTCACAGAATGGAATCTCTATGTGGACGGTTCTTCAATAAAACTAGAAGCGGCGCAGGCGTAATAATAGAAAGCAACCAAGGAACCCAAGTTGAGCTCTCCCTCAAGTTCGAGTTCCCGGCCTCAAATAACCAAGCGGAATATGAAGCATTGTTAGCTGGTTTGAAGCTGGCTGAAGAGGTGGGAGCTCAAAAACTCAACATTTACAATGATTCACAAGTGGTCACATCACAAATAATAGGGAGCTACCAAGCCAAAGATTCCACCATGAAAAAGTATTTGGATAAGACCAAGGAATAGCTCGGACAAATCGGGGAATATAAGATCTGCCACATACCCCGCGAACAAAATGCCCGAGCTGACGCACTCTCGAAACTAGCCAGCACCAAACCAGGGGGCAACAATAGAAGCCTCATCCAGGAAATGTTACAGAACCCGTCAATCTCAGAAGAGGAAAAAGTCCTAGCCATAGTAAACCAGGACCAAGGATGGATGACCCCTATAATCAACTACCTCAAAACAGGAACACTCCCCACAGAAGAAAAGGAGGCAAAGAGGCTAAAAAGGGAGGCACAGTACTACACCATCATAAACAACATCCTGTACAAAAGAGGGATCTCAGTACCATTATTAAAATGCGTGCCGACCTCCCACACAAAGGAAGTGTTAGAAGAAGTGCACGGCGGCATTTGTGGCAATCATCTCGGAGCACGGGCCCTCGCCAAAAAAGTACTCCGGGTAGGGTTCTATTGGCCAACATTACAGAAAGAAGCCACAGAATTTGTAAAGACATGTCCACCATGTCAGAAACATGCCAACTTTCACATCGCCCCGCCAGAAGAGCTCATCAGTGTGACTTCGCCTTCGCCGTTTGCAAAATGGGGACTCGATCTTCTCGGCCCCTTTCCCCAGGGATCAGGACAAGTTAAATTTCTCATAGTAGGGGTAGATTACTTTACAAAGTGGATCGAGGCAGAGCCCCTAGCCAACGCCACCGCCCAAAGAAGCCAGAAATTCCTATATAGAAACATTGTCACAAGGTTCGGAGTTTCATATTCAATAACGACAGACAATGGCACTCAATTCACAGATGCAGGCTTCAGAAAACTAGTAGCCGACTTGAATATAAAGCACCAGTACACCTCCGTCGAACATCCACAGGCCAATGGACAGGCCGAAGCCGCCAACAAAGTCATATTGGCCGGGTTAAAATGGAGATTACAAGATGCAAAGGGAGCCTGGGCAGAAGAGCTTCCACAGGTCCTATGGGCATATCGAACGATGCCACATTCCACCACAAAGGAATCCCCCTTCCGGTTAGCATACGGAATAGAGGCAATGATTCCAGTAGAGATTGAGGAAAGATCGCCTAGAGTAGTTCATTACAATGAGGGAGCAAACTCCAACTTCAGAGGGAAGAGCTCGACCTACTACATGAAATCCAAGAAAGAGCTCGGATCAGGGAGGAAGCTCTAAAGCGCCGAATGGCTTCCAGATATAATCAAAGGGTAGTACCGAGAAGTTTTGTAGAGAATGATCTTATCCTAATCCGAAATGATATTGGAACAACTCGACCAGGAGAAGGAAAGCTGGCAGCAAACTGGAAAGGACCCTACCGAGTTATAGAAGTACTTGGGAAGGGCTACTACAGACTGTCCGAACTCGATGGACGAGAGCTTCCCAGATCATGGCACGCTTACAACCTAAGAAGGTACTACAGTTAGAAAAGGTAAAGGATCTCATTATTGGATGCACTCTTTTTCCTGAAAAGGTTTTTTAATGAGGCACCAGGTTGAGACCTAGACACTATCCGACTTAAAAGGATGAAAAAATTCCCACATGTATATATTCGCACTTTTCTTTAAATAAAATTTATTTAGATATTCTACAAGATTTCAAGACGCATTAATCTGAAGTATTCATCGTCCGATTATAAAGCAACAGATTGGCAGAAAGTGAAAAACAATTTCACTGCACGATCACGATAAAGATAACCGTCCGATAAAGGTGAAAACGCAATTCACCCAAAAGACGATCTAAAGATGCCAACTACTTTCTACAAATTGGCAAAGATGAACATAGAATAATGTAAGAAGTTATCGAAAGCAGTCCAAAAAAGAACCTGACGAGGTCTTATGGATAGCTAAAATAATAACTTAAAGACTGGCCGACGTTCAGAAGTCGGACCAAGTCAACCCAAGTTATAAGTAAACCCTGGAAAGAGGTCTGGCCAACCCTACTAAAGAGGATTACTTTAACTTAGAAAGATATCGACCTATCAAAGTCGGTTTCCTACAAAACAAAGTTATAAAAGTAATCCCTGAAAGAGACCTGACAAAGGTCCAAGAAAGAGGATTACAAAAATAACTTAGAAAGAGATCGACCTAATGAAGTCGTTTTCCTTCAAAACAAAGTTATAAAAGTAATCCCTGAAAGAGACCTGACAAAGGTCCAAGAAAGGGGATTACATAAATAACTTAGAAGGGGACCAACGCAAAGGAATCGGTTACGGATCGCCAAAAATACGTACAAAACTGAGAAAACCGAGAAACAAGTCGGACCCACACAGACACAACCTCAAAGGATCCAAGCTATAAATAATACGTACAAAGCAATCCAAAGAGGTCAAGCTGCAAGGTTCCAACATTCTCAGAAAACAGAAGAGATAACAAGTCAAAAACCTTGAAATAATCTACAAAGTTATAAAGCCTCGGAGGCCATCAAAACCTACCTTAAAAGGATAGCGAGCTACTCTTTGTTTTTCAAAATAAAAGTTGCTAAAACAAGCAACTAGAAAACGTCAGCAAATAAACAAAAAATTTTAAGAGCCCACAAGCCGGGCCAACTACATAAATATCCAGAAAGATATCAGCAAGCATCAGGAGAATGAGGATATCAGCAACAGCAGGACAAGGAGAATGAGGACGAGTCTGAATAGGCACAGCGTCTATAGTTCCATCCTCCCGGTTCAGAACCTGGCAATTCGAATCAGGTGCAACCGGAGGAGCAGAAGAGGTCGACACTTTGGCAGAGGACACAGGGGGAGGATCAGCATCATCATCACCTTCGTCATCAGGGACAATCTTGCCATCCCTGACAATGTTGTCCAGGCTGAAAGGGGTGAGATCGGCCTCGAGAGCAATGACCCGAACTTGCTCCTTCAAGTTCTCGTAAGCAGTAGTCACGCTGCCAACGAGATGACCTTGGAGCTCAGAATAATCTTCCCGAGCATTGTCCAACTCCCCCTCAGGCGCATCACCTCCCGATAAGACGTAACGTAACTCTCCTTATGCATCATGGCTGTGTCCTCGGCCAACCTCAAAGAAGCTTCCAGTGAAAGGAAACTCGCCTTCTCGTTCTCTAGATCCTTCTCCAACTTGGTCACCTTTACTTCAAGTTCCTCCTTCAGCTCCCTCATCCGGTCAAACTCCTGCTTTGCCTCCTCCATAAATGCTTTGGTGGCGTAGAGAGGAAGATTCTGAGCAGTCTGGTATATAGCAGCCGCCATATACGCCATCTTTACGTTATTTCGGGCCATAAATTCCAAATAATGGAGGATGGACACATTGTCCATGGAGAGGGTACCATAGGGACCGATTTGCTGATCCACAAATTCAATGGCATTAAAATCGGGAGCATTAAGGTCGAAAGGCTCAGCTGTTTTTTGTTTTTTATTGGGAGGAGCAACAGAAGGAGCAGCAGAAGTAGGGTGAGGATCCACCAGATGAACTCGGGGAGTAGGGATCACCTTCTTCACCCCAAGGGAACTCGGCACAGACGACTTCACGCGCACTTGGGAGGATCCTTCCCCAGCCACCTTGGCCGAGATATTTCTAGCAGCAGTCGCCCTCTGCGCTCTTTTAAAAGCTTTCATGGATTCATTATTCTTCATTGCCTCTACAAATAAAATAGAAATTAAGCTACAAGTCAGAAAAGACAGTCACAAGCAATATAAATAGATAAAAAAGGAAACACAAAATACCCAGCTCAGTTTGAAGAAGAGAGGGATTGGTTAGAAATTTCTTTGTGTCGAGATGGGGAGGTTGACCCCAGTGTTCTTCCAAGACAGTCACAAAGGCTCGCTCAGCCTCATCCAACTTTTTCCACGTATATCGGGACACCCTCACATCTTTTTGCCATTCCAAGGGAAAAGCAGGCTCGTCATTTTCATCCAGAAAGAAGGGCCGAGCTCCTTCAACAGCTCGGACCTTGAAAAAGTAGTTTTTAAAATCGCGGAATGACTCGTCAAACATGGAAAAGACCTTCTTTCCCTGGGTAGAGCAAAAGGAGACCCAAGCTGCCTTCTTTTTTACCACTCCGAGCTTAGTCAAGACAAACGGATAGAAAAAGAGAGATTGGGAAGCAGGGATACCAAAACCATTGCACAATAATTGAAAAATCTTTATGAAACCCCAGGAATTAGGGTGAAGTTGAGAGGGGGCGACATTACCGGACCGTAACAGGTCGGCCTCAAATTTAGTAAAAGGAAGGGTGATACCCAGCTGACCAAAGAAAAAGTCATAAACATAGAAGAAAGGGCGATCATCAACAACCCGAGTAGAGAAGCAGACTCTCTCGTCAGAAGAGGGAGGGACAAGTTCATAGTTCTTCTCATCACCAGGATTACTACAGACACTATAAAACTGCCTAAGCTTGCGCAAAACTCAGAATCAACCAGAGAGACACATATAAGAACCATCAAGTCCACCCAATCGGCCATGCCCTCAGGGACCTGGGAAGGCATCTCTACAACGTTATTTCGGGAAGACTTGAGGCCAACTAAGTCCTACAAAAAGAAAAGAAGAGCGGATTACTTAAAAAACATCTCAGATGAGGGGCAAAACAACTCGACAGATGGACAAACAGAAAAGGAAAACCCCAAGACTCAAGCCAAAAGTCCTGGGGCATCCCTTGGAGGCAGTAACAAAGCAAGGTTTTTTAAGAAATCTCTACAGCTCACGTCCTGACACTCATCAAAAGAAAATAAAGTCTCAAAGGATACAAAGGAAGTAAAAACACAAAATCGCCACCCTTCTACAGTTTATCAGCAAAAGCATTGTCAAAAACACCAAAAAATGCCAAGCAGAAAAACAGCAAAGATGCAAACTTTTTCGGAATCAAACAAAAAATCATCAGTGAAGGCACAAGCAGAAACAGCGACAATATAAAGAAAAAGATTCAAGCAACAAGAAAAAGATTCGCACCAAAAACGAAGAAATTCCATAGCATGCAACAATCAGGCATGATAAAAGCAGAAAGACCCAAACTTCCTCTAAACAAAATGCAAACTTTCCACATATAAGGAAACAGAAGAAAGAAAAAACAAACCTGGAAAAAAGTAGAAGAAAACCTCAAAAGCCGAAAGAACAGAAGCCACAAAGCCACCCCTCGAAAGCGGAAAACTGCGGAGGAAAAAACCTAGAAATCACCCCTCTTCCACAGAAAGCAGCGACAGAACAGACGGAAGAAGCTACGAAAAAACAGAAAATGAGAGAGTAAAGGGAGAAGTTACGAAGAAGAAGTGAAGAAGAGAAACCGTTTTTTGATTGATAAATTCAAAATAAAAGACCAAGAGAAAATGGGACAATTAATGCCAATTAAAACCTTCTCACGTTCCCAAAAAAGCGCTGATATAAAAGCGCGTGCTTTTAGAGGAAAACGTTCCACATTCAAAAGATTCTACATAAGGAAGAAATTGACGAAATGCTTGAGTTCGACTTCATCATAGAAGGACCGAAGTCCAAAAAACTCAACCTCGACAGAAAGACCGAGCTCAAGCAGGGGCACTGTTCATACCCTGGGTCAAGTTACCCGACCCGGGATGATTGGCATAAAAGCGACCGACCTCCTTAGGTCCGACTAGCCGACCTCTTCTCAAAGAGCTCGGCCAAATCGACAGGAGATCCCAGTAAAGGGCCCAAACAGAGGAACATGACCCAAATCCTAGGGCAACCCAAGCCTATAGAGATAAAGGCGGTTCCATTGAAGATACACTGACCTCAACTAAAAGATAAAGATAAGATAAGATAACTAACTTATCTTATCCAAAAGGTCACATCTCATCATTATAAATACGCTGAAGCACCGAGGTATAACTCATACTCTGATTCTACATAAAACCTGCTTAATACCCTTGCTAACTTAAGCATCGGAGTCCCTTCCAGGTACCCCCCACCCTTCGGTGACAGAGGATCAGCAGCACCATCAGTCCAACAAGTCGAACGTACCAGCTCCGGCTGTCATCCACCTGCCGGACACACTAGCTACGACCAGTACAGAAAATCTCGTCCGAGATCGACCTCCAGCTCCAGGTAACCCTCGGAACACAAACCTTTTTCATCTTTTCTTTCATGTTTTTCGAAAATTTTAAAAATTGTTTTTCAAAATCTTTTTCTTAATTTCATTTCAAATTTTCAAAATCTTTACTAACAATTAATGTGATTGATTCAAAAATTTCAAGTTTGTTACTTTCTTGTTAAGAAAGGTTCAATCTTTGAATTCTAGAATCATATCTTTTAGTTTCTTGTTAGTCAAGTCATCAACTTCAATTTTCAAAATCAAATCTTTCTAAATTTCTTTTTCAAATCTTTTTCAAAATAAATTTCAATCATATATTTTTAATCATATCTTTTCAATCATATCTTGTCAAACATATCTTTTTTTCAAATCATATCTTTTTCAAACTTTAATATCAAAATATCTTTTTCTAACTTCTTATCTTTTTAAAATTAATTTCAAAATCTTTTTTCAAAACCACCTAACTAATTCTCTCTCTTCTAATTTTTGAAAATTACCTTCCTCTTTTTCAAAAATCTTTTTATTTAACTAATTGTTTTAATTTTAATTTTATTTCTTCTCTTAATTTTCGAAAAGCAATAACCATTTTTCAAAAATAATTTTCGAAATTCTCTCCCTCTCATCTCTTTCTATTTATTTATTTACTAACACTTCTCTTCTACTCATAATTGGAACCCTCTTCTCTTCTCTCTCTGTGTTCGAATCTTTCCTCTCCTCCTTCTTCTCACATAAAGGAATCTCTATACTGTGACATAGAGGATTCCTCTTCTTTTTTGTTCTCTTCTTTTTCATATGAGCAGGAGGAAGGACAAGGGCATCCTTGTTGAAGTATATCCTGAACCTGAAAGGACTCTGAAGAAGAAGCTGAGAGAAGCTAAAGCAAAATAATCCAGAGAAAACCTTACAGAGAATCTCGAAAAAGAAGATATGGCCGAATCCAACAACAATGCAAGGAAGATGCTTGGTGACTTCACTGCACCAAATTCTAACTTTCATGGAAGAAGCATCTCAATCCCTACCATTGGAGCAAACAATTTTGAGCTAAAGCCTCAATTAGTTTCTCTGATGCAACAAAATTGCAAGTTTCATGGACTTCCATCAGAAGATCCTTTTCAGTTCTTAACTGAATTCTTGCAGATCTATGATACTGTTAAGACCAATGGAGTTGATCCCGAGGTCTATAAGCTTATGCTTTTCCCTTTTGCTGTAAGAGACAGAGCTAGAACATGGTTGGACTCTCAACCTAGAGATAGCCTGAACTCTTGGGATAAGCTGGTCACAGCTTTCTTAGCCAAGTTCTTTCCTCCTTAAAAGCTGAGCAAGCTTAGAGTGGATGTTCAAACCTTCAGACAGAAAGAAGGTGAATCCCTCTATGAAGCTTGGAAAGGATACAAGCAACTGACCAAAAAGTGTCCTTCTGACATGCTTTCAGAATGGACCATCCTGGATATATTCTATGATGGTCTGTCTAAATTGTCTAAGATGTCATTGGACCATTCTGCAGGTCGATCTATTCGCTTGAAGAAAATGCCTGCAGAAGCTCAGGAACTCATTGACATGGTTGTAAATAACCAGTTCATGTACACTTCTGAAAGGAATCATGTGAGTAATGGAACGCCTCAGAGGAAGGGAGTTCTTGAAATTGATGCTCTGAATGCCATATTGGCTCAGAACAAAATGTTGACTCAACAAGTCAATTTGATTTCTCAGAGTCTGAATGGATTACAAAATGCATCTAACAGTACTAAAGAGGCATCTTCTGAAGAAGAAGCCTATGATCCTGAGAACCCTGCAATGGCAGAGGTGAATTACATGGGTGAAACCTATGGAAACACCTATAATCCCTCATGGAGAAATCATCCAAATTTCTCATGGAAGGATCAACAAAAGCCTCAACAAGGCTTTAATAATGGTGGAAGAAACAGGTTTAGCAATAGCAAGCCTTTTCCATCATCCTCTCAGCAACAGACAGAGAATTCTGAGCAGAGCCCCTCTAGCTTAGCAAACATAGTCTCTGATCTATCTAAGGCCACACTAAGTTTCATGAATGAAACAAGGTCCTCCATTAGAAATTTGGAGGCACAAGGGGCCAGGTGACTAAAAGAGTCACTGAAACTCCTCCTAGTACTCTCCCAAGCAATACAGAAGAGAATCCAAAAAGAGAATGCAAGGACATAACCTTACTTGGTGTGGCCGAACCTAGAGAGGAGGAGGAAAACGTGAATCCCAGTGAGGAAGACCTCATGGGACGTCCTCTGGACAAAAAGGAGTTCCCAATTGAGGAACCTAAGGAATTTGAGGCTCATCTAGAGACCATAGAGATTCCATTGAACCTACTTCTGCCATTCATGAGCTCTGATGACTATTCCTCCTCTGAAGAGGATGAAGATATTACTGAAGAGCAAGTTGCTAAATACCTTGGAGCAATCATGAAGCTGAATGCCAAGTTATTTGGTAATGATACTTGGGTGGATAAACCCCCTTGCTCACCAATGAACTGAATGACTTGGTTAGGCAGACATTACCTCAAAAGAAACAGGATCCTGGTAAATTTTTAATTCCCTGTACCATAGACACCATGACCTTTGAGAAGGCTCTGTGTGACCTGGGGTCAGGCATAAACTTAATGCCACTCTCTGTAATGGAGAAATTGGAAATCTTTGAGGTACAGGCTGCCAAATTCTCATTAGAGATGGCAGACAAATCCATGAAAAAGGCTTATGGACAGGTAGAGGATGTGCTAGTAAAGGTCAAAGGCCTTTACATCCCTGCTGATTTCATAATCCTAGACACTGGGAAGGTTGAGGATGAGGATGAATCCATCATCCTTGGAAGACCCTTCCTAGCCACAGCAAAAGCTGTGATTGATGTGGACAGAGGAGAGTTAATCCTTCAATTGAATGAGGACTACCTTGTGTTTAAAACTCAAGGATCTCCCTCTGTAACCATGGAGAGGAAGTAAGAAAAGCTTCTCTCAATGCAGAGTCAAACAAAGCCCCCACAGTCAAATTCTAAGTTTGGTGTTGGGAGGCCACAACCAAACTCTAAGTTTGGTGTTGAACCCCCACATTCAAACTCTAAGTTTGGTGTTGGGAGGTCCCAACAATGCTCTGAACATCTGTGAAGCTCCATGGGAGCTCAATGTTAAGCTATTGACATTAAAGAAGCGCTTATTGGGAGGAAACTCAATTTTATTTATCTATGTTATTTTCTTTTTTTAGGTTGATAATCATGTGGAGTCACGAAAACAACTGCAAAAAAATTAAAGAAAAATAAAAAATAGCATTAAAAATAGCACACCCTGGAGGAAAAACTTACTGGCATTTAAACGCCAGTAAGGGTAGCAGAATGGGCGTTTAACGCCCAGTCTGGCACCATTTTAGGTGTTAAAAGCCAGAAAGAAGCACCAGACTGGCGTTAAACGCCAGAAAGAAGCAACAAACTGGCGTTAAACGCCAGAAACAGGTTGTAGCTTGGCATTTAACGCCAGGAAAGGAATAAAAGCTGGCGTTTAACACCAGAAACAAGCAGCAGTCTGGCGTTAAATGCCAGGATTGCACAATAAGGGCGTTCTGCACGCCTAAAAGGAGCAGGGATGAGAAGTCATTGACCTCTCAAGATCTGTGGACCCCACAGGATCCCCACCTACCCCACCCCTCTCTCTCTCTCCCTCTCACACATCTCTATAACACTCTATCTAAAACACCACTCACCAATCAAATCCTATCATCTTCCCTATATTCTCTTCACCAATCACCTTCATATCTCTTTCCCAAATTCAAACATTTTTCCCTCCCAATCCCACCCAATTCCATTCGGCCACTCTCCCTCTCTTTCCCTATAAATATCCCTCTTCACTCCTTCATTTTCACACATCACAAACACTCTCCTACCCCCTTGGCCGAACCTCTATCACCCTCCATCTCCTCCATTTTCTTCTTCTCCCCCTTCTTTTTTTCTTCTTTTGCTCGAGGACGAGAAAACCTTTTAAGTTTGGTGTGGTAAAAGCATTGCTTTTTATTTTTCCATAACCATTTATGGCACCTAAGGCCGGAGAAACCTCTAGAAAGAGGAAAGGAAAGGCAAAAGCTTCCACCTCTGAGTCATGGGAGATGGAGAGATTAATTTCAAAGGTCCATCAAGACCACATCTATGAAGTTGTGGCCAACAAAAAGGTGATCCCTATGTAATTCAGCTGAAATTGTCATAGAGGAAGACATCCTCATCAAAGAGGACAAGCCCATCACTAAAAAGAGGATGGAGCAAACAAGAGAGCCCACTCATGGACCTCAACAAGAAATTCCTGAGATGCCTCAGGGGATACATTTTCCTCCACACAACTATTGGGTGCAACTAAGGATGGAGCACCAAGTGCACTCCATCATTCTCCATGAGATTAGAGAAGATCAAAGAGCTATGAGGGAGGAGCAACAAAGGCAAGGAAGAGACATAGAGGAGTGATATGCCATAAACTTGATAGCTACGATTTTAGGAAATTGCACGATCGGCAAAATTCCTTCCGGCAAGTGCACCGGTTATCGTCAAGTAAAAACTCACAATAGAGTGAGGTCGAATCCCACAAGGATTGGTTGAGTGAGCAATTCGGATTAGAAGTGTGTTCTAGTTGAGCGGAATCAAGATTTAGATGAGAATTGTGGAATGTAAAATTTGCATGAATTAAAGAGCGAGAAGCTAAATTGCTGAAATTAAAAGGGATGGGGGTGATTGCATGAAATTAAATTGCAGAATGTAAAGAGAAAGTGTAGATCAGAAATGGGGAGTTCATTGGGTGTTAGGAGATATTGAGATCTCCGAATCAAAACATTTTTATCTCTTCCTCAACCAATGCATTCATTGAATTTTGCTTGACAATCTTATATGATTGGATCCCAATCCCTTGGCTCACCAATTCTCTCTAAAAACAAACAAATTCCCAATCCCTTGGTTTAAATGTTCATAAGAAGAGATGATGCTCGATCACTGATTATACCACACAGTTTCATGAACCACAATTTGGTAGGATTACATGTCACAATATCCATCCAAACCCCAATCCAATTCACTGTGAGAAAGCTTCTCTAGCATGAATCCTCCATTCCTTTCCCAAGGTTCCGAAGGATTCCAATTATGGGTAGTTTCTTTCCCAAGACAACTACCCAATGGAATTAGATCGAGAAGCATTCTAACAAAATTCAAGAGAAAAGATTGAAGAAGAAGATAAAAACTATTATTGATTCATTGAATTACAATAGAGCTCCCTAACCCAATGAAAGGGGTTTAGTGAGTCATAGCTCCGAATTCAAAACTAGAAAAATTGATGAAAAGTTCTCCAGTGTAAAAAAGTGCTAACTAACTTAAATTCTATCCTATTTATACACTTTCTAAATTGAGCTTCTGTTGTGTTTCTTGGGCTTTGAGGCCTTTCCCTGATTTCCTTTTGCTTTGGGTTTATGGTCCATAATCCTGATGAGGCTGTGATCCAATTCTGTAACATTCATTGAGCAAACTTAGTGATAATCAAGTAATGACACATGACTCAACAAATTGAAATTCCAGACTCATCAATTCTTCAGGCCCAATCCCATAAACCATGATATTCAATTGGGTTTCATACCATAATACGTTTAAGTTAATGTTTGATGCTCAAATGCTAACTTAAACTTCAATATATTTGGCCCAGAAACCCTTTCAAAAAGTGGCGTTTAAGTTGCAGTTTAAGCTTAAACTGCAACTTAAACGTTGGACACTCCTGGAGGTGGTATAATTCAAGCACGTTTAAGCTTCAGTTTAAGGTTAAACTGAAGCTTAAACTTGGAAATGGAAGAAAGCAACTACGGAGTGTGGAATGGTCGAACACGTTTAAGCTTCAGTTTAAGGTTAAACTGAAGCTTAAACATGGAAATGAGAAAGCAACCCTGGAGGCAAATTGTGGTCGAACACGTTTAAGCTTCAGTTTAAGGTTAAACTGGAGCTTAAACGTGGAAATGAATAAAGGAGCCCAGGAGTGTGAATTGTCGAACACGTTTAAGCTCCAGTTTAAGCTTAAACTGGAGCTTAAACATGAAAATGGCTTCCTGGTGCATGATTTGGGTCGAACACGTTTAAGCTCCAGTTTAAGGTTAAACTGGAGCTTAAACGTGGAAATGCTCCTTTGGTGCCTTTCTTATTCTGGCGTTTAACTTCCAGTTTAAGGTTAAACTGGAGGTTAAACGCCAGTTTCAGTATTTCTCAGCTTTCATGATTCTGGCGTTTAACTTCCAGTTTAACCTTAAACTGGAGGTTAAACGCCACTTTCAGCTTTGGTGCATTTCTTATTCTGGCGTTTAACTTCCAGTTTAAGGTTAAACTGGAGGTTAAACGCCACTTTCAGCATTATATGGCTTGGCAGTTTAAGTTCCAGTTTAAGCTTAAACTGGAACTTAAACTCCACATGTGATCTTCAAGCTTCCTTTATTGATTTTGTTGCTTCCTTGCCTAGCCTCTTCTTCCCTGAAATCATCCAAACAACTGCATCAAAGTCTTGCAAAATTTCATGAGAATTCTTCCATTCATAGCATTCAAGTAATATCACTAAAAACTCATGGAATTTGCATCAAAATTATACTGTTTGGATGATTCATTACTTTGTTGTTCATTTAACCATTCTTGGTTACTTTAAGCTCAAGAAAATGCATAAAACAACTAAAACTAACAGAAAAATGCTAGTGAAACTAGCCTAAGATGCCTTGGCATCACAACACCAAACTTAATACTTGCTTGTCCCTAAGCAAGTTCTGAGTTATTTGAGAAGAAAGTATGAAACAAAAAGCAATTACATTGGCTATATTAGCAAGCATTTGAAGTTCATCAGAAGGGTTTTATGCAGAAAGTTGCAGCATCACTTTTTCATTCTTATCAGGTAGGATTATCACTTTTTCATTGCATCCATCAAACACTGCTATGGCCTCTTGTTATTCTTATGTCCTTGGCACTTTTTCCCTTCTTTGTTTTTCTTTTTCTTAGAGCTCCTTTGCTCCTTGTTTGCTCAGTGTCATGTGTTGCACAAGCCTTTGGCATTTTCTTTTTCTTATCAGTGCACTACACATATCCACTACAGGCATTTTAGTTCACATTTCTTCTTGAGACATTGGTGCCCAGCACCTCTTTGTGTGACTAAATGTTTTGTATTTAGGTTGCTCTTGATAATGGACTTTTGGTTGATAATCCCGGGTTAGTTAACCCAAGTTACCAAGTGTTGAAACACTCCTCAGAACCTATTCATCCAAGCATATCCTTAATACATAAACACCACAGGCATTTGTCTCAGAAGTTCAAACCATTGGTGCCTAGCTTATTTTCTCAATTTTTTTGCTTTTTGGTTGCCCTTTTTCAGTGGCTTTTTCTTCTTCTTTTTCTTTCTTTTTCATGGCCAAAGACATTTATTTATCAAAATCCATAGACAGTACTCAACTTCTACACAAAAATGATAATTCTACACTCAATTTCCAGTGATCTGACTAAACAATCAAGCATGCATACCACCACTTAATTCTACTTGATTTGTCACTAATTGAGCCAAGTTACTTTTGTTCAAACTTTTCTTTTATTTTTTTGGAAACAGAACAAGCATGGCAAGCATTTGTTTAAGAAGGTGAAGTTATATCCAAACATCTAGGCATTCACTTTATTCAAAGCAGTAAACCAACACTCATACTAAAAACTTCACATTCCAGAAAGATTCAACAATTACAGTTTAAACCAGAACACGCATGCTTTTGTTTGCCTTTTAAAGAATGGTCAAAGAACAACACCACCTTGTGAAATTTCTTGTTTTCTCTTTGTTGCCAGGAAACAATTTGATTTCTCCTTCTTCTCCTAGTTGTTGCTTCATGTTCTTTCTAAGATCCTTGTTTCCTCTCCTGCAAAGAGTGATGAAGTTGCTTGCTTCTCAAGCACTTGAGTGGTTAGCTCAACTATGTATGGGCAAGTGTCTGAGTCTTAAGTTGGTGTGTGAACACCAAACTTAGTCTCCTACTTACTCCTCTGCTCTTTGAATCCTTGAATTCTCCTTGGAATGAAGTTGCTGCTAAGGATTTTAAGCATTTATGTGATTGCTTAGAATGGTTGTTCCTTTCATATAATTCAAAGGTTGTTGTGTTCAGTTTATCTGTATGGTGGAACACCAAACTTAGAGTCACACATTCCCCTTTGAATTATTGATCTATGAATCCATTGTTTGGTGTGAAACACCAAACTTAATTCTTTGCAATGCATAGAAACTACTTCACCTTTTTATTGAAACAAATAAAAGAAACAGCAAAAGAGTGTTACCTCAGGTTGGGTTGCCTCCCAACAAGCGCTTCTTTAACGTCATTAGCTTGACGGTCAGTTTCCTCAGTTGAGGTGATATTTAACCTTGTCCTTCTCCTCCACATCTCCCAAGTAATGTTTGAGTCTTTGACCATTCACAATGAAGGTTCTTTGTGACTTTTCTTCCATGATTTCTACTTGTCCATATTGGGAGACCTTGGTGACAAGGAATGGTCCAGACCACCTTGATTTTAGCTTCCCTGGAAATAGCTTCAGCCTAGAATTGTAGAGCAATACTTTTTGTCCCTCTTCAAATTTCCTTGGGGCTATGTTGCTGTCATGCTTCTTCTTTGCTCTTTCTTTGTAAATTTTGGCATTCTCATAAGCTTCAGCTCTGAATTCTTCCAACTCTTGAATTTGCAACATCCTTCTTTCTCCAGCAGCTTTGCTGTCCAAGTTCAAGAGTTTCAAGGCCCAGAATGCCTTGTGCTCCAACTCTAGTGGCAAATGGCAAGCTTTTCCATATACTAGTTGGTAAGGAGACATTCCAATTGGTGTTTTGAAAGCTGTCCTATATGCCCAAAGAGCATCATCTAGCTTAATCGACCAGTCCTTCCTTGAAGTTCCCACAGTCTTTTCCAAGATTCTTTTGAGTTCCCTATTAGATATTTCGGCTTGCCCACTTGTCTGTGGATGGTATGGTGTGGCTACCTTATGTTTGACTCCATATTTTAGAAGCAATGCCTCTAATGGTTTGTTGCAGAAGTGGCTTCCTCCATCACTGATGATTGCTCTTGAAACCCCAAAACGGCAAAAAATGTGTTTTCTGAGGAAGTTCATGACTACTTTATTATCATTGGTTGGAGTTGCTATCGCTTCAACCCATTTGGAGACATAATCTACAGCCACAAGAATGTAATTATTTGAGTATGAGGTGGGAAATGGTCCCATGAAATCTATCCCCCATACATCAAACAATTCAAGTTCCAGAATGAATTGTTGTGGCATTTCATTTCTTCTTGGCAGGTTCCCCGCTTTCTGGCATTCATGGCAGTGCTTCACTAGTTCCTTTGCATCTTTGAAGATAGTGGGCCAATAAAAACCACACTGCAACACCTTGGCCACTGTTCTTTCTCCTGCAAAATGTCCTCCATAAGTGGAGCCATGGCAGTCCCATAAGACTTCCCTTCCTTCTTCCTCTGATATGCATCTTCTGAGTATGCCATCCGAACATTTTTTGAACAAGTATGGTTCGTCCCAGATGAAGTATTTGGCATCATTTACCAACTTCTTCCTTTGATGCTTGTTAAATTCCAACGGCAAACTCCCAGTGGCCTTGAAGTTTGCTATGTCTGCAAACCAGGGTACTTTGTGAATTACCATGAGTTGTTCATCAGGAAAGCACTCATTTATATGTGTGCTTTGTGTGCTTCCTTCTTCACATGGTATCCTTGATAAATGATCTGCCACCTTGTTCTCTACACCCTTCTTGTCTTTGATTTCAATGTCAAATTCCTGCAACAAAAGAACCCATCTAATAAGTCTTGGTTTGGATTCTTGTTTAGCAAGTAAGTATTTTAAAGCTGAATGATCAGTGAAGACAGTGACTTTAGATCTAATGAGATAGGATCTAAATTTGTCAAATGCAAAGACTATTGCTAAGAGTTCTTTTTCAGTGGTTGTGTAATTCCTTTGGTTATCATTCAAGACTTTACTGGCATAATAAATCACATGTACCAAATTGTCTTTCCTTTGTCCTAACACTACCCCAATAGCAAGGTCTGATGCATCACACATCAGTTCAAAAGGTAGGTTCCAATCAGGTGGGGCAATGATAGGTGCAGAGGAAAGTTTTTGCTTCAAAAGTTCATATGCTAGCATGCAATTTTTATCAAATACAAAGGGTGTATCAGAGACAAGTAAGTTACTCAAAGGTTTGGCTATTTTAGAAAAGTCTCTAATAAACCTTCTGTAAAAGCCAGCGTGTCCCAAAAAACTCCTAACTGTCTTGACATTACTTGGTGGAGGTAGTTTTTCAATGAGTTCCACCTTAGCTCTGTCCACCTCAATGCCTCTATTAGAGACTTTGTGGCCAAGGACTATTCCTTCTGTGACCATGAAATGACACTTTTCCCAGTTTAATACTAGGTTGGTCTCTTGGCATCTCTTAAGCACCAAGGCAAGGTGGTGTAGGCAGCTAGGAAAAGAATTTCCAAACACAGAAAAATCATCCATGAAAACTTCAATAAACTTTTCGATCATGTCCGAAAAGATGGACAGCATGCACCTTTGGAAAGTGGCAGGTACATTGCACAATCCAAAGGGCATGCGTCTATACGCAAAAACTCCATATGGACAAACAAATGATGTTTTCTCTTGATCTCTTGGATCAACTACTATCTGATTATAGCCTGAGTATCCATCCAGAAAGCAATAGTAAGCATGTCCTGCAAGCCTTTCAAGCATCTGATCCATGAATGGGAGTGGGAAATGATCTTTTCTGGTGGCTTCATTGAGCTTCCTGTAGTCTATGCACATCCTCCACCCAGTGACAGTTCTTGTGGGTATAAGTTCGTTCCTCTCATTTGGCACCACAGTTATGCCACCTTTCTTGGGAACTACATGGATGGGACTAACCCATGGGCTATCAGAAATAGGGTAGATTACCCCTGCCTGCCATAACTTCATGACCTCCTTTTGTACCACTTCTTTCATGACGGGATTCAATCTTCTCTGAGCTTGAATGGAGGGTCTAGCATCCTCTTCTAACAAGATTTTGTGCATGCATATGGATGAACTTATCCCCTTCAAATCAGCTAGGGTCCATCCAATGGCATCTTGATGAGTTTGTAGCACCTTGATCAATTCTTCTTCCTGTTCTTGGCTCAGGGCAGAGCTAATGATAACAGGATGGCTCTCATCACTACCCAAGTATGCATACTTGAGATTAGGGGGCAATGCTTTGAGCTCAGGTTTTGGTGCTTCCTTCTCTTCTTTCACTCTCTCAGGCATGCTTGGCATGGTTGTTTCAGCAGCCTTGATGTCACTAACTTCAATATCCTTGGTGAACTCCTCCTCTGCCACTTCCTTTGTTGTTTCCTCAAAGGTTTCTTGTACTGCAATGTCCACTACATCCACCCTCATGCATTCCTTTAGTGATTCTGATGGATAGCTCATTGCCTTGAATACGTTAAACACCAATTTCTCATCATGTAGTCTAAGAGTAAGTTCACCCTTTTGGACATCTATGATGGCTCCCGCAGTAGCCAGGAAGGGTCTTCCCAGGATTATCGAAGCTTTGGCTTCTTCCTCCATATCTAACACCACAAAATTGGCAGGAAATATAAAATCTCCCACTTTCACCAACAAATCCTCAACTATCCCATGAGGAAATTTAAAAGTTCGATCTGCCAATTGGAGGGCCATTCTTGTTGGTTTGGCTTCCTCAATCTTCATTCTTCTCATCATTGTTAGAGACATCAAATTGATACTGGCCCCTAAGTCACACAAGGCCTTCTCCACCATGACTTCTCCTATGATGCAGGGGATTTGGAAACTGCCTGGATCCTTCAATTTCTGAGGCAATTTGTGTTGAATGATGGCACTGCATTCTTCAGTCAACAACACAGTTTCCTCATTTCTCCAGCTTCTCTTCTTGGTCATTAATTCCTTTAAGAATTTTGCATAGAGTGGCATTTGCTCTATTGCCTCAGCAAACGGAATGTTGATTTGAAGCTTCTTGAAAATCTCCAAGAATCTGGAGAATTGGCCATCCTTTTCACTTTTCATCAAACGTTGAGGATATGGTGCTTTGGGTGTATAAGGCTTCAGGACCTCTTTTTCTTTTTCTTTTGTTGCAGACGGTGTAAAAGACTGTCCCTGTTCCTTGTCTCTCACATTTTCCTTTGCTTCATCCTTTGTGGCTTCCTTTGAGATTTCCTTTAGCTTCTTTCCACTTTTGAGGGTTATGGCCTTACATTCTTCCCTTGCAATAGCCTTGGCAGCATGAGGAAAGCTTGGCCCAGGGGTTTGCTTAGACAAATACATAATTTGATTTTCTAGCTTCTGGATGGCAGCTCCTTGGTTTTGCAAGTTAGAATTTACTTCTTCCTTAAAAGCTTTCAATTCGGTTATGTCTTGACCCATGGTTGCAAGCATTCCTTCTATCCTGTTTAATTGATCTTGAAATTGTTGGTTCGGATTGGGTTGGGCAGGTTGATTATTTTGGCCATGATATGGTGGTTGGGAGTAAGTGTTTTGTGTGGCTTGGTATGATCTTTGGTTGGAGTTTTGGTATGTGGAATTATTATGTTGGTTGTGGTTGTAAGGTATGTGGTTTTGTGGTTGGGTTTGCTGGTTTCCCCACCCAAAGTTTGGGTGGTTTATCCATCCTGGGTTGTAAGTGTTGGAATGTGGATCATATGGTTGCCTTTGTTGATTTCCCACATAGTTGGCCTCTTCCCAATCACCTCCTTCAGTGCTTATTTCCTCTTGATCTTGTGTTTGTATTGCAGCCACTTGCTTTGTGTTTAATTTCCTGGTGAGCTCTGCTAGTTGCTTGGCAAACACCTTGTTTTGGGCTAGAATTGTATCAACATGGTTCAGCTCCATGACTCCCTTAGTGTTGTGCCTCTCTGAAGCATAGTAGTACTCATTCTCAGCCACTGTCTCAATCACTTCAATGGCTTCTTCCACAGTCTTTTTCCTGTTCAATGAACCTCCTGATGAATGGTCTACAGCCTTCCTTGATTCATAAGAAAGTCCATCATAGAAAATATGCAATTGCACTCAGTCATGGAACATGTCTGGTGGGCATTTCCTTGTCAATTCTTTGAACCTCTCCCATGCCTCGTAGAGCGTCTCACCCTCTTGTTGTCTAAAAGTCTGAACCTCAGATCGAAGCCTATTGACCTTTTGTGGGGGGTAGAAATGTGCCAGAAACTTGCTTTTCACCTCATCCCAGGTTGTTAGGCTCCCCCTTGGGAATGATTCCAGCCACTTAGCTGCCTTGTCCCTAAGTGAAAATGGGAACAAGAGCAGTTTATAGGCATCTTCCTGGACTCCATTGGACTTCACAGTGTCGCAAATTCTCAGGAATTTTGTGAGATGTTGGTTTGGATCTTCATTAGCACTCCCACCAAATGAACAATGATCCTCCACCAGTGATATTAGCTGTGGTTTGAGTTCAAAATTGTTGGCCTGAATGGGTGGTTTCTGAATGCTGCTACCACAATTCCCAGAGGTTGGGTTTATGTATGAACCAAGAACCCTCCTCTCAGGAATGGCATTGTTTCCATCAGCCCTCTCATGGTTGTGAACTTCTCTATCCATGTTGAGATCTAGAGCTTCCTCAAAATTGTCCTCAGACTCTCCTTCAGATTCTTCTTCTCTCAGTACTCTCTTCCCTCTTGCTTCCCTTCTAAGTCTATGAAGGGTCCTCTCTGGTTTAGTATATGGAGGAGTTGATGTCTCTCCTCTCCTACCTGTCATACAAGAACACAGCACAGGCAACAAACAAGTGAAATACTCTTGGTTAATGGAAGAGTATGGTTAGAGCAGTTGAGGAATTAATTCAAATAGTTAGTGGGTCAGTGAGTTAGTTGCTTGAATTTAAAGGCATAAAGAAAGAAAGCAAGTAACAGAGTGCAGAAATTAAAATTCAACAAGTAGCTTGAACTGAATTAACAAAACAAGAAAAATGCTCAATCTAGTTAACTTCCAATTTGAGAATTGTCAATCGAAAACCAATCCCCGGCAATGGCGCCATAAACTTGATATGCCATAAACTTGATAGCTACGATTTTAGGAAATTGCACGATCGGCAAAATTCCTTCCGGCAAGTGCACCGGTTATCGTCAAGTAAAAACTCACAATAGAGTGAGGTCGAATCCCACAAGGATTGGTTGAGTGAGCAATTCGGATTAGAAGTGTGTTCTAGTTGAGCGGGATCAAGATTTAGATGAGAATTGCGGAATGTAAAATTTGCATGAATTAAAGAGCGAGAAGCTAAATTGCTGAAATTAAAAGGGATGGGGGTGATTGCATGAAATTAAATTGCAGAATGTAAAGAGAAAGTGTAGATCAGAAATGGGGAGTTCATTGGGTGTTAGGAGATATTGAGATCTCCGAATCAAAACATTTTTATCTCTTCCTCAACCAATGCATTCATTGAATTTTGCTTGGCAATCTTATATGATTGGATCCCAATCCCTTGGCTCACCAATTCTCTCTAAAAACAAACAAATTCCCAATCCCTTGATTTAAATGTTCATAAGAAGAGATGATGCTCGATCACTGATTATACCACACAGTTTCATGAACCACAATTTGGTAGGATTACATGTCACAATATCCATCCAAACCTCAATCCAATTCACTGTGAGAAAGCTTCTCTAGCATGAATCCTCCATTCCTTTCCCAAGGTTCCGAAGGATTCCAATTATGGGTAGTTTCTTTCCCAAGACAACTACCCAATGGAATTAGATCGAGAAGCTTTCTAACAAAATTCAAGAGAAAAGATTGAAGAAGAAGATAAAAACTATTATTAATTCATTGAATTACAATAGAGCTCCCTAACCCAATGAAAGGGGTTTAGTGAGTCATAGCTCCGAATTCAAAACTAGAAAAATTGATGAAAAGTTCTCCAGTGTAAAAAAGTGCTAACTAACTTAAATTCTATCCTATTTATACACTTTCTAAATTGAGCTTCTGTTGTGTTTCTTGGGCTTTGAGGCCTTTCCCTGATTTCCTTTTGCTTTGGGTTTATGGTCCATAATCCTGATGAGGCTGTGATCCAATTCTGTAACATTCATTGAGCAAACTTAGTGATAATCAAGTAATGACACATGACTCAACAAATTGAAATTCCAGACTCATCAATTCTTCAGGCCCAATCCCATAAACCATGATATTCAATTGGGTTTCATACCATAATACGTTTAAGTTAATGTTTGATGCTCAAATGCTAACTTAAACTTCAATATATTTGGCCCAGAAACCCTTTCAAAAAGTGGCGTTTAAGTTGCATTTTAAGCTTAAACTGCAACTTAAACGTTGGACACTCCTGGAGGTGGTATAATTCAAGCACGTTTAAGCTTCAGTTTAAGGTTAAACTGAAGCTTAAACTTGGAAATGGAAGAAAGCAACTACGGAGTGTGGAATGGTCGAACATGTTTAAGCTTCAGTTTAAGGTTAAACTGAAGCTTAAACGTGGAAATGAGAAAGCAACCCTGGAGGCAAATTGTGGTCGAACACGTTTAAGCTTCAGTTTAAGGTTAAACTGGAGCTTAAACGTGGAAATGAATAAAGGAGCCCAGGAGTGTGAATTGTCGAACACGTTTAAGCTCCAGTTTAAGCTTAAACTGGAGCTTAAACGTGGAAATGGCTTCCTGGTGCATGATTTGGGTCGAACACGTTTAAGCTCCAGTTTAAGGTTAAACTGGAGCTTAAACGTGGAAATGCTCCTTTGGTGCCTTTCTTATTCTGGCGTTTAACTTCCAGTTTAAGGTTAAACTGGAGGTTAAACGCCAGTTTCAGTATTTCTCAGCTTTCATGATTCTGGCGTTTAACTTCCAGTTTAACCTTAAACTGGAGGTTAAACGCCACTTTCAGCTTTGGTGCATTTCTTATTCTGGCGTTTAACTTCCAGTTTAAGGTTAAACTGGAGGTTAAACGCCACTTTCAGCATTATATGGCTTGGCAGTTTAAGTTCCAGTTTAAGCTTAAACTGGAACTTAAACTCCACATGTGATCTTCAAGCTTCCTTTATTGATTTTGTTGCTTCCTTGCCTAGCCTCTTCTTCCCTGAAATCATCCAAACAACTGCATCAAAGTCTTGCAAAATTTCATGAGAATTCTTCCATTCATAGCATTCAAGTAATATCACTAAAAACTCATGGAATTTGCATCAAAATTATACTGTTTGGATGATTCATTACTTTGTTGTTCATTTAACCATTCTTGGTTACTTTAAGCTCAAGAAAATGCATAAAACAACTAAAACTAACAGAAAAATGCTAGTGAAACTAGCCTAAGATGCCTTGGCATCAAGGAGCTTAGGTGTCCCATTGGATCTTCAAGAGGAAGAACTAGCCGCCATCACTAAAGTGGACCCGTTCTTTGATTTCCTTGTTCTTATTTTCCTGTTTTTCAAATTTGATGCTTTATGTTTATCTATGTTTGTGTCTTCATTACATGATCATTAGTGTCTAGTGTCTATGTCTTAAAGCTATGAATACTTCCATGAATCATTCACCTCTCTTAAATGAAAATGTGCTTAATTACAAAAGAACAAGAAGTACTTGAATCTCAAATTTTTATCTTGAAATTAGTTTAATTATTTTGATGTGGTGGCAATACTTTTTGTTTTCTGAATGAATTCTTAAATAGTGTATATTTTTTATAGTGAAGTTTATGAATGTTAAAATTGTTGGCTCTTGAAAGAATGATGAACAAAGAGAAATGTTATTGATAATTTGAAAAATCAAAAAATTGATTCTTGAAGCAAGAAAAAGCAGTGAAAAAAAAGAAAGAAAAAGAAAAAGCAAGCAGAAAAAGCCAATAGCCCTTTAAACAAAAAGGCAAGGGTAAAAAGGATCCAAGGCTTTGAGCATTAATGGATAGGAGGGCCTAAGGAAATAAAATCCAGGCCTAAGCAGCTAAATCAAGTTGTCCCTAACCATGTGCTTGTGGCATGAAGGTCCAAGTGAAAAGCTTGAGACTGAGTGGTTAAAGTCGTGATCCAAGGCAAGAAGAGTGTGCTTAAGAAATCTGGACACCTCTAACTGGGGACTTTAGCAGAGCTGAGTCACAATCTGAAAAGGTTCACCCAGTTATGTGTCTGTGACATTTATGTATCCGGTGGTAATACTGGAAAACAAAGTGCTTAGGGCCACGGCCAAGACTCATAAAGTAGTTATGTTCAAGAATCAACATACTGAACTAGGAGAATCAATAACACTATCTAAAATTCTGATTTTCTATAGATGCCAATCATTCTGAATTTCAAAGGATAAAGTGAGATGCCAAAACTGTTCAGAAGCAAAAAGCTACTAGCACCGCTCATATAATTAGGACTAAGTTTCATTGATATTGTGAGATTTATTGTATATTCTCTTCTTTTTATCCTATTTTGTTTTCAGTTGCTTGGGGACAAGCAACAATTTAAGTTTGGTGTTGTGATGAGCGGATAATTTATACGCTTTTTGGCATTGTTTTTAGATAGTTTTTAGTAGGATCTAGCTACTTTTTAGTATATTTTTATTAGTTTTTAAGCAAAATTCACATTTCTGGACTTTACTATGAGTTTGTGTATTTTTCTGTGATTTCAGGTATTTTTTTGCTGAAATTGAGGGACCTGAGCAAAAATCTGATTCAGAGGCTGAAGAAGGACTGCAGATGCTGTTGGATTCTGACCTCCCTGCACTCGAAATAGATTTTTTGGAATTACAGAAGTCCAAATAGCGTGCTCTCAATTGTGTTAGAAAGTAGACATCCAGGACTTTCCAGCAATATATAATAATCCATACTTTGTCCGAGTTTAGATGATGCAAAATGGCGTTCAAACGCCAACTTCCTACCTTATTCTGGCGTTAAACGCCAGAAACAGGTTACAAGCTAGAGTTAAACGCCCAAAACAGGCTGCAAACTGGAGTTTAACTCCAACAAAAGTCTCTACACATGAAAGCTTCAATGCTCAGCCCAAGCACATACCAAGTGGGCCTGGAAGTGGATTTCTGCATCATTTACTTATTTATGTAACCCTAGTAACTAGTTTAGTATAAATAGAACTTTTTACTGTTGTATTAGACATCTGGGGATGACCTTTTGGAATATCTTTGATCATTTTTAGTCCTTAGACATTGGGGGCTAGCCTCACGGCCATGCCTACCTTATTTTCACTTATGTATTTTCAACGGTGGAGTTTCTACACACCATAGATTAAGGTGTGGAGCTATGCTGTTCCTTGAGTATTAATGCAAGTACTATTGTTCTTCTATTCAATTCATGCTTATTCTTATTCTAAGATATTCATTCGCACACAAGAACATGATGAATGTGATGATTATGTGACACTCATCACCATTCTCACTTATGAACGCGTGACTGACAACCACTTTCGTTCTACATGAAAACAAGCTTGAAT
Source organism: Arachis hypogaea (assembly GCF_003086295.3). Lineage (NCBI taxonomy): Eukaryota > Viridiplantae > Streptophyta > Magnoliopsida > Fabales > Fabaceae > Arachis > Arachis hypogaea. The sequence goes on from NC_092045.1 coordinate 91,385,316, forward strand.
GTATATCTCTTGGGTTTCTAATCAACGATTCACATAGACTCCCCTCTGACAACGAGGCATTTGAATCTGATATTAGAACCTTCGTGGTATAGGCTAGAATCCATTGGCAGCATTCTTGAGATCTAGAAAGTCTAAACCTTGTCTGTGGTATTCCGAGTAGGATCTGGGATGGGATGACTATGACGAGCTTCAAACTCACGACTGTAGGGCATGGTGACAGACACAAAAGGATAGTAAATCATATTCCTACACGATCGAGAACCAACAGCTGATTAGCCATACGATATCTGTGCATGGTATTTTTCATCCGAGACGAGAAATCCGACAGTTGATTAGCCGTACAGAAACCGTAGAGGACCATTTTCACTGAGAGGACGGGAAGTAGCCATTGACAATGGTGACACCCAACATACAGTTTGCCATAGAAAAGAGTATGAAAGATTGGACGAAGGTAGTAGGAAAGCAGAGATTCAGAAGGAATAACGCATCTCCATACGCTTATCTGAAATTCCCACCAATGAATTACATAAGTATCTCTATCTTTATTTTATGTTTAGTTATCTTTTAATTATCAAAACTCCATAACCATTTGAATCCGCCTGACTGAGATTTACAAGATGACCATAGCTTGCTTCAAGCCGACAATCTCCGTGGGATCGACCCTTACTCACGTAAGGTTTATTACTTGGACGATCCAGTACACTTGCTGGTTAGTTGTGCGAAGTTGTAAAAAAGAGTTGAGATTATAATTGTGCGTACCAAGTTGTTGGCGCCATTGAGATCACAATTTTGTGTACCAGTTGTCGATAATATTATCTAAAATTGACGGCACTTGTGTCGAAATTTAATTAATTAAAATTGACATATTAGCTGTCAATTTAATTATTAAATTACCGACATATCTTTCATTTTCTTTTGTCTATTTTACATTAAAAATTGACAACATTGCCGTCGATTTTTGTCTATATTAAATTTAAAAAGCGACAATAATGCAGTCGATTTTAATAGCTATATATTAAAAATGAAAAGTGACTATACTGATTCAAAATAATTTAGTTCAAGTGTTCAACCGATAAATGGTTGGTTGGAGTAGAATTCAAATTCAAGTCCTGGGTACGAAGTATTACTTCTGGCAGACCCATAAGTACATGTAGTTTCTATATTGAGAGATAATACAATACAAGAATCAAAGAAGCTACAACAAATAGCTAAGAGTTTGGTACGTGGCCTATTGCTCACTCGGTGGTGTTTGGGCAAAATCCCTTCCAAAAGTTACGACATTAGCATTGAAAGCTCTAAAATAACAATTTGCATACATAAATTGCCTGGCATTAGGTTGCATTCCACTTCCACTGTGACCAAGTACTCTTTAATACAGAGAGCCAAAAACCATATGCATCAGTGGCAGAAAGAAGATCCTATAATAGTTTTAAGTTCAAAATCAAACTACAGTAATAAAAAATTCTCTTAAAATGAGGACAAAAGTGTGTATTTCTAAACCACCTATGACTTGGAAGAGTTAGCTATCACAAATCTGCAATAAAATACTAAACCTTTTGTGTCTAATGGGAATAAAAAAATAAAAACGAAAACATCATATGAAGCATGTCAATCATTTTGATAATCCAAGTCTTTAAAGTTTAAAACATAAAACAATCCTGGAGTACATTTTGGTATAAGAAAAATAATGATAAAGAAGTCATATTAAGCAAACAAAGTGCACATGAAAAACACCTCTCGCTATCATACTACCATGAAAGTAAAAGAATATCATCCACTCCAACCGCTGAACCTCATCTCAAAATTGAAATTCAGGACAACAGTTTATCAAAAACAAAAATACATCACAATATGCAAACACAAAACTATGGAAACACATTCATAAGTCTTGCACAATATCACAATATGCAAACACAAAACTATGGAAACATTGCTGACCTGTCTTGAGGGGAGGAGTCTAACAGTCCAACTTTCGATCTCTTTAACGCCGATATTGAATCGGGGACTGATTACACCACACTTGTTAAGCCTGCTGTTCAATTCGACAATGATTTTTCCAGCCCTATGGTCATCAACATACTTAAATTCTCCAATGCAACCTACATCAATTTTAATGATTAGATTATATAAAATTTTTAGGGCCTTGGCGGAACCTCCATATGCACATATGATATGTGTGTTTGTGCACGCACGTGCATGTGAGAAAGAGAAAGACCTGGCGAATTGAATTTGCTTTCTCCAAGATGGCAGCAACCCTCAAATTTGTTTTTGGACCCTAATGATGGGTTGTGTAGCTGCAGCAGGTCTCAAGTTGAAGGACTAAAAAAATTGCATTTTTAAAATAAGCAGAATTTGTAATACATAATGGTACAAACATCATGCAAAAGAAAGATAAAAGTTGGTATGACTAACCTTTGATCTTATTTGCTCTAACAATGAATCTCTTTCATCTAACTTGGGTGGTTTTGGAGAAATAACATGTTCTGAAACTTTTCTCAGCTACAGTAAATCAAAGGCAGCAGAATATGCAAGAATAAATATCACATAAATGCACATCTATTAGAACCTATAAAACTATTATTACCTTGCTTCTGTCAAGAGCAGCAGCAATATCAAGTATAGGACTCTCAGGACGAACAACCTTATTCTTCGGCTTTCCATTTGGCATTTTATTATCAAACTCTAGTGTTTGGAAAGATTTATCCAATGGCAATGCCGTTCCCTCTTTTGAAGGCAACAAACTGTCATTGGGCTGCCCAACTTCTATGCCTAGTGGTGCCATTGGTGATGCTCTATTAGCTGAAGTTGCAGCTGATGTGTATGAGACAAACATCAAAATCAAGGTTGATAGCAATGTGATAACTTTATCACCAAATACTAGACTTCCAAAATTTGATCTCATGTTATTGGACATGGGATCAGAAGGCCAAGTAGAAAAATGTATCCATTGTCATAAAGTAAAATGTACCCATTGTCATTGTACTAGGACTATCTACACATGTGTAGAAAAATCTTATAAATTGATCAAACATGTTTAAGATTGAAAATGTCTTCTCACCAAAATTTGCATTCATCCCAAGTAATTTATTAATATATTGCATAAATTGATCAAATGAAATGGTGCAAGAAAGTTAACATTACCTTCTCTAAAAAATCATGAATCTCAGCCACTAAGAGATCAATGCTAACAAAAGATGAGAGACATACTTCACTGCCACTACAAAAAGACCAAACACACAGTTATTGAAAAAGAAACTTAACTATAATTTGCTTTCAAATTTATCGTATAGTTATGTATCTCAATATCACTAATACCTACAATTTGCATAAACTACAATTATAATCCTAATAAAAAATATATGCAAGACAGTAATGCTATTAAATAATTGAAATCTATTTCAATGTTAAGCCATGATGTAGAACAATTATATAGAATAGCACCCTATCCACATAGTTGATGAAAATTGAGGAGTTCATATGACACGTACCTAAGAGTAAACCAATTTTGCTCAGAGGCCCGTAGAGAAGGCTTGCATATTACCTCTGATAATGACGCAGATGAGAAAATAGCTATCTCTTTCCTAATTTTCGCTTGACGTGTGTGCATATATTCAGTGAAATAGAAGCAAAATTAACCTGTGGTTTTGATATAAAGCATTCCATCTGTTTTACAAGCATCAAATTAGAAAACTTCAAAGCTTGAAATTCTTCTAAGCAGTTTCCATATCCTGTACCAGAGACTACTCACAAAAACTCTAATATTATAAACTAATAAAGAGAGGAACAATTAGAAATTAAAAATCACACTAATAGTAAAGGTTTGTGCTCGTTACTTGAGACTCGAAGAGAGGAAGATGAAGATCAAGCGACAATCACCGAGAGTTTGCATATCTGCTTCAATAATCAACATCTCTAAAACGCTGAAGATATTAACTGAAATTGCATACTCACAAGTTACAATTTAACAAAATGAATCACATAATTTGAGAAGAAAACGAAACTCAATCAATTGTGTAGCCAAGGCAAAAATAAGAGAACAAAAAAAAAGAAAGAAATCAACAATTCGAAGAGTAGAAAAGAAGAACTCCATTCGAAAATCAGAAATTTGGAATTACAATTTACAAAACAAGGAAAACAACATAGAAAAAGTAAAGAGAAAAGGAAAACCGAACCTGGAGACTCATACAGAGAAGGAGGTGCTACGACGTGTTTTCAATTTGAAACAGGGACGGGGGGACGGCGGCGTGAGTGTGATAGGGCGACGATGGGTGCAGGAGCAGCAGAGCAACGACACGGTGGTAGCAGAGCGAAGGGCACGGCGGCATCGGAGAGGGAGGGTTGGTAAAATGGAGAAGAGGTGAAATAGAGAAGGCGCGAATCTTCTGAGGTAAATTGAGGTGAATTGGGGTGAAACGAGGGTGCAGGGAGTAAACGCAGGTGAAAATTTGTTTTGATAAATATCGATAGCAATACCGTCGATTTTATTTGGAAAAAAAATCAACATCCTAGCCGTCTATTTTATATAATAAATCTAAACCATCCATATAATTTTAAAAAAGATCTTGATTGTTCAAATTTATCGACAATCAAAGGCCGTCGATATAATAAATATTAAAATCGGTGACATTTTTGTCGATTTTAAAGGAAAAAAATATTTCAACCCATCCTCTGTCGGCAATGCGATGTTAACAGTTAAATGTTCAAAGTTTTTAAAATAACAGACGACTCCGTCGTCGATTTTAATATTTTATTTTTATTTTTTATTTTTTTATTTTATCGACAGCAAACTGTCGAAAATTATCGACGAAGATTTTTTTCGTCAATTTTTAGCATCGATAATTACACAATTTCTAGTAGTATACACTAATTTATCCTTTCTCTACATGTTACAATTCTATATTACTAATTTTCTTTTTTTTTTGTGTCTACTAATTTTCTTTAATTTGTCAGCTATATGACTTTGAAAATAATATAAGTTATGAGTGACCTTTATACTATCGTAACTAATTATTGCTGGATATAATAGATACAATATAACTTATTCTAAAGAATGAGCAATAGCAAAGTTCAAACATATCCTGAATTTATAAGATATAATTAATCTATCTTAAGTTATATAATATAATATAACTTAATACAAATAATCATATAAAGCTACAAAGTACAACATCAATCAAAATATAAAGTTACATAATTATTACACTAGAATATTACTCCCATTTTCGAGAACCAATTGCACCTTTCCCTGCTACTTCAATGCCTATAGAATTTCAATCACTTCCAATTTTAGGCAACCAACATAGTAAAAGTCATTCTATGATAGTCAGCTTTAAGTTTATAAAGCAATTATGAATAAACTTATTTTTCAAGACCATTTTACTTGAAATACTTTAGAGCTTTATATTTAGAATGCAATTATCTGTTGTTGATTCAATAATAACTCATGTTTTCATCTTGCACTTGTAAAGATGCAAAATTTTCTTTCCTACAAACAAAGGGGATAAGATGAATGCCAATATAGTGAAGTAATATTTAACTCATTCACCAGATAAATGGATTCAAAATGAGAAAGCATGAATAAATAAATTTTGTTATATAATTTAGATTGTAAGATTATTCTTATTACACCGGTGAATCACTTTTTTTTTTTGCTTCAATACTTCAAAACAAAAAAAATCCTAAAAATCACAGGATGTTACAAATTAAACACCAAAAGAAAATAATGATGGAATAAATCATAGGTTATCTGTAACATCAATGCCGAAGCAATGATCACTCTATGAAATCTTCTATTGCTTCAGAACAAATTTGACAAAAGATAATGGTACCAAAGAAGTAAAAACTGAATTCAATAACGTTTAGTCTCCCTCACAATCTGTTCAACCTGTTTGCACACAAGAAAAATGTCGCTTAAATGATATATAATATGCAAGCTCATAATTCTATGTTTCAAAACAATCTAGAGGTGATTGTTTACAATGACAAAAACATGAAACAATTGAACACCAACTCCAAAGGAAGACAAAAAAGCTGCTACTATTAGTTTCTTAATGGTTTATGTTGTTATATGATAAAATATTTAAGGAGGCTGGAGAACCTAAGTAGTCTGTGGTGGAACAAATAAATTAGGCTATTGAGATTGCTGGTGTGGTATAAGAACACCATATCTTCTTCCACATCTAGGATCAAATTGTTGTTGATAGTTTTTAGAATATTGAATACCAAAAATTCCATGCAATGCTTGAGCAGATATTGACTTCTAAAAAACAAAAAGATGAGCAATTTTCAAGTAACTTAAGAATCACTGAGGTGTGCAGAAAATTTCAAATATTGCACAAAAAATGAAATGCTAGATGATTAAAGAACAAAAGAAAAATTAAGGAAAATTTGGTAATTTTTTGTCAATAACTTTGTAAATTGTTGTAGTTCACAATTAACATGATTATAATTAGACAAAAAAGTTAACGTTAAAAAATTTAAACTACATATGCCAAAACTTTATGTTAATAGATTTAATATTGCGACTCCTAGTACTTCCTAAGTATCAAGATTATCAATTCTACCAAGATGAGGAAGCTATTAGGAGAATGAAAAACTTAGAAAGTGGTGAGAGAGGCATAAATCAATGGTCTCACCCATACCAAGGAAAACGCTCAGTATTTACTTCACTCTACACTATATTTTATTTACGCTAATTTTTTTCTTTTGTCCTTTACGTTATTTTTTTCTTTTTTTTCTTTACGTTTCCTTTTCGTTTACTCCCCCTTCCCCTGTTTCGTTTTATTTTATTTTATTTTTTTAATTATTACATGATTTTTAAAAATATATATTTTTTAATTAAATTTTAAATTTTCGAAAAAAATTTATTATTTATTTTAAAAAATTTAAATAAATAGCACCAATATTTTTCTTAATTTCTAAAAATAAGTTTGGTGTCTCCCAGTTAGTTTTATTTTAATTCTTTGAATTCTGTTCTTTCTTCTTTACTTTCCTGATTACCACATGGTGCGTTTAATCCTTTTTGGTGTTTTGTGCTAAGAAAAAAATAATGGAGAGAGATCACATGGGTTACTACTCACATCCGAGTAGTGATTCATATTATGGTGGATGGAGGAACTATCAAAATTTTGGTTGGCAAAGTCAAAACCAAAGAAACTTCAACGCTTCATATTCCAACTATCAAGAACCACCATCTCCATATTCATATCAAGAACAACCATTTTCATATCCATATCAAGAACCACCACCTTTCTAACCCATATCAAGAGCCACCATCTCCATATTCGTACCAAGAACCACCACCTTTCTATCCATATCAAGAACCATTATCCTTCTACCCATATCAAGAGCCACCATCTTCCTATTCATCTCAAATACCATCAGATCTTGAGCTCCTCATGAAAGAATGCCTACATGATATAAAGACAAGTGTCAAAAATATAGAGAAACATGTGCAGGCAATAATCAAGTCACAGGAAGAGGAGCAAGCAAATTCCTTCCCAAGAGATATAATGCAAGATCCTATAGAAGAAAGTGAAGAAATCAATCAAAGGAGTTTATACTCTAGTGAACTAGAGAACTTTTCATCCTCACACATGGAAGAAAAGGAAGATGCAAAAGCAAAGGAGGAAGATGCACAACCTCTCATGCCGTTGGTAAGCAATAAAGAAGAGATTGAATTAGAAGACAGCTACCAAGAGGAAGATGTTGAAATTAAGAAAGCTTGCAAAGAGGTAGAAGAATTCAAAGAAGAACACAAGGGAGTGGAGCTTGCAAAACCACCATCACCATCCAATACAACATTCAAGTGGGTAAAATTCCTATCCTTAATCCTTACTTTCCCACTTGAATATGGGCTACTAGAGACGAATGGTCAACTTAGAGCTCTTTGTGGCATTGAGAGTAAGAGGAAGATGGTTAGTGGTAAGAGTTGTCAAGCAAGGTTCAGTATGGTTGCATGCTCCAAATTAAAGTGCAAGGATTGGTGTAGAGCTCACTTGACTGGGTCTAGAAGGTTGTTTGGATGTCTCTGTGAGAATTCAGATTGCTTGCCACCCGGTGGGAACAATGGTGATACACAAGAAGACGGGTATAAAAGCAAGGTTTGGGACCCTGGGATTCATTCCCACAATCAACACTATTGGGGCCTTATCACTTACTTCAACTTGCTCAAAGGCGTTATGCGCCTAGTTTGGGATCCCGGTAGCCATTGGAATTATAAACATTAGTGGGGATTCCTGGATCAGTACAAGAATAAGCCACCATGACAAGGAGTTCACCACATGTCCAACTTAAGGACTTTAACTAAAAGTGCTTGGTAGGAGACAACCCACCGTGGTATGATCGTTTCTTTTTATTCTTAGTTATTTTTGTATTAGTAGTAGTTTTCTTAGTTATTTGATTCTATTGAGTTCTTGCTAATTTTCTGATCATGCAGTTATCTTAGGACAGGAGCCGGATATATATATAAAAAAAAAGAGGAGGCACACGACGCGCAAGCGTCATTGACGCGAGCGCGTCAATCATGTGTGCATGAAAAATGAAATTTGACAGAGAGTTGAGCGGGAATGGCACCGGAACTAAGCCTTTAGCACAAACGATCCCGCGCGAACGCATACCCCACGCGTTCGCGTCGTTTGTGATTTTTGCCATCCACGCGGGCACATCATTGACGCGAACGCGTGACCTGCAAATTCGACGTAAAAGAGTGTTTGGGTAGAGAGTTGTGCTGGCTTGGGGCAGGAAGTGTGCTAGAAGCACAAACTTGGTCATGTGGACGCGTCAATTGCACATATGGCCATCCACGCGTTCGCATGCATGACGCGAACGCGTTGTATGAAAATTTGGCTCCCAAGCCATGCGAATAGAAAGTTGTGCGGGCGCGCGGCTGGCTTCGCGCAAATCGCACAAAATCCAGGGCACGCAGACGCGTGCCTGACGCAAACGCGTCATTGTGAAGAATTCGCGACCCACGTGAACGCATGCTACTGGTGCGCGAAATTGTGATCATCAATGGCGCCATCAACATGGTACGCTCAATTACAATCTCAATTCTTTATCACAACTTCGCACAACTAACCAGCAAGTGCACTGGGTCGTCCAAGTAATAAACCTTACGCGAGTAAGGGTCGATCCCACGGAGATTGTTGGTATGAAGCAAGCTATGGTCATCTTGTAAATCTCAGTCAGGCAGATTCAAATGGTTATGGATGATTCACGAATAAGGCATAAAGATAGAGATACTTATGTAATTCATTGGTGAGAACTTCAGATAAGCGTATGGAGATGCTTTGTCCCTTCCGTCTCTCTGCTTTCCTACTATCTTCATCCAATCCTTCTTACTCCTTTCCATGGCAAGCTGTATGTTGCACATCACCGTTGTCAGTGGCTACAATCCCGTCCTCTCAGTAAAAATGTTCAACGCACCCTGTCACGGCACGGCTAATCATCTGTCGGTTCTCAATCAGGTTGGAATAGAATCCATTGATTCTTTTGCGTCTATCACTAACGCCAAGCCTTCAGGAGTTTGAAGCTTGTCACAGTCATTCAATCATTGAATCCTACTCAGAATACCACAGACAAGGTTTAGACCTTCCAGATTCTCTTGATTGCTGCCATCAATTCTAGCTTATACCACGAAGATTCCGATTAGGGGATCCAAGAGATAAACATTCAAGCCTTGTTTGCTTGTAGAACAGAAGTGGTTGTCAGGCACTCGTTCATAAGTGAGAATGATGATGAGTGTCACATAATCATCACATTCATCATGTTCTTGGGTGCAAATGAATATCTTAGAACAAGAATAAGCTGAATTGAATAGAAGAACAAAAGTAATTGCATTAATACTCGAGGTACAGTAGAACTCCACATCTTAATCTATGGTGTGTAGAAAATCCACCGTTGAAAATACATAAGTGATAATAGTGATCATTGGCTTCGGCCCCAGAGAGGGAACCAGAAGAACCAAGATGAAAATACAATAGTAAAAGGTCATATTTGTAGAGAACTAGTAGCCTAGGGTTTACAGAAATGAGTAAATTACATAAAAATCCACTTCCGGGCCCACTTGGTGTGTGCTTGGGTTGAGCATTGAAGCTTTCATGTGTAGAGACTTTTCTTGGAGTTAAACGCCAGCTTTTGTGCCAGTTTGGGCGTTTAACTCCCATTCTTTTGCCAGTTCTGGTGTTTAACGCCGGGCAGTTTTGAGCTGATTTAGAACGCCAGTTTGGGCCATCAAATCTCGAGCAAAGTATGGACTATTATACATTGCTGGAAATCCCAGGATGTCTACTTTCCAACGCCGTTGAGAGCGCGCCAATTAGGCTTCTGTAGCTCCAGAAAATCTACTTCGAGTGCAGGGAGGTCAGAATCCAACAGCATCTACAGTCCTTTTTAGCCTCTGAATCAGATTTTTGCTCAGGTCCCTCAATTTCAGCCAGAAAATACCTGAAATCACAGAAAAACACACAAAATCATAGTAAAGTCCAGAAAAGTGAATAAAAATATAATAAAAACTAACTAAAACATACTCAAAACATACTAAAAACAATGCCAAAAAGCGTATAAATTATCCGCTCATCACAACACCAAACTTAAATTGTTGCTTGTCCCCAAGCAACTGAAAATCAAATAAGATAAAAAGAAGAGACTATGCAATGAATTCCAAAAACATCTATGAAGATCAGTATTAATTAGATGAGCGGGGCTTTTAGCTTTTTGCCTCTGAACAGTTTTGGCATCTCACTCTATCCTTTGAAATTCAGAATGATTGGCTTCTATAGGAACCCAGAATCCAGATAGTGTTATTGATTCTCCTAGTTAAGTATGATGATTCTTGAACACAGCTACTTTATGAGTCTTGGCCGTGGCCCAAAGCACTCTGTCTTCCAGTATTACCACCGGATACATACATGCCACAGACACATAACTGGGTGAACATTTTTAGATTGTGACTCAGCTTTGCTAGAGTCCCCAATTAGAGGTGTCCAGGGTTCTTAAGCACACTCTTTTTGCCTTGGATCACAACTTTATTCTTTTTCTCTCTCTCTTTTTTTTCGTTTTTATCCCTTTTTTTCTTTTTTTTTTTTGTATTCACTGCTTTTTCTTGCTTCAAGAATCATTTTTATGATTTTTCAGATCCTCAGTAACATGTCTCCTTTTTCATCATTCTTTCAAGAGCCAACATTCATGAACAACAAATTCAAAAGACATATGCACTGTTCAAGCATACATTCAGAAAACAAAAGTATTGCCACCACATCAATATAATTAATCTGTTATAAAATTCAGAATTCATGCAATTCTTCTCTTTTTCAATTAAGAACATTTTTTATTTAAGAAAGGTGATGGATTCATAGGACATTTATAACTTTAAGGCACAGACACTAAAACACTAATGACCATAAGACACAAACATAGGTAAACATAAGCATAATTTTCGAAAAATAGAAAAATAAGGAACAAGGAGATTAAAGAACGGGTCCACCTTAGTGATGGCGGCTTGTTCTTCCTCTTGAAGATCTTATGGAGTGCTTGAGCTCTTCAATGTCTCTTCCTTGCCTTTGTTGCTCCTCTCTCATGATTCTTTGATCTTCTCTAATTTCATGGAGGAGGATGGAATGTTCTTGGTGCTCCACCCTTAGTTGTCCCATATTGACCTCAATTCTCCTAGGGAGGTGTTGATTTGCTCCCAATAGTTTTGTGGAGGAAAGTGTATCCCTTGAGGCATCTTAGGGATTTCATGATGAGTGGGATCTCTTGTTTGCTCCATCCTTTTCTTAGTGATGGGCTTGTCCTCATCAATGAGGATGTCTCCCTCTATGTCAACTCCAACTGAATAACAAAGGTGACAAATGAGATGAGAAAAGGCTAACCTTGCCAAGGTAGAGGACTTATCCGCCACCTTATAAAGTTCTTGGGCTATAACCTCATGAACTTCTATTTCTTCTCCAATCATGATGCTATGAATCATGATGGCTCGATCTATAGTAACTTTGGACCGGTTGCTAGTGGGAATGATTGAGCGTTGGATAAACTCCAACCATCCCCTAGCCACGGGCTTGAGGTCATGCCTTCTCAGTTGAACTGGCTTCCCTTTTGAATCTCTCTTCCATTGAGCACCCTCTTCACAGATGTCTATGAGGACTTGGTCCAACCTTTGATCAAAGTTGACCCTTCTAGTGTAAGGGTGTTCATCTCCTTGCATCATGGGCAAGTTGAATGCCAACCTTACATTTTCCAGACTAAAATCTAAGCATTTCCCCCGAACCATTGTAAGCCAATTCTTTGGGTCCGGGTTCACACTTTGATCATGGTTCTTGGTGATCCATGCATTGGCATAGAACTCTTGAACCATTAAGATTCCGACTTGTTGAATGGGGTTAGTAAGAACTTCCCAACCTCTTCTTCGAATCTCATATCGGATCTCCGGATATTCACTCTTTTTGAGTTTGAAAGGGACCTCGGGGATCACCTTCTTCAAGGCCACAACTTCATAGAAGTGGTCTTGATGCACCCTTGAGATGAATCTCTCCATCTCTTATGACTCGGAGGTGGAAGCTTTTGCCTTCCCTTTCCTCTTTCTAGAGGTTTATCCGGCCTTGGATGCCATAAATGGTTATGGAAAAACAAAAAGCAATGCTTTTACCACACCAAACTTAAAAGGTTTGCTCGTTCTCGAGCAAAAGAAGAAAGAAGAGAGTAGAAGAAGATGAAATAAAGGAGATGGAGATGGCTTTGTGGTTTGGCCAAAGGGAGAGAAGTAGTGTTTAGGTTATGTGAAAATGAGGTGGTAAAGATGGGTTTATATAGGAGTGGAGAGAGGGGTAAGGTTCGGCTATGTAAGGGTGGGTTTGGGAGGGAAAGTGGTTTGAATTTGAATGGTGAGGTAGGTGGAATTTTATGAAGGATGGATGTGAGTAGTGAAGAGAAAGATGGGATTTGATAGGTGAGGGGTTTTTGGGAAAGAAGTGTTGAGGTAATTGGTGAATGGGTGAAGAAGAGAGAGTGGTGGGGTAGGTGGGGATCCTGTGGGGTCCACAGATCCTGAGGTGTCAAGGAAAAGTCATCCCTGCACCAAGTGGCGAGCAAAAATGCTCTCTATGCCAATTCTGGCGTTAAACGCCGGGCTGGTGCCCATTTCTAGCATTTAACGCCAGCTACTTGCCCTTTCCTGGTGTTTAACACCAGTCTGGTGCCCCTTTCTGGCGTTAAACGCCTAGAATGGTGCCAGACTGGGCGTTAAACGCCCATTTGCTGCCTTTACTGGCGTTTAAACGCCAGCAAGGTCTTCCTCCAGGGTGTGCTATTTTTCTTTCTATTTTTCATTCTGTTTTTGCTTTTTCAATTGATTTTGTGACTTCTCATGATCATCAACCTACAGAAAACATGAAATAACAAAGGAAAATTAGATAAATATAACATTGGGTTGCCTCCCAACAAGCGCTTCTTTAATGTCAGTAGCTTGACAGTGGGCTCTCATGGAGCCTCACAGATACTCAGAGCAATGTTGGAACCTCCCAACACCAAACTTAGAGTTTGAATGTGGGGGTTCAACACCAAACTTAGAATTTGGTTGTGGCCTCCCAACACCAAACTTAGAGTTTGACTGTAGGGACTCTGTTTGACTCTGTTTTGAGAGAAGCTCTTCATGCTTCCTCTCCATGGTGACAGAGGGATATCCTTGAGCCTTAAACACAAAGGATTCTTCATTCACTTGAATGATCAATTCTCCTCTGTCCACATCAATCACAGCCTGTGCTGTGGCTAGGAAGGGTCTGCCAAGGATGATGGATTCATCTATGCACTTCCCAGTTTCTAGGACTATGAAATTAGCAGGGATGTAATGGTCTTTAATCTTTACGAGAACATCCTCTACAAGCCCATAAGCTTGTTTTCTTGAATTGTCTGCCATCTCTAGTGAGATTCTTGCAGCTTGTACCTCAAAGATCCCTAGCTTCTCCATTACAGAGAGAGGCATGAGGTTTACACTTGACCCTAGGTCACACAAGGCCTTCTTGAAGGTCATGGTGCCTATGGCACAAGGTATTGAGAACTTCCCAGGATCTTGTCTCTTTTGAGGTAATTTCTGCCTAGATAAGTCATCCAGTTCTTTGGTGAGCAAAGGAGGTTCGTTCTCCCAAGTCTCATTACCAAATAACTTGTCATTTAGCTTCATGATTGCTCCAAGGTATTTAGCAACTTGCTCTTCGGTGACATCTTCATCCTCTTCAGAGGAAGAATATTCATCAGAGCTCATGAATGGCAGAAGTAGATCCAATGGAATCTCTATGGTCTCATTATGAGCCTCAGATTCCCATGGTTCCTCATTAGGGAACTCATTGGAGGCCAGTAGACGTCCATTGAGGTCTTCCTCAGTGGCGATCACTGCCTCTTCCTCCTCTCCAAGTTTGGCCATGTGGGTCATGTTAATGGCCTTGCATTCTCCTTTTGGATTCTCTTTTGTATTGCTTGGAGGAGTACTAGGAGGGAGTTCAGTAATTTTCTTGCTCAGCTCTCCCACTTGTGCCTCCAAGTTTCTAATGGAAGACCTTGTTTCAAACATGAAACTTTGAGTGGTTTTGATTAGATCAGAGACCATGGTTGCTAAGTCAGAGTGGCTCTGCTTAGAATTCTCTGTTTGTTGCTGAGAAGATGATGGAAAAGGCTTGCCATTGCTAAACCTGTTTCTCCCACCATTATTGTTGTTGAAACCTTGTTGAGGTCTCTGTTGATCCTTCCATGAGAGATTTGGATGATTTCTCCATGAAGAATTATAGGTGTTTCCATAGGGTTCTCCCATGTAATTCACCTCTTCCATTGAAGGGTTCTCAAGATCATAAGCTTCTTCTTCAGATGAAGCGTCCTTAGTACTGCCTGGTGCAGCTTACATTCCAGACAGACTTTGAGAAATCATATTGACTTGCTGAGTCAATATTTTATTCTGAGCCAATATGGCATTCAGAGTATCAATCTCAAGAACTCCTTTTTTCTGATTTGTCCCATTGTTCACAGGATTCCTTTCAGAAGTGTACATGAATTGGTTATTTGCAACCATTTCAATTAGTTCTTAAGCTTCTGCAGGCGTCTTCTTTAGATGAAGAGATCCTCCAGCAGAGCTGTCTAATGACATCTTGGACAGCTCAGACAGACCATCATAGAAGATACCTATGATGCTCCATTCAGAAAGCATGTTAGAGGGACACTTTCTGATCAATTGTTTGTATCTTTTCCAAGCTTCATAGAGGGATTCACCTTCCTTCTGTCTGAAGGTTTGGACTTCCACTCTAAGCTTACTCAATTTTTGAGGTGGAAAGAACTTTGCCAAGAAGGCATTGACTAGCTTTTCCCAAGAGTTCAGGCTTTCTTTAGGTTATGAGTCCAACCATATCCTAGCTCTGTCTCGTACAGCAAAAGGGAATAGCATAAGTCTGTAGACCTCAGGGTCAACCCCATTAGTCTTGACAGTGTCACAGATTTACAAGAACTCAGCTAAAAATTGATGAGGATCTTCCAATGGAAGTCCATGGAACTTGTATTTCTGTTGCATCAGAGAAACTAATTGAGGCTTAAGCTCAAAGTTATTTGCTCCAATGGCAGGGATAGAGATGCTTCTCCCATAGAAGTCGAGAGTAGGTGCAGTAAAGTCACCCAGCACCTTCCTTGCATTGTTGGCATTGTTGTTGTTTTCGGCTGCCATGTCTTCTTCTTGTTTGAAGATTTCTGTTAGGTCCTCTACAGAGAGTTGTGCCTTAGCTTCTCTTAGCTTTCGCTTCAAGGTCCTTTCAGGTTCAGGGTCAGCCTCAACAAGAATGCTTTTGTCTTTGCTCCTGCTCATATGAAAGAGAAGAGAACAAGAAAGTATGGAATCCTCTATGTCACAGTATAGAGATTCCTTGAAGTGTCAGAGGAAAAGAAAAATAGAAGGAAGAGGTAGAAGAATTCGAACTTATCAAGAAAGATGGAGTTCGAATTATGCATTAAGGAGGAGTGTTAGTCCATAAATAGAAGGATGTGAGAAAAGGGGAAGAAATTTTCAAAAATTAAGTAAAAGATTTTAAAAACATTTTGAAAAGCACTAATTGATTTTCGAAAACTAAGAGTGGAAAAGAAATCAAGTGATTTTTGAAAAAGATTTTGAAATTAGAAATAAAAAAGGTATGATTGAAAACTATTTTGAAAAAGATGTGAGAAAAATATATGATTGAAAAGATATAGTTTTAAAAAGATATGGTTGAGAAGATATGATTTGAAAAACAATTTAAAAAGATTTGATTTTAAAAATTAATGACTTGGCTAACAAGAAAAGATATGATTCAAACATTAAACCTTTCTCAAAAGAAAAGGCAACATACTTGAAATGTTGAATCAAATCATTAATTGATAGCAAGTATTTTTGAAAATGGAAAAAAATTGATTTTGAAAAAGATTTGATTGAAAAGATTTGATTTGAAAAAGATTTGATTTTGAAAAAATTTTGAAAACTTGAAAAAAATTTGAATTAAAAACAAAATCTTCCCTCTTGTGCCATCCTGGCGTTAAACGCCCAGAATGGTGCACATTCTGGCGTTTAACGCCCAAAGCTCTACCCTTTTGGGCGTTAAACGCCCAGCCAGGCACCCTGGCTGGCATTTAAACGCCAGTTTGCCTTCCTCACTGGGCGTTCTGAACGCCCTGCTTTTTCTGTGTAATTCCTCTGCTGTATGTTCTGAATCTTCAATTCTCTGTATTATTGACTTGAAAATACACAAATTAAAAATTTTTTCGGATTTTTAATAATCAAAATGTAACTAAAATCAAATAACAATGCATGCAAGACACCAAACTTAGCAATTTGTATACCATTGGCACTAACAAAATGAGAATGCATATGAAAAACAACAAAACACTCAAGAAAAGAGAATTTAAAGATCAGAACAAGGAAATCATCAAGAACAACTTGAAGATTAATGAAGACACATGCATGAATGCAAGAAAAATAGAAACATGCAATTGACACCAAACTTAAAATGAGACACTAGACTCAACAAGAAACATAAAATATTTTTTTATTTTTATGATTTTGTAATTTTTTTGGATTTTTCGAAAATTAAGTGGAAAAGAAAATAAAGGTATCAAAATTCTTAATGAGAATTTCAGGAATCATGCAACGTTAGTCTAAAGCTTTAGTCTAAAGGAATTAGACATGGCTAACCAAGCTTCAGCAGGACATTGCATTCAAGAGCTAAATTGATGAAAATCAATCAGCTTTGGTGATGATAAGAACATCACCTTGAAACACTAGAATTCATTCTTAAGAACTCTGAAAAAAAATACTTAAGCTAAGCAACAAGATGAACCGTCAGTTGTCCAAACTCAACAATCCCCGGCAACGGTGCCAAAAACTTGGTGCGCGAAATTGTGATCATCAATGGCGCCATCAACATGGTACGCTCAATTACAATCTCAATTCTTTATCACAACTTCGCACAACTAACCAGCAAGTGCACTGGGTCGTCCAAGTAATAAACCTTACGCGATTAAGGGTCGATCCCACGGAGATTGTTGGTATGAAACAAGCTATGGTCATCTTGTAAATCTCAGTCAGGCAGATTCAAATGGTTATGGATGATTCACGAATAAGGCATAAAGATAGAGATACTTATGTAATTCATTGGTGAGAACTTCAGATAAGCGTATGGAGATGCTTTGTCCCTTCCGTCTCTCTGCTTTCCTACTGTCTTCATCCAATCCTTCTTACTCCTTTCCATGGCAAGTTGTATGTTTAGCATCACTGTTGTCAGTGGCTACAATCCCGTCTTCTCAGGGAAAATGTTCAACGCACCCTGTCACGACACGGCTAATCATCTGTCGGTTCTCAATTAGGTTGGAATAGAATCCATTGATTCTTTTGCATCTGTCACTAACGCCCAGCCTTCAGGAGTTTGAAGCTCGTCACAGTCATTCAATTATTGAATCCTACTCAGAATACCACATACAAGGTTTAGACCTTCTGGATTCTCTTGAATGCCGCCATCAATTCTAGCTTATACCA
Organism: Arachis hypogaea; assembly: GCF_003086295.3. Classification (NCBI taxonomy): domain Eukaryota; kingdom Viridiplantae; phylum Streptophyta; class Magnoliopsida; order Fabales; family Fabaceae; genus Arachis; species Arachis hypogaea. Next base: position 91,403,347 of record NC_092045.1, read on the forward strand.
CGAAGATTCCGATCAAGAGATCCAAGAGATAAACATTCAAGCCTTGTTTGCTTGTAGAACAGAAGTGGTTGTCAGGCACTCGTTCATAAGTGAGAATGATGATGAGTGTCACATAATCATCACATTCATCATGTTCTTGGGTGCAAATGAATATCTTAGAACAAGAATAAGCTGAATTGAATAGAAGAACAAAAGTAATTGCATTAATACTCGAGGTACAGCAGAGCTCCACATCTTAATCTATGGTGTGTAGAAAATCTACCGTTGAAAATACATAAGTGATAATAGTAATCATTGGCTTCGGCCCCAGAGAGGGAACCAGAAGAACCAAGATGAAAATACAATAGTAAAAGGTCATATTTGTAGAGAACTAGTAGCCTAGGGTTTACAGAAATGAGTAAATTACATAAAAATCCACTTCCGGGCCCACTTGGTGTGTGCTTGGGTTGAGCATTGAAGCTTTCATGTGTAGAGACTTTTCTTGGAGTTAAACGCCAGCTTTTGTGCCAGTTTGGGCGTTTAACTCCCATTCTTGTGCCAGTTCCGGTGTTGAACGCTGGGCAGTTTTGAGCTGATTTGGAACGCCAGTTTGGGCCATCAAATCTCAAGCAAAGTATGGACTATTATACATTGCTGGAAAGCCCAGGATGTCTACTTTCCAATGCCGTTGAGAGCGCGCCAATTAGGCTTCTGTAGCTCCAGAAAATCCACTTCGAGTGCAGGGAGGTCAGAATCCAACAGCATCTACAGTCCTTTTCAGCCTCTGAATCAGATTTTTGCTCAGGTCCCTCAATTTCAGCCAGAAAATACCTGAAATCACAGAAAAACACAAAAACTCATAGCAAAGTCCAAAAAAGTGAATAAAAATATAATAAAAACTAACTAAAACATACTAAAAACATACTAAAAACAATGCCAAAAAGCGTATAAATTATCCGTTCATCAGCTACACGCGTTCACATCGCTTGCACCGCCCAGTTTTCTTTCTCTCTCTCTCCCAATCCTTATTCTCTCTTATTCTTTTATCCTCTTCTTTTTCTTTCTTCTTATTAATTTATCTCTTTCTATTTTTCAGTTCTTCTTTGCTTGAGGACAAGCAAACCTTTAAGTTTGGTGTTGACGCTTCGGTTAAAAGTTTTTTTCGTTTAATCCTATGGCACCAAAAGGGAGGTGAATCATCGTCACTGAGGAGCACAACCTGAAGAATAAAGCGACCGCTAGGATAACTAAGGTGGTTGAGTTCCTTTCACTTTTTATTCCTCCCTCTTTTTCTATGTTATGTTCCGGTTTTCTGCTATTTTGTTTTGTTTGTTGCATGATCTTTTATTAGTTAGAATCATAGGATTAGTTTTCTTTTAATTGCTTTAATGCTAAAAAGATGTTTCATGTACCACTCACTGAACTTGAATCTAAAAAGAAAAGAAAAAGAAGTGATGTATTGCATGAAAAATTGAGTTTAATTTTAAGAATAGTCTTATTTACTTAAATGTGGTGGTATTTTTTTTTAATTTCTTTTAATGCATGATATGAACAATGTATATTTGAATTTGAATCAAGGGATGTTGATGTATAAGGAACAGGAATTTAGAGAATTATTATGCCTTCTCTGAAATAAATAAAAGCAAAAGAAACAGCGAAAAAAATTAAAATAAAATAAAATAAAAGCAAGGTCCAAGGCTCTGAGCATCAATGACTAGGGAGGTCGGACATGATTAAAAGCTCAAAGAGTTGTTTCTCTAGTCATATGCTTGTGGTGTGATTGTGTCAAGTAATCCTTGAGACAGAACACTTAGAGTCAAGACCAAGTGCGTTTAACAGAGTATGCCAAAGGCTTTGAGCACCACTGTCTGGGAGTAACTGAAAGAAAAATCAGAACTCAAAGGGAGTTTCCCAGTTAAGTGCTTGTGGTGTTTTTGTGTCAAGTAACTCTTGAGACAAAACATTTAAAGTCACGGCTAGGCTCAAGGTGCAAAGCACCAAAGAAAAATAAATTAAAGTAAATTTTGCTGTGTTCAAAGATTAAACTGAAATGTAAAGATCAAAGAATTCATAATATCATTCGGATTCTAATTCTGAATGACATTAACATTCTTCTGATTCAAAGGAGAGCGAGATGCCAAACCTATCCAGGATTACAATTATAAACCCCATTATAAAAAGAGACATGAGCTTAATCGAACTCTTATTCTTATGCAAATTCACATCCTGAGCTTATATTAGTTTTGGTTGCTTGAGGACAAGCAACAGTTTAAGTTTGGTGTTGTGATGCGTAAGCATCTTGTCTATCTTTTTCTAGTGAATTTGCATCTAATTTGTTAAGTTTAATTAAGAATTAATTATATTTTAGCCACTATGGATGCTATTTGAGTTTTGTGCAATTTTATTTATTTCAGGTAGCATTTGGAGGGATTTGATGAAGTTTCTGCAGAGAAAAAGAAGAAACCAAAGAGATGACCAGCGAAGACCGACGTGGACGCATGGCTCACGCGACCGTGCGGAATGGAGAAATCGCAATTACGCGATCGCGTGCTTGACGCGAACGCGTTGACTGGAATATGCACAAATAACGCGAGCGTGTGGACGACGCGGACGCGTCACATACGTGATCTGCAATAATACAGAAAACGCTAGGGGTGATTTCTGGGCTGTTTTGACCCACTTTCCAGCCCAGAAAACACAAATTAGAAGCTGCAGAATGGACAAAGCAAGTGGTCCCCACCCATCAACTGAAGATCTGTAAATTAATTCGAATTTAAATTCAAATCTTATCTTATAGAAAAAGATATTATTTTTATTTTTAGATAATTGGATTTTAAATTAATTACTTCTCTTCTATTCAGACATTACATTACATTAGAGGGATTCCATTAGGGAATTCTATACAAATTTACATTCTACATTCCATGAGTAATTAAACCTCCACTGTTAAGGTTAGGAGCTCTATCCATTTGTATAGATTGATTTTATTACTTTTTCTATTTTAATTTATGTTTTGGATTTATATTTAAGAATTGTTTTCGTTCTTTATCTTATGAATTTGGGTGGAACGGAAGTATGACCTCTTTCTATTTGAGTTCTTATAAAACTTGGAAAAGCTCTTTACTTGAACAACAGCTTGAAAACATATTCTCCTAAATTTTAATTATTTGGATTTAATGGGATACGTGACATATAATCCCCTTATTTTTGGGTAATTAGAATTTTTGTGGCATATAAACTGAAAATTGATTTTTACCCTCTAATTGGAATTAATTGACCAAGGAATTGGCAGTTAATGAATTTTAGAGGAGACTAGGAAGGTCTAAGGAATTAGGGTCTAGTCACATATAGTTTGCCATAAATTAAATCCTACATAATTAAAATAGTTAGTAAGAAAAGTTAATCCAGAAAAATAGATAACTCTGAACCAATTTTTGCTTGCCTAACTAAGCCAATCAATCAATCATTGTTGCTTAATCCATCAATCCTCGTAGGATCGACCCTTACTCACGTAAGGTATTACTTGGTACGACCCGGTGCACTTGCCGGTAAATAGTGTAGGTTGTAAAATACCGCATCACCAGGCGTGGCACGCCAAGCTTGAAGAATGCACAAATACATGGGCATGCCACTTGAGCAGCATGGCGTGGCACGCTGGTACACTGATCCAGAGAAGGGGCTGAAGGCAATTGAAGACTGGGCGTGCCACTTGAAGACGAAGGCATGGCATGCCATCCTCTCAACCTCACTTAGGCGTGCCACTTGAGCAACCAGGCGTGGCACACCAATGCACAAGATAACATGAGCAAGGACTGGGCGTGCCACTTGGTGTCGAAGGCGTGGCACGCCAATCCGAGCATGTCACTATGGCGTGCCACTTGAAGGCCGAGGCATGGCACGCCAACTACTGGAACAAGACAAGATCATGGGCATGGCACGCCAACCTTTAGGCGTGGCACACTGGTATAAGTTTTCAGAGAGGATGGAAGAGGCCAATTACATGGGGCGTGCCACTTGGTATCGAAGGCGTGGCATGCCATTCACTATTCTTCACTTAGGCGTGCCACTTGAGCAACCAGGCGTGGCACGCCAGTGTCATTCAGAGGGCAAAGAAGCATTGGGGCGTGCCACTTGAGTTCGTGGCGTGGCATGCCAAACAGATGAACCATTCACTCACAAAGGGGCGTGGCACACCAAACCCTGGGCGTGCCACACTAGTGTAACTTTCCAGAGGAGCATAGCCAAGCACACAACAAGGGCGTGGCACGCCAGACCCTGGGCGTGCCATGCCAGTTCAAGTTTCTAGAGGCAAAGGAAAGTGGAAAAAGCAAAGGGCGTGCCACTTGAGCTCGAAGGCGTGGCACACCAACACAAGAATTCCACTATGGCGTGCCACTTGAGTTCGAAGGCGTGGCACGCCAAGGTTGATAGAGAGACAAGCGTGCCACTTGAAGGATTGAGCGTGGCATGCCAAGCTAGTTTGAAGGGCACGTGACATGCCGGTGGAGCGCCAGCCACACGCCAGCTAAGAAGTCAAGCTTATTGAGTGTTTTCTTTCCCTCCAAAGTGTAATTTTCCCTTTTTAACTTTTGTAATTCTTTTATTTTTATTACTAGGAGTAGTATAAATACCCCCAAGGAGTACTGAAGAGGGGTTAAGCAGTTAGTTCTAGATCCACTTTTACACTCCACTTTTGAGTACTTTTCAAGCTATGAGTAGCTAACTTCCCTCTCATTGAGAGAGGCAGCTCTGTTGTACTTGATGGATTGATAATAGTGAAATTCTTCTTCTCTTCATTTTCTCTTTGATTCGCTAGAAGGAATTTCGTTATTAATGCTTAGTGTTCAATTATCTTGGGAAAGAGATTGAATGCTTTGGGTTTCATGGGAACCTTGGGAAAGGAAACATGAAACCATGTTTGAAATTCCTTCTCACACTTGAGTAGAATCTGGGTTTTGGTAATGGGATACGTGACATATAATCCCCCTTCTACCTGGGCCTATGAGGGTGTGTGGTATAATCAGGGACCAAGCATATCTCTCTTCATGAACAATTAGACCAAGGAATTGGCTATTGATCAAGATCTGAGAGATTGAGTCACCAAGGAATTGGGGCTCAATCAATCATGATTGCCAAGAGGTCAATGAGTTGCATGATTGAAGAGGATATAAGCTAGATTTGATCTAAAGAGACAACATCTCCCAATCTCAATGAATTTCCCCATTCTTATCTATCCATTTCTTTACAGCTTAATTTTACATTCAGAAATTCCCCACTCCCATTTACATTCAAGTCATTTATGATTCAGCACTTTACATTCTGCAATTTCCATTTCTGTACTTTATTGCTTTTTTTTATATTCTAGTCATTTACATTTATGTCTTCACTTACAATTCTGCACTTCACAATCTTATTGATCTGCTTAACTAATTCATCAATCAATTAAAGCTGCTTGGATTTGCCAATCTCTGTGGATACGATCCCACTCCACTGTGGGTTATTACTTGGCGATAATTTTGGTGCGCTTGCCAAAAGAACTAATTCACTAATTTTTGAAAGGAGAAGTGAATTCTGGTCATCAGTAGTCTACAAGCGCAGAGATGAAGCACAACGACATAGAGGAACCAGAAAGTGTGGTGTGGCAGTAGTAGAAGGAGTGGTGGCGATGCTGAGTGCAGGTAACGACAACCAGTGGTAGCCACAGAGATGAGACGAGAACATGAACATTAGTGAAAAAATCTTAGTAGGGACATCTCTCTCATATCTGAAATTATGATTAAAAGGAAAGAAAAAAAGTGTAAAAAATAAAACTAAAGAGACAAAATTTTAATTATTAATTTTTTCAAAAAAAATGGGATTCAATTTGTCATATTTTTAAATGGGTTAATGGTACTCCCACACAAAAGTGGAAGTAAAGAATATATGATCTATTTTATTTATTTAAAAAAACCTACAATAAGAGTAAATAAAAATTAAAGGAACAGTAACTAAATTGTTTTTTTTTGGGTGATTTGTCACAAAGAAAAGAACAAGTCTGATTCTGACAAAATAAATTCTAACTTTTGTTTTTGGAAAAGCTTGGGGTCACGCGTACGCGTGGATTGTCGAAAAGCTTGGGGTCACGTGTATGCGTGGGGCACGCGTACGCATGGGTTGGTGCTCTGTTTTTCAAAAATTTTCCACGTTCTTGCACCAAACCAAGCATTCCAAACCTCCAAACAACTACCAAAACACCATAAAACCATATTCAACATACTAGCCTATCAACTAAACTCAACAATTCAATAAAACTTGAAATTAAACTAATTTTACCAATATTTACAAAAGAGAAAAATGAAAATATGTTACCATGGTGGGGTGTCTCCCACCTAACACTTTCATTTATTGTCCTTAAGTTGGACTTATGGGGAGCTCCTCATCAAGGTGGCTTGTGCTTGAATCCATCCTTGAACATCCACCAATGCTTGATTCTCCAATAAGCTCCATTCTTCAAAATTAATGTCTCCAAGCTTTGATGGGATTCTTCACAAACCATGGGCTCCCAAAATTGATCCACATCTTGTAATCCAGAATCCCACACTTTATTTTCACACCTGTCTTCAAGTTGATCATCGTTAATCCATCCAGGTGGCAAGCAAGAGGAATTCTCAAGGTAATACCAACCTTCTTGACCCATCTACTTGAGCACTAGCCCAACCCTTGCAACTAATCCTTGAAGTATCAACCAAAATGATCCTTGATTTGCAACGCCATCCACTAAACATCTTCCTCTTACGCTTCATCCCGCAAAGCATCCTAAGTTGACCATCCTTTTCAAGCAAGCCATACTCAAGTGGGACAATAAAGCTAATAGAGATGAGTTTTACCCACTCAAACGTAAAAGTAGATGACAACCTAGGCAAAGAAGCTCCCAACAGTCTTGACAAAGCGTATCCCGTCCTCCTTTTTCTAAGGACCTCCACCTCCTCACGAGATTTCTCAAATTCAACCCTTTGTTCATCAATTTTATCTTCTTCACCAAGAAGATTTGATGCTTGATCTTCAATTCCAAGGGAACTTAATTCTCGCTCTATCCCATCCAATTCTTCATATGGGAAATGCTTTGGAGAATGTGCACTTTCCTACTCAACATCAACTTCAATCTTGTTGGAGGGATTTTCTATGACCTTAGATTCCCATGGAGACTCTACATCTCCTAAATCCTCAACCACTTCTTCCTTGTCTTCATCAATCATAGGTTCCTCCAATTGTTTCAATACAAAACAACAATCCTCATTTTCCACCGAAGTTTCCAATCTCTCCTTCATGCTATGCTCTTCAACCGACTCTCCACATGTGGCCATGGGAGTTCCTTGAGTGCTCAAGCATTGGGAGGCTAATCAGTTTATCACCTCATTCAAGGCGGCTATGGATTCTAGTGCCTCCCTTTGTATTTCTCTTTGCCCTTGAAGTAGCAAAGTGAGAGAATCATCCATCGGGGCTTGGGGTGGATAGGAGGGTTCATTATTTTGGAGGAAGGGATCATAATAGGAAGGTGGTTCTTCTTGGTTGGGTTGTGGTTGTTCAACACTCTCCAATGTTTCCACTCGTTGCACAACATACTCCATGGTTGCTCCTCCACAATCATCCTTGAACACGTTTTGCTCGTGACATGAATCCCATGAGTCTATCTTTTGACGGATGGTTGCTTGAAGTCGATCTATTGTCTCCTTGAGGTGATCTCTTGATTCTTGTTCCACTTTGCAAGCATAAGTGAGATCACATTGCTCTTGGATCAACAGACATGAGTACTTTTCCATGGAGGGTTGTGGTGGAGGATAGAATTCATCTTGTGGTTGAAAATTAGTATACATTGGAGGTAGTTCATCTTGGTAATGGTATGAAGGAGGTGGTTCTTGGAAGTATTGATATCGTGGTAGTTCCATATATGGTTCATATGGCTCAAAAGGTGGTTGGTATTGTGGATATGAATTAGGGTCATATGAAGGTGTTTGGTGGAAAGGAGCTTGTGAGTATGGTTGATGACTATGTTGAGGGTGTGGCTCGCAGGCATATGGTGGTAGTTCTTGATAGTCACAAGGAGGATCACCATAGCCATTTGATTGGTATGCATCATAGAATGGCTCTTGTTCATAATGCATTGGTGGAGGTTGTTGCCAAGAGGATTGATCATATGCTTGAGCCTCCTCCCACCTTTGATTGTCTCATCATTGATGCACATCCTCATTGTAACTCCCAATTCCTACAACATAGTTAGAACCAAACTCATAGCCAAAGTGAGAATTCATGATAGCAAGGGGAAAATAAAAACAAAACTAGTAACAAATAAAGAGAACAAACTCCTACAACTACCAAGAACTAACAAAGAAGCAAAAGGCAAACATATTCACAATATTCACATATATACAATAACCAATAACAAGGCACGCAATTGCAACTCCCCGGCAACGGCGCCATTTTGATGAGTGGATTTTTGTGTGGTATAGAATTTCACAAATTAATTCTCATTGAAAGTATAGTTTCTAAACTAAAAAGAATCCTCTCATACAAAAATTTGGTTGTTACAAGTAACAAACCCCTATAAAAATAAATCGAAGTATTCAAACCTCGGGTCGTCTCTCAAAGGAATTGTAGGGAAGTGTTCTTGCTATTGGTTATGGGACAAGTATTTTTGGGGTTTGAATAAGAGAATAAGAAAAGTAAATTGCAATAATTAAACTAACAACTAGAGAAGCTCTTGGCAAGGTATGAGAACTAGAAGTCTTATCCTCATTATCATCCTCAATTGTGACATCAATTGTCCATTGCTCCCACTTAGTCAACCTCTAACTATGAAGGAAAGTCAAGTGGATAAATCAATTTGATTCCTCAAGTCCTAGTCAACTCCTAAGGAAAGACTAGAGTTAGTGGAATTCAAATCAATTAACAACTTTCAATTATCAATCAACAAAAGATTTGATAACTCAAGAGTTACTAATTACTCAACCTAAGGCAAGAGAAGGAAAACCTAACTCATAACTAGAAGAAGCATTTCATCAAACACATAAAAGGCAATAAAAGCAAACATCATAAATTGCAAGGATTAAAGGAACTACAACTAATCAAGACAAGAGATCAACAATAGAAAACTAAAGCAATCATTAAAAGACATGAAATCAATAAATTGCATTGAAAGAAAATGTAGATCTAAGAATTCATAAACTACAACTAACAATACAAAAGAATTACAAGAGAAGTAGAATGCTACAACTACAAGAGAACAATTAAAGATGAAAAAGGAAAATCAAAGCAAAAGAGAAGAAGTAGAAGAAGTAGATCTAGATCTAAACCTAATCTTAATTCTAGAGAGAATAGAGAGCTTTTCTCTCTAGAAACTAACTAAAGCATGTTAAAACTAAACTATGTGCTAATTGGTAACTAACTCCTTCAATCCTTGGGTTTAATAGCATCAGAAATAAGTTGGATTTGGGTCTGGAAAGCCCAGAATTCGTCCCCAGCGTTTTCACTTTAATGAAGTCACGTGCGAGAATCGGCGCGTACGCGTGGTTCACGCGTACGCGTCGCTTGGCAATTTTCCATCCACGCGTATGCGTCATGTATGCGTACGCGTCACCGTGCAACTTCAAATTCACGCGTGCGTGTCGATCTCAGCATTCCAAATCCTTGTTTTCCATGAGTTTTCCACTTGCATGCTTTTCCTCTGCACCCCATTTGATCCATTCCTAGCCTTTCCACTCTGAATTCACTAACAAATATATCAAGACATCTAGTGAAATCAAAGGTGAATTAAAATTAACTAATTAAAGGCCTAAAAAATATGTTTTCACACTTAAACACAATTTAGGAGACAATCATGAAACCATGCTATTTCATTGGATAAATGTGGGAAAAGTGGATAGAATCCACCTAAATTAGGAACAAAATGTACCACGAAATAGTGGTGTATCAATCTCAAATATTATTTTTTGACAAAATAGACAAATCAATTCTGAATGTTTAGATTATTTTGTCCAACAGAATTGATATTTGAAGGTTTATCTTGTCAAAAATAAAAATTAAGATCTATTTTATTAGAATTAGATTTTTTTGAGTATTAAAATAACTATTTATGTACATTTAAAGAAAGTATGACAATATAATTTCAAAGGGCTATCGATTCGGTATCCAAAAGATTTTGTTGTTTACCAAAAAGTCTCCGAAAGACGTTATCGACAAAACCGTCTCTGAATTATTTGAAAATGCGACAAAAGTAACCAATGAATATTATATTGTTGTAAGTGACTAAAAATTTTTTTGTATTTAGCATACGACTTATCCATTTTATCCGAATTTTTGTGGCAATATCTGAACAAATATTTAAAAAGCTCACAAAAAAAATCGAAACAAGATTTGATCCCAAATTTTTTTTATTTTTCAAAAAAATATAGTTATTCACACTAAAATATTTTTTTATAAGAATTCACTTGACATAAAATTACTAAATTTTAAGAAATAAAAGATCTCATTTTTCTAATAAAAAAGAATAGACAAAAATACAAGCAAAAGTTCACACAAATGACATAATTACGCTTGAACATTTAATAAGTCATGTGTACAGACAAATATAATGCCGTGGTGGTCACATCCACCACTACGACAATAAAAGTGTGTCTCCATTAGAAAAAATACACACAAGTAACAATTTCGTCCAACCTGACATTAGATTCATTGGTGATGTGGTTCTTTACTAACAAGGTGAATGTTTGATGTTAAATTTTAATATTTAAATAAAATAATTTACTTCCATTGTCCCTTCTTCCAGCAGCACAAATTGGTAAAATTTTTGGAACTTTAATAGAAAAAGATGGCACAATGCAACGAAAGAAGAGAGTAATATTTTTTATTGTGGCAACACTTCTATTAGTTTGTCATCTTTGTTACCAAGGAACAAGAAGAAGAAGTTTGACTATAACAATGTTAAGTGCTTGCATGGGCTTCCTGCAAGATGCTTAAGTCTATAGAATGAATTTGAATTCTGAAAGGTTGTTTTTTCAATTTCTTCTGTGGGAGATATATTATGGCATTACGTTTTTTTATACTTTTTTTTATTCTATGACTTATTTTTCTCCTCCTCTACTTGCCCAAACTACTTAAAAGGTTGAACAAGATATAAATATTTTATATGGGTTGATGAAATTGAAAAAAGTAAAAAAAAATAAGAATTTAGAAAAAAAGTGAAAAAAACTCATGGAATGAGTCACGTGCAAAGAAGAAAGAATTTATTGTTGATACAACAAAAAAAGTTGAAGATGTGAAAAAATAGCATACCACAATTAGTCACATTAAAAAAGAGTTAAAGTGCATTAAGAAAATGATGATGAGTATTTGCTTAGGGTTGGAAAATTGTGATTTGTTTAGGGTAAGGTGGAAACTCAGGTGCAGTCAACTTCACGTGAAGTTGATACCGGAGAACGTTAGATGATTTGACTAAATTTTCATTTAACGGTTCTAAGATATCAACTTCACGTGAAGTCGACTTCACCTGAATTTTCACGTTACAGTAATTGTTCAAAAGTGAAATTTGGAGTGCAATTCATTTGCAAGACTATGCTTATTGTGTAATTTTCATTGAATTAATGAAAATTTATCTCCTAGTTTATGCCAATTTTAAATAAATCCAAAAAGTAATAATTAAAATACAAAACACATCAATCAACAATTCCAACATCATAACTAATCAAAAGTTTTTGTTTATCATTAAGATAACCAAATCATTCTCTGTTTTAGGTTGTATTGGAACTTGTTGTATTGTGCCATCTTCTTTCTCTGTTAGGGTTTCAAAAATTTTTTAATTTGTGCTGTTGCAGGAAGGGATGATGGAGGTAAATTTTTTTATTTAAAAATTAAAATTTAAGGTTAAATATCCAACTTGTCACCAAAAAATTATATCACTAATGAACATAGTGTTAGATGGAAAAAAATTTGTTACAGGTGTGCACTTTTATTAGCGGAGACACATTTTCTTTGTTGAAATAGTGGATGTGACTACCGGACCGTTATATTTGTGTATACATAACTTATTAAATAGTTGAGGCGTAATTGTATTTTTTGTGTGAATTTTATGTGTATTTTTGTCCATTTTTTCCTCTAATAATAGTTGTAAAATATTGTATGAAAATCTAATTTCTAAAGTTTATTTTTAGAATATATATTTAATATCTATTTTTATTGTATTTTTAAATTTTTTGAAAACTTATTTATCATCAATATTTTTTAAGGTTTGGGTAAGATATGCTTTTTGTTTCTAATATTTTCAAATTTTTTTTAAAATTATCCCTAACATTTAATTTGATTTAATTTTATCCTTAACGTTTCAATAAATTTCAATTTTATTACTACTGTCAATTTTTTAAACAGTTAATAATTAGTCAATTATTTTTTTCCAATTTTATCCTTAACTAAAACCTTAATTTTAATCTCAATCCACTCAAAAATTTTTAATTTAACGAGAAAGTAATGATGGAGAACGAGATCAAATACGTTTGGGATTAAATTAGAATTTTTGAGTAGACTGGAGTTAAAATTAAAAATTTGGTTAAGAATAAAATTAAAAGAAAATAATTGACTATTTATTGACTGTTTAAAAATTAACAACAGGAATATAATTAATATTTATTAAAATATTAAGAATAAAATAAAATTAAATTAAACATTAAAAATAATTTTAAAAAATTTTAAAATATTAAAAAAACATATTTTATACTTAAATTTTTTTTATCAGCAATGTAAAATTTTGGATAACATTAACTAACTTTAAATATAGCAATAGAAGACAAAACCAATCCCGCTCCTCTATCTAACTCTTACGGGCACGGATTCGGTACACTGAAGCTGTTAGCGCACCGAAATGCCAAAAACGTTTTTGGCGTACCGGTTAGCCAAGTAGCGTGAGAATAAAAATTTTTATTTTTGTTGGATGTTTTCTACAATTTCGTATAAAATAGAGAGGTCAGTTTTTTAATTTTTAAAATAAATACATTTAGCTTAATTCTACAATTAATTGGACACTCAGAATTTAGTTAACAACTATTACTAACAACTAAATTAAACTCAAACCCACTTTTCATAATATAAGCATGAATCTGTTGGCCTGCAAACAAAGTTGTGAGGTGTGCACATCCCCTGAGCACACTACCCAGCGAGTACGCATCCTTGCATGAAACCCAACTCATTCATCCGTGAAAACAAAAACAAAGACTCCTCGTTCATTTCAAACTTGGCCAACCCCATGATCATTACATTCCAAGTAGCAACATTCCTCTTGGGCATTTCGTAAACAGTTTCTTGGCACTCTCAAAACTACCCATTTCAAGATGGGCTTTGATCATGATGTTACACGACATGATGTTCCTACTAGGCATTCTATCAAACAATAAGACTGCAGCTCGGAGCTCTCCAAATTTCGAATACAGGTTGAGGAGATGGTTGGAAACGAACTTGTCGGAAGAACAACCAGAAGTAATAATCAAAGAATGAAGCTGCTTTCCCAAAGAAACAGACTTTGTGGGAATGCATGCTTGTATGAGATTTGAGAACAAACGGAATTTAGACCATATATAAGAAACAAAACTATGAAACGCTTCTCTGATTCGTCCGTTGAAACACAAAGTTGCAAATTGTTCTTTGGCATCTGAAAAGTTTCCATCTTCCAAGTGGATTTTGAAGGTAATGGACAAGTGAAAGATGGAATTTTGAAAAACGGTAGGCATAGAAAACGAGAAGCACGTACGAGGAAGACGAAACTGCTTGGATCCTTCCTTGATAGTCTCCAGCAAAGCCATACGTCTACTCGAAATAATACTCCTTGTTATCAACGGTGATCGAAACCCCTTCCGGTGATGACACTATGTAGATTGTCATTCTCCTAACCAATGAGTGGCGACAGATGCGCCATTCAGAGAGTCCACTTTGCACTGTAATACCGCGGGAGAAAGCTTTTTGCAACTCCATTTACGGTCAGTAATGATATCCACAGCGCTTCTCCTTCCTTTCCAGCCCACCTCCATCATCTCTGATTTAGCGTTAAACAGAATCACTAACTACCATTAATTTAGGTCTTAAAACATTTTAAACTAATTCTACTTAAACCAAAATAATTTTCGAATGTAACAAAAATAATCAGTTACAAAATAAATTTTACAAATTAATCCCTCTGATACAAGATGTCCACTAACCAATAAAAAAAAACTAAAATAATCTCTGCCATTGAATTATAAAACAAATAAGATCTAACGGCCATCATCATCAGGTACACCGATCAACTAAAGACAAAAAATATACGCACCGAAACCCCAAACGTCTTCGGCACATAGAATCAGTGCCCTTTACTAGTAGGATAGTATTAGTAGGAGTGCGCAACTTTCACTCTTTCAGAAGACGCTCACGCACCTTCAATTTTATTTTTTATTTTTTATTTTTATTTTTATCTATTCTAATTAACTCGTACTTTACCTTTGTCGTTGATCTGTCTATATCGAAAAAAACGACGACCACCACGACCGCAACAACCTCCACCAGAACGCCGTCGTTTCGAAGAGATCCGTTGTGGCATTCGATTCGCTTCCACGTTCTCGTGCGGTTCGAATCAGATTCACATTTCGTCTTCTACGCTATTCAGATACATTCATTTTTATCGAATTGAAGCCTCGTTTTGATTTATAGGCTGAATCCTCCGATTCTTCCTGCTTCGGCTCCAATTTTTCGCTGCTCGAGTTTGCCCCGATTGCGTTGTTCCGTTATTTCCATGAACGCTGTAAGAGTTTCCTGTTCAACATCGTTTTTTTATCGGAATCTCCATTAGACACCCGATTCGGATAACCGATGAGGGTGAGGGATTCTATTCGTGGCTGGATTAGGGTTTACAACGAAGGTTTTAGGGATTCGTAGGGTTTTATAATGAGGATCCTACTCTGCTTTAGCTGGTTGTTGAATTGGAATTAGGATCCTGTTGCGGGGTTGGTAGCGGTTAACCCCATCAGGGTTTGATGATGGTAGATTGAGGAGGATGGTGAAGCTTTTAGGATTGAGTCGTGTCTGGGCCGATGAGCCCAGAGAAATCACGTCGAGGTCCAATTTGACCAGTGAGACCAGTGAGAATGGGTGGCTTATCAGGTTCTTTGATTCCTCCTTCTTCTGCGAGTGGATCGCAGTTAGCTACTTGTACAAGCATGACCATGCAGGGGTGCGCGATTACCTCTGCAATAGAATGTACACACTTCCATTGCAGGGAATTGAGAGCTATCTGTTCCAAGTGTGTTACATGATGATACATAAGCCTAGCCCCTCTTTGGATAAGTTTGTCATTGATATTTGCTCCAAGTCTCTTAAGATTGCTTTGAAGGTGCATTGGTTCTTATTGGCTGAGCTTGAGGACAATGATGATGATAATGATAATGAAGCTATTAGTAGGATGCAGGAGAAGTGCCGGATTGCGGCCACCTTGATGGGTGAGTGGGTGCCCCTGATTAGGCCTCAAGGTTCATCTTCCAGCGTGGGAGGTAAGAACCAAGTTTTCAATAGGTTCTTGTCTTCAACACGCCGGTTGTCGATAACACCTACGCCTCCTCCTCAGAAGTCCATGTCTTTCTCGCCTTCTTCAGGAAAGAATTTGCAGGTGAACGTTAGTCCGCAGTCTCCTGATGAAAACAACTTGTTTAAGAAATTGTTGCCAAGTCCAAAGTTTAGAGATGCTTTGCTGTTTCGGAAGTCAGCGGAAAAAGATGACAATGATTCTGAGAAGGATGGCTTTTTCAAGAGGCTTTTAAGGGATAGCAAAGGTGAGGATGAGTTGGGCCAGAAAATCCGAGATGCATTTCACTTCAGAAAGTCAACCGAGAAATATGATGAAGACTCTGACAAGGATAATTTCTTTAAAAGGATCTTAAGGGACAATAGAGGTGATGATGAAGACTCTGAAAAGGATGGCTTCTTTAAAAGGCTCTTGAGGGACAATAAAGGCGAGGTGGAGGGTTCTCCCTCAAGTTCGGATGGAATTTTTAAGAGATTGTTTCGTGATAGCAAGAATGATTCTGAGGATAAAACACCGACCAAAATGATGGCAGAAGAGGAGAAAGAAGGATTTTTCCGTAAGTTTTTGAGGGAAAAATTTGAAGATAAGAAGGATTCGAATGATGAAGGAGAAAATGCTAATTCCGAAGAGAGAGGTGCAAAGCATTCTGAACAGGATGAAAAAGAAGGGTTTTTCCGAAAATTTGTTAAGGATATATTTGAGGACAAGAAAGATGCAAATGATAAAATTGAAGAAGGTACTGCCACTATTGAGGAGGAAGAGCCTTCTGAATTCCCTTTGTTCAAAAGATTATTTCGTGTGCACCCTGAAGATGGTAAAAGTAGTTCAACCAATGAAAACAACGGTGAAAGTAGTCCAGGTACAGAAAATTTCTTCCGCAAATTGTTTAGAGATCGTGAACGTTCAGTTGAAGATTCAGAACTATGGGGGTCGAATAAGCAGAAAGAGGTCTGTTGCATATTTACTAACAATTAATATTTGTGCTTGTCTTCTGGAAGAAAGTAAACCAAATATTTTTTTAGTGGAACCCCATATTCATGCACATGACACATTGATTAATTTTCTTTTTATGATAAGTCATAAAGGCACTCTAACATCTTGATTTGAAGTCTGCTTTTATAATTTTAATATAGATTTTGGCATTGGTTTATTTATTCAATATCCACATGCTTTTCTATATGGACTCATTATCAATGTTATGTGCATGAGTGCAAGACATAATGCAAACCTGACAGAGTCTTGATTATGATATTTACAAATGAAATCTCTTACTGCATTTGCTGGTTAGAGTTAGAAGAGAAATATTTGTATTTATGGATTCTGAAATCTGTTGTCATTTTTTTGTTGTATACTTTGTTGGGTTTTTACTATTGAGAAATGGTGATAGGGCATTCTCCCGTGTATGACATCCTTATGCCTCAGTTGGATGCTGTTAATTTTATGTTACTTTAGCAGAAGCATCCTGAATCACCTGAGAAATTTGCAACAAAACCTCCACTTCCATTCAATCAATCACATTTCCGTAAAGTAGCTTACCATGAGTCATTGGAATTTGTGCTGTCATTATGCGAGACATCGTTTGGGTTAGTTGATGTATTTCCAGTTGAAGACCGCAAACATGCTTTGCATGAGGTTATTTTTTTTATATTTTTAATGATAATATGTATGTATATATTTACTTATTTGAACCTGTTCCATCGTTGGCTTCTGACACCTATTTGTTGCTGTTTCTGTGTTTTAACTTTTAAGTCTCTAGCAGAGATCAATTTACATTTGACAGAGGCACAGAATACTGGAGGTACTTCTTA
This sequence comes from Arachis hypogaea, assembly GCF_003086295.3. NCBI lineage: Eukaryota > Viridiplantae > Streptophyta > Magnoliopsida > Fabales > Fabaceae > Arachis > Arachis hypogaea. Next base: position 91,420,702 of record NC_092045.1, read on the forward strand.
ACTGTGAATGATATGATGTCAATATTGTTCTTTGATGCTGAAAGGATTTACTATTTGTCATGTGTTTCGTCCAAACAGAATCAGATGTCATTTTATTCCCAAAATCTAGTCTCTGAAATTCTCCTTGTGGCAATGGCACCAATTTCCATATTTCTTTAGTTGCCTTGCTTTGCATGTTTAGAAACTTCCATTCTGATGTTTATTGGGAGGGCCATTTTGTTAGTGGTACTGTTAATCAACTTTTCATTTGTGCACTCAAGGAATTGTTGGCTGTTGTTAGTTCTTTGCTTTTAAACTCACTTTTTTGGTGTGTAATTTGTGTGTATGCATTCTTTTATTTATGGGTTCACTTGGTTCTTATTTATCTATGAATCTTGCTTTCCTTATTCCTAGGAGTTTGTTTTCCTTTGGGAAAGGGCATGTACCGTGTGCTTTATATTCCTGAAGATGAAGCTGTTCTCTTGAATTCTAGGGAGAAGGCGCCTTACATGATCTGTGTTGAAGTATTGAGATGTGACATGACAAGGTATTACTTCAATAGTAATCCCCATGAGTTTTAAAAAATATAGCAGTTCATAAAATGAGAAACATATTTCTGATATATTCCCTTCACTACAAAACATTTATCATAGCAATTCCAAGGACACGTCCAGTCCTCATAAACTTTCCAAAGGTGGAATTCCCTTGGCAAATGGAGATGCTCTCTTGCCAAAACCACCACCATGGGCTTATCCACTGTGGACAACACAAGAGGTTTATCGTAATAGCAATGATAGGATGTCAAGATCAACTGCTCGGGCAATTGACCAGGCAATGACTCATGTATCCGAGGCAAAAGTCAACTTTGTTAGTGTGAGTCTTTCTGTAGAATCACAATTACATGTTCAGCCAGAGAAAACTGAAGTGGATCTGCATGTTAGCAGTCGAGGTCCTTATAGTAACAGTGTTGGTGAAATGGCAAGGGGAGGACGTAACAGTGATGTGAAGTGCGTACGGGTAGTGCTGACCACTGATCCTGGGCTTAGAATGGAAGATATTGGGGAACAAGCACCTAGACGGCGGAGGGAACATCGTCGTGTGCCAAGTACAGTGGCAATAGAGGAAGTAAAAGTGAGTCTTCTGTTGATTTGGTGATATTGATGCTGCTATTTGCATTACTTTCTTCTATATTGCATTCAAGCTTTGTTTTCAAAACACTTGATCTGGTTTCCATTATCAGTGCCCATATTGCAAAATAAATAATTCAGCGATTTTACAGTGTAGTTATTTCAGCATCATGAAGTCAACTGTTTCTTTGCATGTATACACATGTCTGCCAGTCAACATAATTAGTTTTTAATTTGAAAAGACTGGCCAAGTTATCTTATTACAATAATATAACGAGTAACTCGAATCATTAAGTTACTCATGCATGCAGTAGGTAGATTGTTGATATTAATCTGTAATGCGGATCCATGACTTCATTTTGTTAAAGATTATGCATTGATTATGCATTTCACACTGGTTAGTTCCACTTTGCTTGGGGATATTGCCATTTTCAGTTTATTAAGTCTTTGGACATCCCTCTTCCCTTCTGCTAGCTTTTGGTATTAATTTAGACCTACTCAGTTTTGAGATGTGTTAGACCCTAATCTATTGTTGTTATTGGGCCACTGTAGATGCCAGCCCTAGGTTTAGAGTTTGTATGTTGTGTCCGTTGCTTGGAGATATGGGCATGATAACCTTTATAATTGCTTGGGCTTCTCACCCCCCACCAGCTAGCTTCTGGGGTCGTTAGATCTACACAATTCTAAAACAGACCATGACATGTAGATAATTCATTTCTTTGTATGATTCCTCCCAATCAATGTTACTGTAATAGTTTTTGCTGACATTTCAACTTCTCTAGGCGGCGGCTGCTAAAGGGGAAGCACCTCTTGGACTTCCTTTGAAAGGTGCTGGTCAGGATTCATCAGATGCACAACCAAGGGTAAGAAATGTTGTAGAAGTTCTTAATTGTTTTGAAATATCGAGCTGTTAGTATGACCTGTTCCTCTTGACAGGCTAATGGAATTGCCCGCAAAGCGAGTGATGCCTTGTCTGGTGAACTTTGGGAGGCAAAGAAAGAGAGGATACGCAAGGCTTCCATTCACGGCAATTCACCTGGTTGGGACTTGAGATCTGTAAGTACATTTGTTAATTAAAAAAATAAAAAAAAAGCAATGCTGTTATTTTCTGAAGTCATGGGGTCTTGATTTCAATAAATAAAATATCTGATGATCAATAGTTGTTTGTTGCCTAAAGTAAGGTCATTTGTTTGTTTAGAGATTTGTATTAAAACTATTCATCCAAGCAATAAAACTGTCTCTCTCCCCTTCCACCCCCCCCCCCCAAACCCTATTTTTTTCTCCCATATGGTTCTTTCTGTACTTTGGTTGAGAATAAATGCTTCAAGATGATATTCTTTCAAGCAAGATGACACAATATTCCTTTTTACATAGGTTATTGTAAAGAGCGGTGATGATTGCAGGCAGGAGCATCTGGCGGTTCAACTAATTTCACATTTCTATGGTGGGGGGTCTCTTTTACTTCTCTTCCCTTTGTTTTTGGTGTTGATATTGGAATGAAGCCCAAAGGGAAAGATCATGTCAAATTGAATATATTCAGAATTTCACATATACGGTGTCCATTGTGTTGCCATAACACCTTTTGAGAAATTATTGTTTTTGTTGATGAGCATAGAGTGTTGACATTGGGACAAACTTAAGGGAAGTGAAAAGAAATCGCAAAGATGTTCTAAACCGTAAAATTAATATTTTTTCAAAAAATAAAAAATAAAATAAAATTCTCCACTTGTCTTTCTGGTTTGAAGTGGAGCCTGTTTACTTTTCTTAAAACAATGTAGTGGAAATTAATGTCATTGTTTCTATTAATTTCATTACTATTATTAAAAGGAAAGGTAAGGCAACACAAATCATTCTATGTATCATTTTGGCTGTCAGTCTACTTGGTTGTGGTTTTCAACGTGTTAGTTGGAAATTTCTAATTAGAGAGGAATTTGTCTAGTGAATAGATTGGATGTGCTTAAGATTTATTGACTCGCATAATTGCACTGTCATGAGTTTTCAGATATCAAACTACTGTAGGAATTTCTTGATGTGTTGCTTACAATTATCAGCCTTTGATGCCAGATATCTTCCAAGAAGCAGGCCTACCTCTCTGGCTACGCCCTTATGAAGTTTTGTGTACATCATCTTACACAGCTCTTATCGAAACTATTCCAGACACGGTAATTCTGTGCTTTGACATTTCAAATGAAATTTAGGGAGGCTATTTAGGTTATGCTTAGATTACCTGAATATATGTATCATATGTTGTGAAATCAAACTAGCCATGTAAGTAAGGAAATAATTTTTAGGAATTATATGCTGATTTCTTATAGTTCCTGATTTTTGACTTATTCAATTAGGTTTCTACTATTACGTTTACTAGGCTTGTCTTTCACTTTTAGTACTACTTGACCTTATTATTAGTATAGAGAGTATAGGCAAAATATTCTAATATATAGTTCACCTTATTAATAATACTTCCAGCTTAATATCTGTCTTTTTCTCTTTATTGCAGGCTTCTCTACATTCGATCAAGAGTAGATATCCCAACATCTCAAGTTTACGTGGGTTCTTTATTGCCAAGTATCAAGAAAATTCTCCAAGTTTCAAACTTGCCCAGGTAAATATAGAGATGCAAAGATATGCTGCATTATTGTGAACTGATCTTGTTAATCTGAAAAAATGTGCTACTAATTCTTAAATCTTAACTGTTCATTCTTCTTCTGGTATTGTATAGTGCATCATCTTCTAAATGTAAATGGTTATTTCCTCGTCTCTCGTTTGAATGATTTGCATGATGTTTCTTGTATCATTTTACTTATTATATGGTGAAAGCCTTAATTCCATGTTAAAATTGGACAAGATATCTCTTCTGTGACAAAATGTAACCATTTTTTTTATTATTTTTGTATAGAGGAACTTCGTTGAAAGTATGGCTGGATATTCCCTAGTCTGCTACCTTCTGCAGGTCTGAAACATCTGATCATGTACATGCATGAATTCATTCTTTATAACTGGTGCAGCACTGCATTAAATTGTGATTTGTGTCATTAATTCTGCTGTTTATTGTTGTTGTGGAGTTAGTTTTCTACCCACTTATCATTTTTTTTGTTTGTTGTCATTCAGGTGAAGGATAGGCACAATGGGAACCTCTTATTGGATGAAGAAGGTCATATTATACATATTGATTTTGGCTTCATGCTTTCCAATTCACCTGGTGGTGTTAATTTTGAAAGTGCACCTTTCAAATTAACCCGAGAGCTTCTTGAGGTAAACTGAGATAATTTTCTGTCTGTTATTGACTTGATCTTTTTGTCATTCATTTGCTAAATGGTCAGCTCTATAAAATGAACAAATGCAATTGTGATAGGTCATGGATTCTGATGCTGAGGGCATTCCAAGTGAATTCTTTGATTATTTCAAGGTAGTAGTGGTGAATATACAGTCTGCACATTACCTCTGCATTTATTAGCACTAAACATGTCCATTTTGTCCCTGTAACCCAGGTTTTATGCATTCAAGGCTTTCTTACTTGCCGTAAGCATGCTGAGCGAATAATTCTTCTTGTTGAGATGTTACAGGTATGTAATTGTTACCTCCCTGTGGTTCCTCCGACTGTCATATAACATGTATATAGTCTGCTTGTGAAGTTTTCTGTGATTTAAGGCTGATGCCCTTTGTTTTTCTCTTCTCCCTTTTTGTTTTGTTTTTTGTTTTTTTTTTTTCCACTCCTCCAAAAAACAAAAAAAAAGAATGTGATTGATTGGATGCTCATATATTGTGCAAATAGCAGCTATCCAATATGATTCCTAGTGAATCTTGGTTGCTTAACTGTCATACTACTGGGGTAGTGAAGTGCTTAAGAGTACCTGAATAGACATTAGACATCTTTGAATTCTGAGATTGAAACAATTCTTTTTTCTTTTTTCCTTTTTTTGGGGGGAGGGGGGATTCAGCATGACTTTTTGTCCGTTGAATGAATGAACATGATTGTTTTGGATAATGGGCAGTGGGTGGCAAATAACATCTTGAGTTGCTTAGAACATGGTTGAGAAACAAATTTCGCTGTCTTGAGAATGGTCCTTCCAACCCAAAACATAGTGAAAGGAAAATGCATTGTATTTGACATTGAACAGAAATTTGTGCAAAAAAGGTTACAATACACTACATTTGTTTGATAAGCAGTTAGAGAAACAGAGCTTTCTCCTTTCTCCCTTCTCCCATACTTGACTGTAACCTATCCGTTTCACTTATCTGGTTATGTGACATGAGGTTCACATATTCTTACGTGATATCTTATGTTACCTTTGACACAACTGCTGCTGTACGTGGGCCTCTTTCGTGATGCTTATAGAGAACCATATCCCTCTGTACTGATTCTTTTTTCCCCTAATGTTTGTATTAGGACTCTGGTTTCCCCTGCTTTAAAAATGGTCCACGGACAATACAGAACCTACGGAAGCGATTCCACCTCAGTTTAACGGAAGAGGTTTCAATAGTAATATTAATTACTTTTTAAATGCAATCTGTTAAATGTGATTGTTACATTTGTGTTTTCTTTCATTTTCTCTTCTGGCAGCAATGTGTATCATTGGTGCTTACTCTGATCAGCAGTAGCCTGGATGCATGGCGGACACGGCAGTACGACTATTACCAGAGGGTTTTGAATGGAATATTGTGAGATAATTTGTCAGTGATGATCATTTGCCTTTTCCATTTTAACTAAAGCTTGCACCGTGAATTCCCGACAAATAGAATTGTGATTTTCGGTCATTTAATTGTGGTTGGTCCACTGGTGTGCCGTTGGAATTTCTGTGGATGGTGAGAATTAATAGACGGCACTGTGGCAGGGTGCAGTCTCTTTTCCCTGGGTAGAGGAAGGTTCCGACTTGCAAAAATCATTTTTTCCCCTTCAAATTGATCTTGATTTTGCATTGCTTCTTGTGAATGTAGCTCTGGCTTAGCCTCCTAAATGGTGAGAGATAGTGGAAATTGTATAGTGATTTTAGCATGAGTGACAGGTTTCTGTTGGGTGTTGATATGTGTAGTGTGTAAAAACTATTTGATTCATCAAAACTCTTGGGGGGATGTTTTCAACTGTGAAGCAGATGCTGACCTGGTATATCTTGGACATCCGTTGAGACTGCTGTGTTGTTTCTTCCTGATCTCAGTTGATCTATCACGTCTCTTCCTAGGGTTGATTATTCAATTCTTACACTATTGAAATTCTTTAGTGATGTTTGATTACATCATATGTAATTTATTCTGTTTACTTTCATGGTGAAATTTGTTCACCCTCCATATCAATCATACAAAGTTTTGGTGCCAGTCTCTTCATGTTTCTATTTTTATCTCTAGCCATGGCACGAAGAATTCCTGATCACCTAAGCCATGTTGATGGTACTTATTTTCATGACGAGATGATTCGCTATAGATTTCTCATTTAATAGGTAGCTATGAAATATTGACACTTTGTTGAGTTGTATGTGTCGGGTATATTTTGGATGATACTCATCTAATAAACATGTCTTGTGTGTAGTTTTGTATTAATAAAAATTAAAAAATATTTTACATAAACTCAAATATGATCATGTATTAGGTGTCCAATCATATTTGTCTATATTCTTGAAAATGAGTTAAGAATGTCTCATTAATATTAATTCATTAATAAAAAAAATCTAAAATCTTTTATATAATTAAAATATATTAAAATTAATAAAAATGTTTTATGCTAATATCAATAAATATTAAGAAATTATAATTTATTTATAAAATTTTTATATTTATATATATGATGTCCCTATCTTTTAACAAAAATTTGAAATTTGCAAGTGTGTATATACATATTTATTTCATTAGTGTCTCATACATATTTCATTGCTTAATAGACTAAATAGTCAATTTAAATTAGTCTGAATGATCAGTTTATTCATTTGCTAAAGTAAGTGTTGAGGGGTTTAAATCATGTTTTTTATATATAATAATTTATTGGTAAATGACAAATCAATAACAGATTAGTTCTTAATTTATTAAGATGGAGAATATTGTGGAAAAAAATAAGCCTAATAGACTAAATAACATCCATATATTTGATGTTGATGCTGCAATTCAAATCATAATTTACTGGAATCATCTTATTTTAGTGCAATTAACTAAACTCTTTTGTACAATAGTAACGGATAATAAAACTTAGAATAAATGGCCAAATTCTTCGTTGAATTATTAAAATATTATTTGTTTTTTAAATTGGCTCTCAATTTTTTTTTAATTAAATTGGTCCTTCAAAAATTTTAAGTTAATTATATTAGTTCTTCCGTCTCTTTCGTTATCGATTGCGTCAAAATTTGCCGATGTGGTATGTTAAATATCACCACACTAACCACAATACACATCTAATAGTCCTAATTTGCTACTAACATGATAAATTTATGAAATTAGATTAAATCAATCCCAAATTTATGAGATCTTGAGGCATTGAAATTCTAAATCTGGAATTGATTTGATCTAATTTCATGAACTTCTCATGTTAACAGCCAATTAGTTGAGCGACGGCCCTTTCACTCGGCACCGTCGGATCACTAAGGCCGACTTTCGTCCCTGACCATGTCATTGTGCTTGCGGCTTTTAAAAGATGGGATTGCTTTTGAAAGCAGGTAGAGCTTTTCAAAGTTAATTAGTGCTTATCAAAATTAAAAAATATAATATAACCTCATACATTAAATAATTTTCAAATTTAACTCTTACATTTATGCTTATTATAGTATTTCAAAATTTTAAAAGCTATTTAACCAAACACAATTATTTTTGCTTGTGTTTATTAAAAGTCATTCTTAAACGCAACAGGAACAATTTCAATCTGGAAAAAATATCACCTAAAGCGCAAAAAGCAAAATTCAAAAGATTTTTTTCTTTTCACAACGAAGCACGCATATATTACTCTCTTAAACGTAAACGAAACAACCGATTCCAATCCAAACGAACTGAATTCGAAGTTTCTAGCTCTGGGAAACAAACCTTGTTGAATCGAAAGGGAGAACAAAAAAATCGAAGAGGCGAACCTTGTCGAGCAAGAAGTTAGGGAAGAGGTGAGTGGTGATGCACATGTAGCAGAAGCTGTGTCTACGGTGGCAGAGACAGAGGCTTATGCCGATCGATAGAGGTAGGAATGTTGGAGGCGTTCCTTCTGTCATTGGAAACTTAGAGGAAATTAGGGGTAAAGTACTAAATTGATCTCCTACGTTTGGGCGTAATCTTGTTTTGGTCCTTAAAGTTTAAAGTGTCATATTTGAATCCAAAAAAGTTTTATTTAACTTCAATGTAGTCTCACCGTGAGGTCAAAGTTAAATAATTAACGGAATGTCCTACATGACAGCAGTACAAGAATAAGGTTGATAATCTGGAGAACAAATACAAGCTACAGAGGTACAAAATCAACCGTGGATGCATCAAAATATTTATTTATCATTTTTCTTACAATTTAAATGAAATATTTTCTATAAAACTAAGGAGAATGCTAAATAAATGTATTGATGCATCCAAGGTTGATTTTGTGCCTCTGGAGCTTGTACTTGTTCTCCAGATTATCGACCTTGCTTGTTCTTGTACTGCTGTCATGTAGGACATTCTGTTAATTATTTAACTTTGACCTCACGGTAGGACTACATTGAAGCTAAATGAAACTTTTTTGGATTCAAATAGAACACTTTAAACCTTAAGGATCAAAACAGGATTATGTCCAAACGTAGAGGACCAATTGAGTACTTTACCCAGAAAACTATGGTTGGAACTTGGAAGGGAAAAGGAGAGGGAGGCGTTCTCGTGAGGCTGGGTTGGGAATTGGGGGACTGGGTTAGTGACATAGGATTTTCTTTTTTTCTGGCGTCAAAATGACGCCATTTTTGAATTTGGATTACAAAACCGGGCCTTTCAAAAACCTAGCCGGTTCGGTCGGTTTCTCAGTTAACCGTCGATTCGGTCAGTTTTAAAACCAATTTTTTGCAGGGCAGTTTTGGAGGTTAACTGGATCGGTTAGATGGCCGATTTTTGGTTAACTCAGTCGATTCGATCCGACTTTTAGAACCTTTCCATATATAGATGTTACCACTTTTAAAAAACGATATTTTAAAAGCTAGCTTTTATAAGCTTCTTTTGATGACATTAATACACTCCTGTGTATATGCATTATTATTTGGCGTAAACCTATCAATGCAAACCTTAAGATTAGTAGTTTACTAAAATTTTATTTGAAGTAATCTATAAACTTTAATTATATTTATATTTTTTAAAAATTTTGGTAGAATTTCATCTATAACTAGAATGCGCCAAAAACTCTATCCATCAACAATTTACTTAAACAACAACATCTATCAACAATCAACAAACAAGAATCAAGTACCAACATCCATCAATTAACAATAAGCAGTTCAATTAATTAAGATTAGTAGTTTCATCTATATGGCATTATATGAATTAAGCAGCAACATCCATTAAAAATTAAGAATTATCAAACACAATAAGCATTTCAAACCTACTAACCTAAATCAAACATTTCTTAACAACCTAAATTCACTGAAACTAAAAAGTTGTGTAACTAAACTAAACTTACTAACTACAATTGTTTACATATAAAAAGACTTAAAATAGTACTCACGCCAAAGTTCCATCAGACCAAATCGTATCTATACGATGAGAGGTGGTGGAAGGGCTTCTGGCTGAAATCCGTGAGAGAATTTTGACACCGCGGTGTCTGTCGCTGGAGGCGGAATTGTTGAGATAGTGCGTTGCTAAGCGGATGGAGATGGTGGAGGAGTCCACTCTGATGAAACAGATGGACGACTTCCTGGTTGCGACGGTGGCGCAGCAGTAGGAGCCACGTAGTTGTGGTTAGGGACTATGATGAACCGGCTGGTCCTGTGCACCCATTATCTGTGACATCACAGGGGTAGTCGGAGTAGAGGAGGACAACTGAGAAGTCTCAATAGTACCAGTAAAACCCTTTCCTCTACCACAACCACGAGGTCAATTAATGACACCTCTATCTCTCGTTATGTCTGCAAAGAGCATATCAATTAATACTAGTCACAGAAACAGTGTAATAACAAAGATAAAATTCATTGACACTTTAATCCCATAAATTAGCAAATACAACACAAATCATGTGTACATTCATATTATTTAGAAAAAAATTTGACATAACCTCCCTAAAGTTGGACATATATCCACTTTTACTGTTCCCACAAATCCAACCAACCTCAACCATAAATTAAAACTTAAAAATAGCCACAACATATACAAAATAACTTAATCAATTAACTAATTAGTTGAGTTCCTAACTACTTAGGTCTTTTAATTTGTTCATCATTAAACCAATAATTTAATCAATAACACCCCAAAACATATTTTAATTATAATAAAAACAAATCAGAACTAAGTAACGAACACAAAATTATAATAGTAAATCAGAACCAAAATTATAATAACAAATCAGAACCAAAATTATAATAATAAATCAGACATTGTTCCTACTTTAGAAAAAGAGAAGTGCAGAAGCATTACCTGAAGAAGAGCCAGTCATCACGTGCTAATCGGGCAGATCTTTACTTAGAGTGAAACAGAAACCTAAAAGAAAAGAATTGAAGAAGTCCACTCAGAAACAAGAAAATTACATTGTGATTTAATTTTATTTAGATTCGATCTCGATGAAAACAATACATCCATACTTTGTATCCGGAGTACTTCACTTAATTTCTTCTGCAGTATTGGACTTTGGTGGTATTTATCATGTACTTCTGGGACCTGAGATTCTTGAAGAATCTTTTCCATTCTTCGGTTATGTATGAAAAGATAGAAATAAAATGAATACAATTATCATAACTTACAGATTACATATAAACACGAAAAATCGTAAATACAAAGAAGCACACAAAGAACATAGCAAATAGCAAACACAGAGAATGAACAATAAACAAATACAAACAAATGTGAAAACAATACGAGGCATGCCTATTCCTAATACAAGCCATGAGCTCATGCGTCAGTTAGCTACTCACACCCGACGTTATCCAGGACGAATCCCAAATAAATTTTCTCCATTGAATCAATTAGCATAAATACCACATAGGTATCTCCATGTCAGTCAGATACCAAAGTCACACGGATTTATCCGTATTAGTCAGGCTAAAACTATAATCATAATATTGCTATATCAAATATGCATTCAGTGAAAAATGGGGTACCATATAGGCGAACCCATGTCACTCAGATACCACTCTACTTTAAAGTAGGCCTTCCCACCTAGCAACTCTGCTTAGCTAGTACATTTTTCCTAGCTGAAGTCTCTGTCTGGTCCGTACATTTTCTCAGATGGGGTTTCTCTGTCCAGTCAATATATTTCTTTGATTGGGGGCATAAGGCATCTTGGGGCTAGCTCTTATCTCGGGTGAATCTTTTAACTCTATTTTTTCTTCTGTAAGGGATCACTACTTTTAATATTTTCTCAAATATTTAAATACTTTTTCCTCATCTTTCACTCGAGAGTAAATGACCATTTGTACCCACAAAAGATACAAACGCTGACAAATGTAACCATAGAAGAAGGAAACTCACCTTGTAACCACGGAAGATGACCTCCGTGTGCCAGAAATGCCCTAACCTTGGTTATGCATCTGGTCCGTTAATATCCAAACCTACGTGGCAATAAAACCACTCCAAACCTATCTACGTGTAATCCAACGTATACCTCTACAAAAACTGAAACCCTAGCATGCCTTTCTTGTTCCTTTCTTCTCCAATATTTACCCTAACCCAAAAATTGAAATCATTTCATTTTCGTTTCTTCTTTAAACACGAATACTGACAAAGAAAAATCCTCTAACCCTTGGCCATGTCTCTGCGCAAATGTAACTCTGCTATAAGTAATGTAAGTTGCAGCAATACTACGAGTTCAAGGAAGAAGAAGGAAAAGAAGCTTGATGGGAGATGCTTTTGTGGACTGGAGGTTGCGTTAATAGAATCTGGCACGGTAACAAACCCAAATAGATGGTTCATTCGATGTCCTCTCTGGAAGGTAATGGCTTAGCATCTTTCTTTTTTTTTTTCTTTTTTTTGTGAAGGTTCCATTTTTTTATTTTCGTTGACAGTTGGATGGGTATGGGTATTTTGATTTTTCAGACAAGAGACTGCAAATACTTTATGTGGGTGGATGAGATCGAAGAAGGTTGGGAAGGTCTTGCAAGATCATTAGCTAAAAGAAATACAGAGCATTGTTATACAATATGTGAAGATGGGTTGACAAACACTGCAGTTAAAAGGGAGAATCAAGAAAGCTTCTCCATGATTGCAAGGAAAATGAAAAAACTCAGGGGCGAAGTTAGAACAACTAGAGTGTTGCTTGTAACTATAGCAGTGGTGGCTGTGTTTTGTTTAGCTTGTAATTTGTATTTAGTGATGAAAATATAGGATTAATATAATCTGGAGATTGTTGTTTATGAACATTGTTTATTGTTAAGAATGACAAACTAGTTTGAATCAATTCAGTTTGTTATATTTGATAGGAGTAGTCATGAATGATTAATTAGATGGCATAGATAATCATGTGTATTTGCTTTATTTGACTAAACAGGTCCTGTAAAATTAATGAGATGCTGTCTAAAATGTTCATTTATCATGTATTAATTCTTGTGGTATAAAACTACAACACAAGTTTATAATTCTATAACACTGTCTTTAAAGGTTAAAACAAACTTCAGCTTGTGATACATTGTGGATTCATAGAGAAACACAAGAGTTTAGTATTTGTTAAAAAGTACCTCATATTACCAAAATAAAATTAAAGAGTCTATAGACTGTGCTCAGAACATCATAACAACAGAATGAAACAGAAGAGTCTGTCATCTCTCTTGATCACATGAAACATACCAAAAAAACAAGCCTAAAAGTCTAATTCAGATTAAAACAAGATTGAAGAAGTACATCAAAATAATTGGTTTTCATCAACTAAACAACTATGATTTTGGAGTTGAGTTGCTGCTCCCGCTTGAAACAACATTACTGGGTCCACTAGAAGTTCCTCTACCTCTGACCGTTGTTCCTCTGCCTCTAACAGTTGCACCAGGCGTAGGCATAAACTGCATAAAACGTGTGGTTGTTCCAGCACTAACACCTTTCATTGTTTGAGGTGTAACCATTGGTGTTGTTTCTGAGTTAGTTGTGGGAGGGTTGGTAGAGGGAGGTCTGGTAGATGGTGGAACAGTTGGAGGAGGTCTCTTAACACTTCTCCTTTTAGCAGGCTTTTTTATTATTGTAGGGTTCGGTGGGAGATTTGGTTGAGTTTTCTAGAGTTGATACAAGAAGCAATAGATTAGTATTCCAACTCATCATTAATCACTAACAGAATATATGAAGAATATATGAAGAATATTTTAACTTACTAAATTCTTAAATGTATTAGGTACCTTTTGCATATCTGACATGAAGTTAAATCCATTTGCTCTGAAATCTCCAATGTCCTCTTCTAGTATCTCTAAAAACCATTTCCAACTGGCTTTGTTCTCAAACTCAACAATGGCATAGGCAATAGGGTATATGTGGTTATTTGCATCTTGACCTATGGCGGTAAGTAGCTGATCCCCAAAGTACCCTCTGAGAAAAGTCCCATCTAATCCTATAAATGGTCTGTATCCTCCAAGAAATCCCTTTTTACAAGCTTCAAAACATACATATATTCTGAGAAACAGAGAGTTTGAATCAGGTTGTGGATTAGTGTGTATCCTCACTGTGGACCCCGGGTTAGTCTTCAGTATCTCATTTGCGTAATCACGGAGCCTAGCATATTGAGCAATCTCAGAACCCTTTATCCTCTCCTTTGCTTTTTCCATCGCTCTATAGATTTTTCTTTCATTAATCAGCACATCATACTCATTTCTAAAAAATTGGTCAGCCTCCCTTATTGTCAGATTTGGTTGGACTCTTATTCTCTCTTCTAATTCATCTACAACCCATTTTCCGTTAGCTGACTTACAATGGTTATCTCTGCTGCAAGTGTGTTCATTGACAAACGTCTTGACCTAATAACTCAAGGGAAATGATCTCTTAGCACAATATATTTGCCACGGGCATTCCTCATCATAGCAAATTGCTTTGCTTCTAGTTGAGTCACATCGAGGAAAGAATATGCTCCTTCCAAGGTTGATGTTAAACTTTCAAACTGCCTTCCTAAAATGGCTGAGAGTTTCAAACTCCATTCTCAACTCCAACCGGACTTGGCTAACAGGAGCATCAATATTGCTTTGAGGAAAGTCTGGAGGCTGATCAGCATCTTCATCACTTGCTATGCTTCTCAATTCTTTGGATTCATAACAATGGTATCCAGCATTTTCATCCGAAAATTCTTCTGACTCAACAGGCACATAGATGGATGGAGGCTTGTCAGGATCAGGATTGGGTATGAAGGATTGTCCAGTTGGGGGAGGTCTTTGTGCTGATCTTCTCTTGCTCACCTTAGGTCTTCCCTCAACTTGCTCATCTGTGTTGGTCTGATTGTTCTGAGGAGTACTGTTAGTATCAGATGGTGGGACTGGGTCTGATTCAGGTTTGATTGTGAAAGTGGGTTTCTATATGGTTATGGAATGTATTGGGTTACTTGTTCAGCTGCTTGGGCCTCGTTCTCACTAGATAATGAGACAAAAACTGCACTTGGAGATGTTGAACCAGCAGTATGTATTGGTTGCTGCTCTTCTTCAATGGGATTTTGTGAAGGCTGTGATTGATTGGAAGGTGCCTCATCTGGTTGCACAGGTGTTGTGGGAGGCTGAGACATCTGTTTTGCTGGAGATATTTGTCGGGCCACATTAACAACATCCTCCTTTTGGGACTCAACCTCAATCTGGCTTCTTGCTTCATGGACCTCTTTCCTATTCTGGACCTCACCATCCATAAGTTTTCTTCTTGGAGTCTTCTTTGGAGTTGGATTTCTTTTAGCACAAGTCTTCAATCTCACCTTTGATGGAGTAATATTCTCTTCAACAATAACAGGATCATTTATAGGGTGCTCTGTGTATAAGTAAATTCTGTTACCATTCTTCACATCAGCCTCATATAACTTAACTATGTCCATATCAACCCTTAACAATTTCAACCCATTATCAAGCTCCTTACCATGTTCTAGCTAATAAAAATCAGTAATGGATGTATATCCAATGTCCCTTAGCAAATCATTTATGAAAAATCCATTGAGAGTATCCACATTAACCCTCTCAATCTCTATTACTTCCCCACCAACATACCCAAGCTTCCCACATGGACCTCGCTCAAATCTCCCCCTATGATTAATACACAGAGTAATATGCACAGTGGCCATCCCTGCGACCAATACAGTATAGATATAAGGTACCATCCCATGTAATTACAGACAACAACATAGCAATTGAAAATCTAACTCTAACCCAAAAATTCTGAAAACATTCTAAGATGGAAAAACTGGTAATCACATACCTCTGTTCTCTATGGAGTAACGATGGTGGGCTATGGATAGTGGACAACGAGATGCATACAACAATGGTGGACTACGGGTAGTGTGGACGGCGAGATGCAGACAATAGTGGTCTGCGGGTGGTGAAGCAACGACTTGATTAAACTGGAGAAATATCTCTGTTGCGAAATGGAGGTGCTCCGGTCTTCTTCTTCGATTTGGAATGGCAGTGGTGAGTGGTGACAACAATGGAGCTCTGCTAGGGCACAGAAAGGGTGTAAAGATTTTTTTTCTATTTCTTAATAAAAAAAGGGTTACACGTAGATAGGTTTGGAGTGGTTTTCTTGCCACGTAGGTTCGGATATTAACGGACCAGGTGCGTAACCAAGGTCATGGTATTTCTAGCACACGGAAGTCATCTTCCGTGGTTACAAGATGAGTTTCTTACTTCTATGGTTACATTTGTCAGCATTTGTATCTTTCGTGGGTACAAATGGTTATTTACTCTTCACTCGAAAACGTCTTTGACGTTCCAATTTTTTTTTTATACTAAAAAATATCAAACGACCTTCGAATCCCGCAAATTTTATATTCATGCATCTGTATCAAACTAAAGTTTCTAAAGGATTAAGAATCACATTTTTCTGAGCGGTCTAGCTCTACTTATTGAAGAGAAACCGAGACTCCTGTGCTAGCTTCTCGAACAGCACCTTGTTTCTTCGCAAGGTCAATATGCGTCATGAAATATTAGCGGAACGACTCAAATTACTAATGGAGGTATTCTAGGGACTCTAAGGGTCGGTTTGGTTTTAGTTTTGGGTGTTCGTATTAAGAATTGAATTTTTTATAAATATTCAAAGTTCGCCTGCCCTGTTTGGTAACTTCTTAAAGAAAACAGCAAGTAGTAGTATACTTTGAAAAATCATGAAAAATCCATTTATAGTAGACTCTCCTAAGTGTAATATGGTTTAGGTTTCAGAACATTCTTATTTCAAAAACAAAAGTTATGCATATTCTGTCTTTGAGAGGTTTTTGTTTGGTTAATCAGTAAACCGGTTAAGTTCGAAAGGGCATAACTAATTTTCTATAATTGCTATAGCTCTAAAATTTGAACTGAATGAACTAGACATCATACGCATTTATTTGGTTTTGGTCTCACCTCAACAGCCCTTCTGGATTAGAAGTTATACATCTAGGAAGTCACTGCTCTAAATCTAGAAATTCTGTTTAGCCAACAGTGAGTAGTAATTTTCTAAAATTTATAACTCCCAATGTATAACTCCAAAATTTATGAGCTTTTTAGAAAATAAAATTAGACACCCTAAAGTTTTACTCTCAACTAGTTTCACATCAAATCGAGTTCTGGATCAACCGGTAGCTCACACAAGTGGCTGGCATAACTAAACGAGTCACAGGATTGCATGTCAATAAAACAGTGAACATGTCATTTTGTAAATTGCACAATTAATTATATAAAACTGATTTTGTCCTAAAATTTGGTCACACTATTATTGGCATGTCAATATCTCAACTCTCTTTAGTTATATCTTAAAACTTCTCAGAATTTAAAAGTTACATAGGTTGGAAGTTGCTGCTGCAATAGCTTTAAAATAGGTTTTTCAACAGAAACGATTTACTTTCAACAATTTTTATCTTCCAACCTACTCATAAAAAAATTATGAAATTTTTTAGGAAAGGTTATGTACTCATCAAAGATTACTGAAATATTTATTTTCTTAATTTTGGATGGCTAGATATTTCCCAGAAATTCGAGCAAGTTGCTGCCTAATTTGGTAACAGATTCTGCAGCTATTGACTTAGGTTTTAACTGACCAATTCGATTACCTAAGCTTCCAATCCTCTTCTAATCATGATTCTATTCTTAGACTCTCTTAGAATTTTCATCTTTGTCATATAGTCCCAAGAGCTCAGCTCTTGTTCATTTCATCATTCGTTCATCATATAATCATCCAAGAGCAATGTAGTGCAACAATTCATCATAATAGCACTATAGTCCTAATCATTATACTTAATCAGCATCAAATACATCAAGCAACCATTCATTTTATCATCAATCATCATCAATCACATAACCACAAACATGCAATTAAACTAGCCTAATCCCTACCTCGTTGGAGTTCACTCTTGGCGACACTCGGTTCAAGCTCTCTCTTCCTTTCTTGGTTAGTTTTCCTCCAAGCTCTGGCCATCCCTTTATTGGCTTGTGATTCAGTTGTTCTAACAGAGTTCTAATGGAACAAGAGGAATGATCAGAATTTTCAAATTGGAAGGAGAAGAAGATAATGTTGCTGGTTATTACCAAGCAAAGGAAGTCAAAGAACAGATTTTGGGTGATGGTGTGACTCCTTTTCACCTTCGGTCAGTCACCATTCTTTGTCATCACTCTCCTTTCTCTGTTGATGGTGTGATAAAGAATCAAGAAGAAGTGACAGAGGAAACCGAATTGATGAAGTGGATTTTGCATAATTCGATGGATAAAGACTACATTCTTGATTCGAATGTTAGCAAAACATCTCAAGCTGTGAGAAACCAGATGCTAGCAATTCTGCAGATTGCTCTTGTTTGTGTTAGTACATCTCCAGAAGCAAGACCAAATATGAAGAGTGTGCTAAGAATGCTTCTTAATGCTAGATAGATGAAGCCATCGTATTATTTGTTCTGCAAGGTTGCAATGAAATAAATTGTCTAAGTAGGAAACTTTTCTTTCCAGCATAGAATTTATAGATAAAAGATAGAATATCTGATAGCACAGATTTTGCTTAGTATGCCATTTTTGTACAGTAAAATCATATTAGACATTTAGTTCAAGGTGTTGGATTCTAGATCCTCTAATTTCATAGGAAAATTTTAAGAAGGATCTAAACTTTATCAAGGATTTTATATAACTAACAATACTATAATAGCAATGTTATTCTTTATTAGTATTTTGCTTAAGCTCCAAATTATTCGATGTCATATTGGGTGTTTTTGCCTGCCTTGAATTTTTCAAAGGAAAACAAAAATGGTCATTAAATATATATTTCTGTCGTACTAATTTGATATAACTGTATAATACTTCACAAAAAAGGACTTAATCTTAAGATTTTTGATAGAAAATTATTAAACAATCAAAAATATTTTTCTGTGATAATAAATGTTGATTGGCACATAGTTTTTTTTTTCTTTTTTTCCCTTAAAAAATCAAGTATATTAATGTGTGTTTGATACAATTTATTGATAAAGTGTTTGTATTTAATTTTCAATTAAGAAAAATATGGAACAACTCCATACTACGTTTTTGTTAAGCAAAACTTTTATGTATCTCATATTAGTAGAAGTAAGCAATTTCATAAGTCTGGTTGTTAGAGAGAATTATTATCTTTCAATCTTGATTAGTCAATTAATGTAATTACTTTACCAACTTATTTAAGGGTTTTGATAATTAGTAGAGGGAGAGGACGATTAAGAGGAGAGAGAGGGGGAGTGGGAGATCGGTATAATTTTGTAATGCGTCTCATAAAAAATTCCTATAATAATATTAACATTATCAACTTCCAACACAGCATAATTGAATGTCAATTTGATAGAGTGGCTACAACAACCTCGTCCATATGAAGAATCTAATAACTTAACAAAGGCTTCTAAAAAAATTATATATAAAAAAATAACATCATAATTAGGACCCTTGAAGAAATTAAAATATCGAATGACCGATATTTACACAGAATAACGTTAACACAAGTGAATGCCATTTACCAAAGTAGAATATATATATATATATATATATATATATATATATATATATATATATATATATATAGTTTTTAAAATAACATACATAATAATCACTAGTCTCGACCCACAAAAATAAAGTCGGAATATATATATATATATATATATATATATATATATATATATAATTTTTAAAATAACATACATAATAATCACTAGTCTCGACCCACAAAAATAAAGTCGGATAAAAAATATTATAAAACGAGAAGTACAAAAATACAACTCTGTTTTTCTAAAATAAAATCTCTAAGAAGAAAGTATACAAATACATGTTCAACAGTAAAGAAATTGCTAAATACAGAATAAACTTTAAAAATAAAGTCTTCTTCGCTTTGCCAACGAATCTCGCACTCTTAGCGAGATGCGTCACGTCCTGTTATCTGAAAAATCAATAATTTCTACAACGGTGAGAACCCGAAAATTTTCAGTAGGGTAATAGTTTCATATAGAGATTATGTAAAATTGCATGGACCTACTAGGCAAGCTTAGTCTCCAAACTCACAAAATTTAATCCTCGGGTTTTTTCTAATCTAAACAGGGTTAAGTTACTAAGTCTCAGCCCTTGTCAACCGTCTCTAACCTTAATTCTTTCTAGCACTAAGTTATTATTTCTCACAATATCATTATTGTTCGTTTCAGTATCAAGCCCTTTCGATCTTATCAGTCTCAAATAGTTATCATTAACAACGTTCAATCTCAATGGTATCAAATTATCATCATTATTTTATTATTCACCGTTTTTAGTCTCATAAGTCTCAATAATCTCATTAGTCTTAGTAAATCTCAACAGTCTCAATAGTCCCAATACATTATCAGATTCCTATATTTTCACTCTCAAGTTCTTAATATAATCAAACACAAACAAAACAAACAAGTCAATCACCATAGAGTGCAATTAATACAAGTAGCAGATAGGTGAACAAGTAGGCAAACCAAACAATTATACACACCAAAACGATTGCAAACAAATGCACATGATGCATGCCTATCCTACTGGCCATGAACTTACGCATTGGTTAAACTGCCAAAACCCAACACATTTGGTAGCTAACCTGGATATTGTCTCTCTGTTATGTATCCACACTCTTGGGATAAAGTACCCGTCACATTCTTGGAATATAGTGTCCGATACGTTTCCTAGGATATAATGCTCTTATAGTCTTGGGATATAGTGTTTGCCACACTCTTGGGATATAGTTTCTCCCACACTTCCCAAACAGAGAGAAACCGTGATGTAGTAAGAAAGAAAACCCTCAACCTAACTCGTCCACACTGCTGCCAGAAATTGAATAGAAGGGAATCCTCAACCTTCCATCCAATTTTCCAATGTAACAAGAAAGAGAATCCTCAACTTCTCTTGTCCACTGCCAACAAGAGAGGGAATCCTCAACCTCAGCTTGTCTATCCGTGAGGGAGATCAAACCACCATCGTCACTGTGGGCGGAACGAACTACCATCTCCACAACATCAATCTTAATGTCTTTTCCGTTAATATCACAACACAAGAGAATAAATTCTCAACATCAACTTGTCTGTCGCAGCAAGAGAGGAAATTCTCAATCTCAACTTTCCTATCTACTTCGAGATATAGTGTCCGCCACACTTTTAAATCATAGTTTTCATCATGAATCTCATATAAATCCTCGCTTTTGATCTAAGCCTCAAGTCAATTCAATTCAATTCAATCCTAGTCATAATCTTAACCAGCCTCGTAAAGCACAACTCATCATAACCCATTCACATACAAATATATGCACAACCAGACGAAATCCTTAACCTCCCCAATACATGAGCATGATTAAACCTCCGTCCTCACATCATACCGCAATCAATAAACAAGCGAGATCATGTAAAATCCGGTCAAACCGTAATTAATTAAATAATAAATTAAATAGGAGCGAATATATTTAGAAAATTTAGCAATCAGAATTTGGTAATTAAAATATGATATTTGGATTCAGGAAATTTTTCTAAGTCAAAAAACATAGTTTTTTTTTGCGTAAAAACGCGCACTGGAATTTTGACCGGCAGTACCGACTGAGATCTGTCTGGTACTGTAGCTAAGAAAATTGATTATAAGTAAATGAGTTTAAAAAATTAGGAATTATAATTAGGGAATGTATAAATATTTAAAGTGCGCTTTTGAGCACTAATCTTAAAGGTTTTGGACCAAAATTGGGCCAACGGACAAAAATAAGTGAACCGAGTCTAAGTGGGCCCAAAACCCAACATATATAAACATTAGTTATGAGCATTCCAGCTTATTTACCCTAAAAATGTGGAAAGGGGCGCTGAAATGGTGAAGAGGGGAGGAAGGGAGAAAATACTCTCTCCTTGAAACTTCAAATCACCATAACTTGAACTACGGAGCTCCGATTGACAAGCCGTTTGTGTCCACGCGTCGCTCTGCCCAGTTTTCGATTTTCCCTTTAAATTCGAATTTGGTTTGGGTTTTGAGGAAACCTTGTGATTTTGGTTGCTTACGAGTGCTCTAGTATGAGCCATGGTGATATTCATCACAAACTTTAGTGGGTTAAGGTAAGTAACCCTCCAACCCTTGTGATTTATCATTCTCATGAACCCTAGATTAATGTACATATGTGAAATTAGTTATGTTAGTGTATTTGGTGATTTTGGTGCACAACTGAGAGATTGGTGTTGCTTGAGGAGCTTTGGTGAGGCTTGGAGCTAAGGTTGGTGGAGACTTCCAAAGAAGAAGCTCAATTATTTTGGCTACAAGAGGTACGGTATAAGTTTCATTTAAGTACCGTGCCGTGTGATGAGAATTTCTAGGTTAGATGCCCCTAGGATTAAGTTTGGATTGTGTAAATGGTTGGTGGTAATATGCATAGTTGATATGTATGTAAATTAATTATTGGATTGAGAATTGTGTGAATTATATGTTTGGTGTGCTGAGAATTTGATGAATTGGATAATGAGTATTGATTTGTGGAATATTTATTTAAATTGTGAATTTGGGCCGAAGGCCGTGAATTTTGGGCCGGAGTCCGAAAAGAGGTGAGGAAGGTAAGTTGATGTGTGTATTGAGTGATGATATAAGTGATTGGATGGATTTTAAATATTGAAGGTGTGAATAATTGGTTTGGTTATTGAATAATAAGGTTTGAGAAATTGAAATATGGAATTTTATGGTTTTGGGTGAAATTGTGTAGATGAGGTAAGTTTGGTTTTGGTTGAGTGCAATTATGTGAATGTGATTGGGTTGTGGTCATTTGGATGAGTGAAAATGAATTTGGCTTGGGAACATTGGAAAAATTGGTGATTTCTATGTTTGGATAAAAACTTATTTTTGACCAACTTTGGCAGTCCGTAACTCAATCCATGGAGTTTGAAATTCTTCAAAATTGAATTTTTATGAAAGTTTATTCAACGATCTTTCCAACGGTTTAGAAATAGTTGAAAAAGAAATTTTGTAGAAGAAGTTATGTGTATTGAAAGTTTGGGGTTTGAAACTGTGAATTCTGCAGCTTTTTAACTTAGTAAAATTTTTAGCAGAACGCACTCCCACGCGTAGGCATTCCCGATGCGCACGCGTCGTTTTCACTACCCACGCGTGCGCATGGTCGACGCATACGCATCGATGTGCTGCACCAAATGCCAGCCTAATTTCTGAGAGTTGTGCAAGAACTGCTGGTTTTGTGCGTGGGGCACAAACCGCACCCACGCTTACACGTGGCTGACGCGTGGGCGTCACCTGGCTTTTCTTCCATCCACGCGTGCGTGTGGGCGACGCATACGCGTCGCTGTACTTTTGGCGTTCCACGCGTGCGCGTGGGCGACGTGCACGCGTGACCCTGTTTTCACCCCAAGGTTGATTTTTGAGTTTTTAAATCCAAATTTCAGACTTCTAAGTCTTCTTTCTCACCTTTTATGTCCTAAATACTTATAGTATGTCTAGCGATGGAAATAGACTAGGAGATGTGGTAACTTGTGGACGAAGTAAGGGGAGAATTAATGATAAGTCATGACTAATGATGACTGCATGGGTGTTGAGGGTGATGATGGAAGTGCGGGGTATGCCGTGAGCCAAATGGCTGTATTTGATAATGATTATTGGCTGGTTATTGGTTATGCCACGAGCCGGATGGCTATGATAAATATTGATTTATGGTTGGAAATGAGAATATGGCTTTGAATGATTGTTTTATCTTGAGCTCTCTTTCTCGGAAGTGCGACCCTAGAGAAATAGAGGAAGGTGAGGACCCCCTTCCTTGTTCTTCCTGGTATTGTAAAATCGCCCCCAGCGAGATGGTGGGAGGTTAGGATCCCTTCCTTGGTTCCTCCTGGGCATATGAGAACGTACCTCCTGGGTAGATGCAAGGGTTGTGGTTACGCCCCATTTGCTCCAGGTTGGTTAGTATAAAGGCTCTCCGGGTAGACGCAAGGGTTGTGGTTTCATCCCACTTGCTCCGGGTCAAAGATTGTGATGCCTGAGGAGTAGCAAGGGTTGTGGTTCATTCCACTTGCTCCCGGTCAAAGATTGTGATGCGTCGGTAGTAGCAAGGATTGTGGTTCGTCCCACTTGCTCCGGGTCAGAGATTATGGCGCCTGGGTAGTAGCGGCAGTAGTGGTGATTCCACTCGCTCCAGGTTGAGCCTTTGAGACTCTTTGGGTAGATGCAGTGGTTAGCCCCCACTTGCTCCCAGTCGAGTATGATTTGAGATTGAAACTATCTGAGTCTCGGATTTCCTTGGGTAGATACAGTGGGTCGGCTCCACTTGCTCCAAGTTGAGATCCAAGATTCTGCTGACCCTATGTCGTAAGTGCAGCCGGACACTGTGAAAGTTTCGGATGAGCTCGCCCCCGTGGATAAACACCAATATAGGTGTTGTATGATTATAATTATGATCATGTTTATGATTGAGAATAACTCGAGTTGGGGATGCACGACAGAGAGACAGTCCAATGGTTAGCTACCAGGACTTGTCGAGTTGGCTATATAACCGACAGATGATATCATCAGCCATAGGGCAGGCATTCATCATTTGCATATGTTTGAATTGTTGTGGGTTTGCCTACTTATTTTGGATTGCTATATCATATATACTATGTTACTTGATTATGTACTACTTGTTCTACTTGTACTTTAATTGTGTATTACTTGTCTGTATTGCTTGTGTTTGTACAACTGAGAGGTCCCTCATGCTGGTGTCGGTGGACGCTGAGGGCTGTTCTTGAGGAGATAACTTGATGATATAATTGAATAATGATGATGATCATTGAATGAGATAATTTGAGCTCCCTAGGTAGACGCAGTGAAGTGAATTCACTTGCTCCAGGCGTGGATATGATGTATTGATATAGTATTGCTGAGGCAGAATAACTGGTGATAGTTTTGTTTATAATTCTGGTCCTAGTTTGTTGGAGAGTTAGCAAGTTGAGAAGAATGAGAAAGATGAATTAGATTTAGCATTCCCTTATGACAGTTGCCTATTTATGGATTAGCGAGATCATAGGGTGAATATTTGGTGAAAAGAAGTTTAGGATGCTTAATGAGTTTTTATTGCAGTGCATTGTATTTATTTGGCACTTTTACCTTACTGGGAACCCATGGGTCAGGGGTTCTCATTCCGTATATATCTCTTGTTTTTCAGATACAGGTCCAGGTGCTCACAAGTGAGCTGTGGTTCATCCGAGAGATGGCGAAGATCTTTACATTCTCCACTTTATATTTTGCTTAGAATCTCTCTACCTTTATTTTGAAGAACTTATATTATGTATTGAACTCTTTTAAACTTGCCTATAGAGGCTCTTATGTTTCTTTTGGGAGAGCTTAGGAGATTCTGTTGTCAACTAGTGTTATACTATACCCTAGCCGACCTAAACTTCGCGGGTCACGACTAGTGGCTATTTACTTATGTTATATATCTATATACTATCCTTCTCTTATTCTCCTTTGTGCCTTTATCTATTTATCGCTTTCGACTTCACGCTTTATCTTTTAGTCGTCGAAACGTGAGTGATGCTCCATTGCGATTTTATTTTTACTCTTTTTACGCTTCTCAATTAATACTCCTTTCAATTATACTTATATTTATATATTAAAGATCCACCTGAGAGTCGTACCACCATAATATCATTGACTTATGACTCGAGCATAAGGATTTGAATATTAGGGTGTTACAGATAAAATCACCGTCCTTGCCTGATGCAGGTGCCAAAACAATTATCAAATCAATACGCAAGCGGGATAACACCCAGACCTTACCAAACCAGCCATTCAGGCTACAATTAATCAATATCAATGTCTTTTAGCACTTTTATAAATTATCAAATGCACTAATCCCAATTCATTATCAATTTTTCACACTTAGATTCATTAATCTCAATTCCTTATCAATCTATCATTTCCATTCTCTCATGAGCCGGATAAGATCACTGTCCTCATCGTGGATAGGATAAAACCACCATCCTCACATAGTAGTTTACGCATTGAGCAAGTGGGATGATACCATTGTCCTTGCCAGGCAAGAAATCAAGATCACATCTTAAACCAATTTACAATTCCATCCAGTCTCAAAAACCCTAAAACCGAAACCTATATCAATCTCATTATTCCGTAAGCAGGATGAGACAACCCTCCTCACCACGGGAGGGACAAAGCCACCATCCCCACAATATTTCATCCGGTTAACTAAGTGTTTATCTAGGAATAGTTCAATTTAATTTGTCATATCACTCTCTAGTGTATTCAAGGTTTAATTATCAGTTATTCAACTCCATACGGAGGTTAAAGAGTGTTATAACCATGCCGGAAAGGCAGAACAGTCAAAAATAGAGTTTTGGAAAAAACAGTGTTCATGTGTACGAACATATGTGCAAAATTCTCTTGGTGTGTGTACGCACACCCTCGTGCATACGCACGATTTCGAACACTTGTTATGAGTCGTGCGCCCGCACACTAGTTAGTTTTGTTGATTTTCTGCAAAGCCTGCAATTTCAGATTTTTATACCAGTTTTTAAATGCGCATAACTTTTGCTACAAAATTTTGTTTTCCTGCGTTCTTAAATAGTTTTAAATCTTTCATTATCATATTTAATTAAAGATAAAATTCACTCAATTTCGAGCATCGAGCGCCAAGTTATGCCCCATCGAAGTTGGTCAAAAACCCAATCTTATCAAAATTCTACATAATGTTCATTTTGCTATTTTCTCAATTCATTTCCTTTCTAAACCAACACAAACCAATCTTTACACACCCTCTACACTCAAAATTCTCCTCCACCTCAATCTCAAAAATTTTACTATCCAAATTTATATCCATCTATAATTAC
Source organism: Arachis hypogaea (assembly GCF_003086295.3). Lineage (NCBI taxonomy): Eukaryota > Viridiplantae > Streptophyta > Magnoliopsida > Fabales > Fabaceae > Arachis > Arachis hypogaea. Next base: position 91,447,345 of record NC_092045.1, read on the forward strand.
CTCATTTTCATTCTCAACCATATTTAACAACACAAACATCAACATGTAAATCATCACAACGCCAACTACACAATTATTTAAAGCATCTGGCCAACATAACTCTATAATCAAACAATCAATCAATGTATTTTTTCACTAAATTATTCACCAATAATCAATTCAACAATCAATTACCCAACAAATTTTCATCATCCCAACAACAAATCACACATGGCAAATGCCACCAACTTACTATAACTTACATACTAGGGGATACCTTACCTTATCACGGTCTTCGACCTAATTTTCATATCAAAGCCTTAAAAGGTAATTAACATAACATCTATCAATTCAATCATGCATACATACATCACAACACCATCAATTTTTACCAAGCTCACCAAAATTTCAATTCTCAAATTCACAACATATCACATCTTTGACGGCGTTTTCTTAACACTTGAATTCTTTCCTCTCTGAATGGACACAAGCTTTAGTTAATCCTTCAAGTTTCCACCAAGTGACCCAAAAATCAGCCCAAGTGCCAATTCAAGCCTCAACAAAAGCTCCGCAACCACACCAAGTACCCAATCCATACTAAAATCAACCAAGCAACTCTAATTTCACCAAATTTTACATATATTTAAACTAGGATTCGTACGTATAGGAGAAAATTCAAAGAAAAAGAGTTTTCTTATCTTGAACCACGAAACCTTAGGTCAAAACCACTCTAGGACCCGAGATAAGCCTCCCCTAAACACCAAAACGACAATGTTTTAACATTCACCTAACCAAAACTAAAATTTGAAGGAAAAAACAAAAATGAGGTAGAGTTCTTGGGAGTACTCACCATAAAAGTGGCATAGAATCAAAGAGAAATTCGAGAGCGACGCGTGACCACAAACAGGTTTTCGATCGGAGTTACAATTTGAAAGTTATGTGGATTGAAGATGGTGATGAATAGTAAAAGTTAGGGCATCTCACTCTCCTTCTCTTCTCTCCATCGTGACTCTCTCTCAATAATGGGGGATGAGTGGCCGAATTGTGTTAAGTGAGGTGCTTATGTATCATGGGCTTGAACCCAATGTGGGTCCGTTTGTGATTCTTAGCCCGTTAGTTCTATCGTGAGCCTAAATCATTGTGTTTGGATTTCTATCCTGCAGACATCTTCATCCCTGACCATTTGAAAATAATTTAAAATTTCTGACCTTTTAAAAATTAGACATATGAATCCCTCCATTCATGTGGGTCCATCAGACCCAACGAAAAAGTTTGACATGATTCTCGTTGTACTGACTTGGCCGTTGCGAATGCACACGTGACGAAAAAGTTTTTAAAATAGGACAAATTAGTCCCTCTTCTTTGTCACTCTCTTTAGTGCAGGGCACTTGAGCTCTACTTCTGTGTTGTTCTTGAGCGCATGCCGACTTCCTATAGCACAAACCTCTCTTCTGAGTCACCAATCTCCAACGTACTCATGGTGGCACTGAAGCGTGCACAGGCATTCCTCACCATCAAATTCAAGCTCAAGCAGCTCATTATATCCATCCTCGACGACTCAAGCGTTAGCAGAGTCATCGGTTAAGAGGAATGCAAATCGGTTAAGGAAGCATTCCTCCACTGAAGTTCGCAGATTGGTAAAGCTTCTTGTCTGGTTTTGTTTTTTAAGTACATATGCTGAAGAATGAACGTTCATTTGTGTAAAAGATGAGTTGAGTCTTGGTTGATTTTTTTCCTTTTGTTTGCTTTGGATAAGAAGTGGAAGGAATGTGCCTCTAACTCATCCCAGTTCTCCCAGAAAGCGCCAAAAAGTTCATGCTTTATGTTTCCATGTTTGATTTGCTTTCAATTGTTATTATGTAAAGTCAATTATCGTGTGACCTTAGCTTGTGTCATGAATTATTCAGGATTCAAGAAATTATTTATAGTGAATGGATTATAATTACAGTTTTGATTTATTTTGATTCGATTCAATGTTGCTATCTATTTGCTTTGTTTTGATTTGATAAGGTAGTTATTAAAAAAAAATGTTTTAAGCGTCTTTATGTGAGTAACTCCCATAAAATAATTGTTAAACCTTTTAACACATCTAATATATTAAATAAATATGATATTCGAGTGATTCAGATCATTTAAGTTTCGTGTATAATCCAAAACGATGAAATAATGAATGATAAGTTGATAACAAAGGAAATGAGAGAATATGAGTATATCAATCATAAAATTCCTGAAAAAATAGGCCTACCAAATTTGACTTCGGACCCTTAATAAGTTAGGTACATTGTGTCGGGGTTTTGGAGTGACACTATTTAAGTTTTTCTTTCTTATTGGAGGTTATTTAGTGTTTTTCACATTTATTTTTTAATTGATGTATTTTACATGTATGTGAAAAAATATAATTCATGAATGATGTTTTGTCAAAAAAAAAAAAAACAAAACAAATTCAAAAAGTATAATTTGTAAATGATATTTTAGAGAAAACATTCATTTTGGTCTTTGAAGTTACACTCGAGTCTCAATTTAGTCTTTGAAGTTTTAATTGTTTTAATTTAGTCTCTAAACTTTTCAATTGATTCTGTGACGAAAACCATCGTAGAGATTAACGTGATTAAAATTTGAAAAATTTAGAGACTAAGTTGAGACAATTAAAATTTCAAAGACTAAATTAAGGCTTGAATGTAATTTTAGAGACCAAATTAAATATTTTTTAATATTTTATCAATTTATGAGTAATATTTTATCCGTGACGTTTGTCAATTTTGTTGCTCCATACAACAGCGTAAAATATGTTTTTTCAACTATTTTTGGAGATTATACCTCCTCTTGGCCCAATATTTAAAAAAATATTTGATCATAAAATATAAATGTAACGGATATATTACCCATACACTATAATCAAGTTATATTAATTATATATTTTTAAAAATACATAATTTACAAAATTTCATGCTTTAACGAAAATACTTTATATATTTTGTTTTCTTGATAGTTAGAAATATATGAATGTTTAAATTTGATTAAAGTTTTAGAGTAATTACTATTTACAATAATAAAGAAAATGTGAAAAAAAACTGATCAAACAAATAAAAGTCTAATTTACTTTATTTCGCTTTTCAAAAGATCTTATGATCTTAGGAATGCAAATTTCCATAAATTTTGTGATGTATCGTCATTGTCACAACAAGCATATGTTTTTTTTTAAATTATCTAAGACCCAAGTTATTAACATATACAAGTTAAAATATGTTTTTGCATATCATCGAAAATCCCCTTTTCTTAATAATGAAATAAAAGATGATTTTTTTGGAATACTTACCTAAATTGGTTTCTAAGAATTTTAAAAACAGACATTTTAGTCTAAAAAAATTAATACATAGATTAATTTCCAAGATTTTATTCTGGCAGACAAATCAGTCTCCAATTCATTTTTTGACAGAATAATTACTTAAATCAGTCCCCAAAGATTTTAAAAACGGACATTTTAGTCCCAAAAAAGTTAATGTACAAATCAATTCCAACGTTTCTCTCCGTTAGACATAACAATCCTCCGTCCAAAAATAAAATAAAATAAAAAATTATTATTATTATTATTATTATTATTATTTGCATAATAATATTGTACTATAATTTTTTTTATTTTTTAAACAAAAATAATAATAAATTTATTCATTAGATTCTTATGTATGTATTTATATATATATTCACTCAATAATAATAATAATAATAATAATAATAATAATAATAATAATAATAATAATAATAAATAAAATTATTAGAGATTATTTTACAAAAAATTTAAGATTAAAACCATTTAATATTTTTGTATTTAATAGAATCAAAAGATGTACTATTTTAAAAAAAACATGTTTGTATTAAAAGAAACATGTATTTAATATAAATCCAAATTAAATTATTTTCTTTTAACACATATTTTTTTTAATACGAACATGTTTTTTTTTTTCAATAGGACATCTTTTTATTATATTAAATACAAAAATATTAAATAATTTTAACTTTGAATTTTTTGTATAATAATCTCTAATAATTTTATTGATTATTATTATTGAGTGAGTATATATATATATATATATATATATATATATATATATATATATATATATATATATATATATATATATATATATATATATATATATAAAATAAATTTATCATTATTTTTGTCTAAAAAATACAAAAAATTATAATATAATATTATTGTGCAATTAATAATAATAATTATTTTATTTTATTTTTGGATGGAGAATTTTTATGTCTAATAGAAAAACATTCGAGATTGATTTCTACATTGATTTTTCTTAGGGACTAAAATATCTGTTTTTAAAATCTTTGGAGACTGATCTGGGTAATTACTCTACCAAAAAATGAATTAGAGATTGATTTGTCTTTTGGAATAAAACTTTAGAAATTGATTTGTGTATTAATTTTTTTGAATTAAAATATCCACTTTTAAAATATTTGGGACTGATTTGAGTAATTACTCAAAGTTTTATTTATAATTTTTTTTGGTCATTTTAGCAAAAGTGAATGGACTTTGATGTAATTTTAAGTTTTCCTTATCTTCTTCTTCTCCTTGTCTTGAACTGTGACTTGTGAGGTAATAATACAGTGTGGTGAGAACAGAGAAGAGAACCTGTGGCTGAACGATGGCGGTGAGTTTCAACCTTGCAACAGCATTCAAAGGCCTTTCTCTGTCGTCGTCTTCCTCTTCCTATGCTTCTGCTTCGCCGCTTCCCTCCTTTGTATCTCTCCCTCGCACACACATTCAGTTTCGGCCTCCTCTCCCTCTCACCATCCAGAACGCCCACAAGAAGGGAGCTGGCAGCACCAAGAACGGCCGTGATTCCCCCGGCCAACGCCTCGGCGTCAAGATCTACGGTGATCAAGTCGCCAAACCCGGTTCCATCATCGTTCGCCAACGTGGTACTAAGGTACTATTGATTCCAATTTTCATTCTCTGTTTTTTGAATATGCACTCTATCTATTTGTTCTATTGTCTAAGCTGACTGAGGGGTTCCAATAGTGTTTATTATGTTTCATTTTTTTGCTATGTTTGCTTTCTTCCTTACATAAACATTTGTATTTTATACAGAACTTTTCAAGTTTCAATGGTGTTAAGTAGATGATAGGTGAATAGGTAGTACTATAGCTTGCTTACGACTGCAAAACCATGCTTCCTTAAACTTTGAAGCTTGATTATATATAAAAATTTGACCATTACCACGTTTTTGGCATTTAGAAATTTACGAGTAATATAAAATGTGTAGCATCCTATCACTTCGAAGAAGAAGAAGAAAAAAAAAGACCATACAGGGTCATCTAAGTTTTGATTTTGTTTTGGACAATACTTTTAGTTTCATGCAGGAAAGAATGTGGGGCTTGGCAAAGACTATACCATCTTTTCCTTGATTGATGGAGTTGTGAAATTTGAGAAATTTGGGCCTGACAGGAAAAAGGTTAAGTGAAGCTTTTTACACCTTGTTTATGTTACTTAGAAAAATTATAGAGAGTACAAATTGAAGCTTAATTATTATGATTTCTTCTACTTCAGGTGAGTGTTTACCCACGAGAAGTGCAACCTGAGAACCCCAACAGCTATAGAGCAAGGAAGAGGGAGTATTTCAGGATGAGGCGCGAACGCAGAAAGGCTAGAGAAGCAGCAGTACTTCAACCCCAGCTGGTGTTAGCTTCTGTTCCTGATGTTGCCATCACTAATTCAGTGTGCTGATACATGTGAAAAATTCCCCCTGTATCTGTGATTCCCTTATAGCATTGTATTCAGTTTGTTTTGATTTTGAAATAAAAAAATTAATATGATTGTATGTGTTATTCATTTATTCTTGACATTTCCTTTTGTTCAATAATTTTCTGTTTGATGATGAGTTCTCACACTTCCCACCTTCACAAGCTAAGCAAGATTGATATACATTAATATCACTGGATCATTCCCCCGTCCTGTCTTTTCATTTTTTTTCCCCTTCCCCCGGCGCCGGAACTTTGCATCGTGAAAAAATATATATATATTCCGAAATATATATAAAACGTATAATGAAATATGCACAAAATTTAAGCTTATAGAACATTTGTAATTTTTTATTAGTTTGCGACACATTATTTAAAAAATTCAAGTCACACATTATTTAGCCAATGAACTTCATATATTGCTAAAAGAATTATAAATACTCATGTATTATATTATTTTTTATGTTTAATTCTAAATCATTTAAAGAAGTAAGATGTTTAGCAATTTTGAACATGACATGTGCCAAAAAAAAAAAAAAAAGAAGGAAGAAAAGACACCCCTTAGGTGGAGTTGTGGACTCTGGACAGATTATATTTTAATGGTTTGAGCAAGTTGCAAACTGAAGAAACCTACCTGTATTCCAATTAGAATAAATTATTATTTTTTATTATAAAATAAATTTAAATGTTTACATTTTAACCTCAAAATATTTAAACTAACTCGATACACATAAAAATTGAATTAGTTCCATAAAATTACCCACAGATTAATCTTTTTTTCATTACAAATACATGCCTTTTATTACAATAATTTTAAAAAAATTAAAACAAATACATCTAGATAGATTTAGTATTTTTTTAGATTTATAATTTTAGATGTGTTACAACTTACAATTGAAAAAAAAATAACTTTTACGCACATACATTTTAATCATTTTAAAAGCGCTAATGTTCAAATAAGTAATGAAAAAATCCAACTAATAATAAAATAATTGTTGAAAACTATAAACTTTTATTAAATTTTTATTTGTTATCTTTTTTTTCTCCCGAATATCTGCAATTGCTCCTTTATTTATCTTTAATTCGGTCTAATTATTTTATGTTGGTGGTATTCTCTAATCATTCTAGAGATAAAGATTAAAAAAATGAAAGAAAGAAAAAAAAAGAAAGGGAAGAAGAAGAAAAGAATATTGATGTATAGACTGATAATTCATTTATTGTTTAATTCCATTGTTGATATAATCTTATTAAAATTTTATTTGACAATATGATGAATGAGTTTTGAGTTAACATGCAAGTTACTCGAAATAGGAATAAAATAGCACGACTCATCTAATAATAATAAAATATTAAATATGAAATAGTAAATTTATCTTTAGAGGAGTGATACTCTTCTATAAAGATTTTTGTGAAGAACGTGAGAGAAAGAAAAAAAACAGTACGAGAGAGACGAAATGTACAAATAAAATAAAAAAATGATAAAATAATTATTTAATGAACGGGATAGAAAGTTAGAAAAATTTTAATATTTAAAATTTAAATTAATTTTAATTACTAACATGTGAGCTACAAATTAAAAATGTGTTTTAATTAAATTTAATTAAATAACATTATTTAAATTTTAAAGGCTGAACAAAGACTAAATTTTATTGTACATGTACAAGTAACATTTTTCATTAAATAACATTATTTAAATTTTAAAGACTGACCAAAGACAAAATTTTATTGTAGAAGTAACATTTTCCTTTTTATTATAAAGATGAAATTAAAGCTGCACCGTTAGCAACCATCTAGAAACATGAGTGGAGAAATATAACAAAACTAAAAGATCAACATATAGGAAGGAAAACTTCTTGAAACCTATACGTACGACTCTAACAAAATCCTGCATGTGACAAAAATTGCTGCGTCAACTGATCCCTTTTGGTACGTCTTCAAACGTAGCAGCATTAACTAAACTAATCCCATGAAGAAATTGAATAACAATGAATGTGCCTTTATTTGCAGAATTTATTATGCACACGTATTTCTTCTTTTTGTATAGTACAAGAGATCTTTTTATCTTGTCAAATGAGAAATATACAAAAGAAATGTTCACAAACACACAGCTGGAGTGTAAGAAAACTGATTAAAGCAAGGAAACCAAATGATGAGTTCATCAGCAAGAAAGGAAGAAGGATATGATGACGACGATGCATGCATGTATGCGATGTTGTTGTCAACTTTTCAAGTGTTCCCTTTCATATTGAATGCTGCTGTTGAACTCAACCTGTTTGAGATATTGTCTGAGTTAGCCCCCAACGGTGCATACTTATAGGTTTCCGAAATCGCCTCAAAGCTTCCTTCACAGCACCCTCAACTCCACAACAGGCTGGAGAGAATGCTTCGTGTGCTTGCCAGTTTCTCACTTCTCAATTCGAGTGTCGTCGTTGACCATGGCGTTGGCGGCAAGGTTGAGAGGCTTTATAGTCTCTAACATGCTGCTAAATATTTTCTAAAAAATCAGTCATAATCTAGCTTTTTTTCTCAAATCTCAACTGCCACCCAGCTCTAACAAGGATTTGGTGAGTGAGTAATTAATTAAGAGAAATCTTAGAGGATCGTCAGAATTTCTTGTTTTTGGCTATCGAATATTCGTCGATATTTAAAAATATGGAATAAAATATGTTGTTAAATTACTAGATTAGAAACTAAGTTGGGTTGGTCTAGTGGTTAGCTCATTAGTCTACTTAAGCAAGTGTCGGGGATTCGAATCTCGCCTTGTGCATGCAGCAACCTATTGGTCAGCGACAAACTCTTAAATAGAGCTCAGTACCACCGTGAAAAACCAAAAAAAAAATACTAGATTAGAAGAACTAGACTAAGAAAACTAAATTAATGACTAAGTCATGACAAAAAATAATAAATTCTGATGTTTCTAACACTTTTTTTAATTAATTAATCTGATTGAGTTGCATTAATATATTCTTGAATTATAATTAATTAAGGTAAACATTAAGGATGCAATTGTTGATGGAGGAATAAAGGTGTTCAAGGAGGCTAATGGAATGTCGGTGTGGGAGTACATGGAGAAGGATGCAAAACTGAGTCACACTTTCAACAAAGCAATGGCAGGAATCTCTGCCAAACATATGAAGAAATATTTGGAAGCATACGATAGATTTAAAGGAGTGTCAACGCAGGTTGATGTTGGAGGAGGTACTGGACACTGCCTCAAAATGATCGTCTCCAAGTACTGTAATATTAAGAGTGTGTATGGTGGAGAAATTATAAATAATTTTTAAAAATTTTAAGATTAAAATATTATATTATTATATTTGGTTCAAAATTTAAAAAATTATTTTTAAATAAATTTGATTTTAAAAAATTAAAATATTATTATTTAATTTTTTAGGGTTTTTTTTAAATATATTTGATTTCTATAAATTTTATAATAAAATATATTTTTAAAATTTTTTAATAATAATTAAATAATTTTAGTTTAATTTTAATTATAAATTAATATTTTATATTTTATTTAATTATAAAATTTATTTTTTATTTTATAAATTATTATTTTATAATTTATCTATCATGTTTCTGATGACAATTCAATGTTCCTTCGTGCTGGAGGCATAGAGAGAACAGAAAAAAAAAATTGGGAAGCTATGCGAAGACTCTGGATTTACCACTTACCAGGTTTCGGAATCAGAGAATTTTATAAATAAAATACAAGGATCACATACATGTTCTATTTATCATTTTTTTTGGACATGGTGAGAACCGAGCAAACCCGACCCACACTGAAAAGGATCCAAAACCCAAAACCCACCCAAACCCACTCTTCTTAATTCAAACTTTGTCTCCCTCTTACCTTTGTTCATTTTTCAATTTGTACCTCCCGTACAACTATGCCCACTTCCCATTCAATTTTCAATCCAGAAAATTTATGTTAGGATGTCAAAAATAATATACATTACATTTAAAAAAATATTAATTTAAATTTTAAAAAATAAAGTATACATTAATTATTTGAATATAAGAAAAATTAAAAATTACATATAATAAAATAAGACGAAACATATTTTTTAAAATATTTTTCATACTATTTTTAAAAATAAAAAGTATATATTCTAAATTAGTAAATTGATCAATTGACTTTAGAATTTTATATGCAACATAATTACATATAATAAAATAGAACAAAAAATAAACAAATAAATAATAAGGATAAGTAAATTGAAAATAAAATAAAATATATAAATTTATGAATAGAATAAAAAATTAGATTAATACCTAAACTATAATTGCTTGAATTAAAATTTACAATTGAAAATATCAAAAAGAAAAATAATAAAATTAAAAGATAAATAGAGTCATAAAAAATTATATAAAAAATATTTAAAATTTACTTTTTGATGAAAAAAAAATGACCATTGAAAAATGAATAAAAAAAAAGTTGAAAAGTAAGAAAAAGATTTAATAGAATAAAGAAGTAGTGACGGCTGAAATTTGAAAATGAAAGAAGATTAAATTTGATTAGATTATTTAATAGTCAAGATAAAATAAATTTAAAAATTTAAATAATTGGATTTAATTTATTTATAATAGAATTATTTAAAATTTAAAATAAAAATATTATATATATATATTTAAAAGAAATTGAAATCGGAGTGGGGGCAAGTGCCCCCCTGTCATATCACGTAAGTCCGTGCCTGCCTCCCGCATCAACTACGTTCACTCCTCAAATTCTTCCACTCTCTCTCTATAGCTGATTCTGAGATGGTAACTGTTTATACACTGACTCAACACTAGGATTTAAGTCCAAATAAACCAAAACAATTCAATCCTAAGATTGGCCTTCGCTACCAACCGACCTCCTTAGAAGAAGTTGGATTCAACACATACCTCACTCCCAAGAAGTCGGGTTCGAAGGATAGTTAGCAAATAACACTTATTTAAGTAAGTACCTGCCCCTAAAATCTCTCAACTCACTTCCAAGAGCCATATCTCAACTTCCTTAAGATAAAGGGATGGTTACCCACCTTAAAAGGTGGAACTACTCTAACGGCGGTTATTGGTTTACCATTATAAACACACTGACACCCCCTTAGGTATCTCTGAGTTCCAATACATTCGAAACCTACTTAACCCGTTGCTGACTTAGGCATCAGAGTGTCTTTGCAGGTACCACCACCCATTCCATTATACACATACGTCGGACGGTGGCTTCTAGACGCAAACAAAATCAGAGACCATCTCCTCCTGACATTTGGGCCAGCCTTACAAGCCCAATCCATTAATCTCCGGTTACCCATTGTAACATTGACACCGTTGCCGGGGAGCCGAGAGATCAACCAGTGATGGCAGACGATTTGAACGAGGATTGAAACACAGCATCTGATTCTGAGCAAGAGAATCAGGACGCTGGTAACAACGACAGAGCTATAGTCACTCACCAAGGGGTGACTAACCAGCACAGAGAAGGCACCTCAGGGGTGAAGGACCCGAAGGAAAACTCATTCGAGGGGCACGAATCAGGCAAAGAAGGACAACCCCACGCAACTGATTTCATGGGATTATTCCATGGCCACCAGGGACGGCTGGAATAGCTGGAGCAAGAATTAGAGCGGCAGCGAGAAGCAGAAAGGAGCTTGAGAAGAGAGGTCGAACGACGGAAAGAGCTTGAAGAAAAGCTCTTAAGACTAGAGTCCACTCTCCGAGGCAAAAACTCTTGCAGTGACTGAGAAGACTCTCCCTTGGGAGGGGAAGATCCCTTCAGTGAGGACATAATGAGGGCGAAAGTTCAAAGAAACTTCAAAAGTCCTGATATGGACTTATATGATGGGACCACCGACCCAAATCATCACTTGAGCAACTTCAAATGTCGGATGTACCTAGCTGACACCTCTGATGCTACTCGCTGTAAGGCCTTTCTGACGACCTTGACAAAAGCAGCGATGACGTGGTTCGATAGCCTCCCCCCAAGGTCGGTCACTAGTTTCGATGACCTTTCGCGTAAATTCCTTATGCGATTCTCTATCCAAAAGGATAAGGTGAAGCACGCACCGAGTCTCCTGGAGTGAAACAGGAGGTCAAACAACCTTTGAGAGATTACATGGAAAGGTTCAACAAAACGTGCCTAGAAATTCAAAACCTGCCCACAGAGGCAGTGATTATTAGCCTAGTAAATGGACTTCGAGAAGGGCCTTTCTCCCTGTCCATATCGAAAAGGCATCCGACTTCTTTGAATGATATACAAGAAAGAGCAGAGAAGTACATCAACATGGAGAAAAACGCCAGGCTAAGAGAGCCAAGCTGGTGACCTGGGCATTCTCACTCTTCAAAAGAAAAAGAGAGGGAAGCCAAGAGAAAGGAAGAAGTCGGGCCTAAAAGGCCCATGAGATATCACATTTATACTCATCTACGAGTTTCCCTAGTCGATGTCTACAAGGAAATTTGTTACACTGAAAGGCTACCTCCCGCTAGGCCCATCAAGAACAAAAGGGGGGAAGTCGTAGCGACTACTGTGAGTACCATAAACTATATGGTCACTCAACAAATGATTGCTAAGACCTAAAAATGTGATAGAAAAGCTGGCCAGAGAAGGTCGGCTTGAAAGATATCTCATGAAAAGGTCGGACCATTATAGCAAGAGAAAGCGAGACGACGAGGACCGAAGAGATCCACCACCACAGACCCCCGGAAAGACATATACATATGATCTCAGGAGGATTTGTTGGAGGCGGCCTCACGAAGTCATCTCACAAGAGGCACTTGAAGGAAGTCTACCAGGTCAGGGGTGAAGTTCCCGACCTTCCAACTATCTCTTTCACTAAAGAAGATGGGCAAGGCATAGTTCCCTGACATGATGATCCGGTAGTGATCACTATGATCCTTGCCAATGCCCATCTGCACAGAACCCTAATGGATCAGGGGAGCTCAGCCGACATCCTATTCAAACCAGCATTTGATAAGCTAGGACTAGATGAAAAGGAAGTAAGAGCTTACCCTGATACCCTATATGGGTTGGGTGATACTCTAATAAAGCCACTAAGATTCATACCCCTACACACAACCTTTGGAAAGGGGATGAAATACAAGACTCTGAGTATCGACTTCATAGTCGTTGATGTGGGTTCGGCCTATAATGCTTTAATAGGCAAAACAACTCTAAATCGACTTGGAGCAGTGGTGTCCACCCCCCATCTTTGCATGAAATTCCCAATGCCAGAAGGAATAACAACCATCAGGGGAGACCAGAAACTAGCGAGAAAGTGCTACAATGAAAGTCTAAACCTGAGAGGAAAAGGCAAGGAGGTTCACACCATTGAGCTCGGAAGAGTCAGAGCTAAAGAAAAGTTGCGACCACAACCTGAGGAAAAAACTGAAGAGGTACAGGTCAGAAAAGAGGAAGGAAAAAATATCAACATAGGAGCCAACCTGAAAGAAGATTTGAAGCAGAAGCTTATAAGGCTCCTACGAGAGAATTCCGACCTCTTCGCCTGGAAAGCCTCCGACATGCTAGGAATAAATCCCGAACTCATGTCACATAAACTGTCAATGTACCCCAGATCGCGACCTGTTCAGCAAAGAAGACGGAAGCTCAGACTTGAACGGGCCCAAGTGGTAGAAGAACAAGTACAAGCCCTCCTAGAAGCTGGCTTCATCAAAGAGGTCAAATATCCGGCGTGGCTGGAAAATGTAGTGCTAGTCAAGAATCAAAACGGCAAATGGAGGATGAGTGTTGACTATACCAACCTGAACAAGGTGTGTCCCAAAGACCCATATCCACTTCCAAATATTGATACCTGTTCATGCCATGGGTCGAGCTGTACGACTCGGGCGGATCAACAACAAATCGACCGACCTGTTCAGATCAGGACTACCCAACCTCTTTATGAAAAGAGGTCGGCCAAATCACTACAGAGGCCAAAGAAGGCCCAAGAAAGAGGAACACGACCCAAATCTAAAGGCAACCCGAAGCCTAGAGAGATAAAGGCGGTTCCCTTGAAGACAAGATAACTTCACTTAAAGATAAGATAAGATAACTATCTTATCTCTAAAAAGGTCACTCCACGCTATTATAAATACACTGGAGCACCCAGGTATAACTCATACTCTGATTCTACTAAAAACCTGCTTAATACCCTTGCTAATTTAAGCATCGGAGTCCCTTATAGGTACCACCACCCTCCGGTGACGAAGGATCAACACCATCACCCAGTCCATCAAGTCAGACACATCAGCTTCGACCCTTACAGAAGATCTCATCCGATATCAACCTACAGTTTCAGGTAACCCTCGGAACAATACCTTAGTAAACTCCAGCTCAGGGTATCAATACTTGTCGTTTATGGAAGCATACTTGGGATATAATCAAATTTTGATGTACAAGCCGGATCAAGAAAAGACATCTTTCATCACGCCAAGAGCAAGTTATTGCTATGTGGTCATGCCTTTTGGGTTAAAAAATGCAGGAGCCACATATCAAAGGCTGATGAATAAGGTGTTTGCACCTCACCTTGGGAGTTTAATGGAAGTTTATGTAGATGACATGCTAGTAAAAACCAAGGATGAGGCCGACCTCTTGACTGACCTCTCGCAAGTCTTCAACACTATTAGGATGCATGGGATGAGGTTGAATCCCGTAAAGTGCACCTTTGTGGTGGAGGTTGAAAATTTTTTGGGATTTATGCTAACACAAAAGGGGATTGAAGCCAATCCCAACAAGTGCAAAGCAGTCCTAGAAATGAAAAGCCCGACTTACTTAAGGGAGGTCCAGCAGTTGAATGGCTGACTTGCAGCTCTCTCCAGGTTCTTGGCAGGATCAGCGTTAAGATTCCTACCACTCTTTTCTCTACTAAGAAAAGGATGCCAGTTCGAATGGACTCCTGAATGCGAAGAAGCATTCCAGGAGTTCAAAAGGTTTTTAAGCCAACCTCCGATTCTCTCCTGACCTAAAAGCGGGGAGGAACTCATCCTGTATTTGTCCGTAGCAGACAAAGTTATAGCATCAGCTCTAATACGGGAAAACGAGGTCGGACAGCATCCTGTGTACTTCACCAACAAAGTTTTACAAGGCCCTGAATTAAGGTATCAAAAACTCCAGAAGTTTGCATATGCTTTAATAGTAGCCTCTCGAAGGCTACAGCCTTATTTCCAAGCTCACATAATAAGAGTTCGAACAAACCAGCCCATGAAGCAAATCCTTCAGAAAATGAATATTGTGGGCAGAATGGTTCAATGGGTCATAGAGCTCTCTGAGTTCGACCTAAAGTATGAAACTCGAACTGTAATTAAAGCCCAGTACCTCACCGACTTCGTGACAAAATATGCAGGAGATTAACAGGAAGCCTCCACAGCATGGGAACTATACGTGGATGGCTCCTCCAATAAAGTCAGAAGCGGTGCGGGCATAATACTGGTCAACCAAGAGGGAACACAAATAAAAGTCTCCCTCAAATTTGAATTCTCAGCCTCTAACAACCAGGCAGAATATGAAGCCTTGATCGCGGGGATAAAACTAGCAGAGGAAGTTGGTGTGACCAAAGTACTTGTGTTCAGCGACTCTCAGGTGGTGACTTCCCAAATAAATGAAGGGTACCAGGCTAAAGGCCCCAATATGAAGAGGTACTTAGATAAAATTTTGGAATATCTTAGGCGGTTCTCTGAGACCGAAGTCAAACATATAACTCGGGATCTCAATAGCAGAGCAAACGCCCTTTCCAAGTTAGCTAGTACCAAGCCTGGAGGGAACAATAGAAGGTTGATCCAAGAAACTCTCCAAGAACCCTATGTAACAAAAATAGAGAGTAGACAGGATGTCCTCGAAGCATCTGGATTGGACCTCGGATGGATGAGCCCACTAATCGAATACATGAAATTCGACATCCTGCCCAAAGAGGAAAAAGAGGCCAAGAAAATCCGGAGGGAATCACAGAACTATACCTTAGTGAAAAATATCCTCTACAAAAGAGAAATATCCACACCACTATTGAAGTGCGTTCCGACCTCAAGGACGACGGAAGTACTGGAGGAGGTCCACAATGGTATCTACGGGAATCATCTCGGAGCAAGGTCCTTGGCTAGGAAAGTTATACGAGCTGGGTTTATCTGGCCGACTTTATAGAAAGATGCCACTGAGTTCATAAAGAAGTGTCAGCCATGCCAAATGCATGCAAACTTTGACGTCACTCCCCTCGAGGAGCTCATTAGTATAACTTCTCCATGGCCTTTTGCAAAATGGGGATTGGACCTATTAGGACCCTTCCCCTAAGCGCCTAGACAAGTAAAATATCTAATAGTTGGAGTAGACTACTTCATGAAGTGGATTGAAGCAGAACCATTAGCAACCATCATAACCCAAAGAAGTTGAAAATTCCTCTACAAGAACATTATCACAAGGTATGGGGTTCTCCACTCCTTTACCACTAATAATGGAACTCGATTCACCGACTCTACTTTCAGAAACCTAGTAGCCAGTATGAAGATCAAGCACCAGTTTACCTTGGTAGAGCACCCACAAGAAAATGGGCAAGTTGAGGCAGCCAACAAGGTCATACTGTCCGGGTTGAAAAAAAGGCTACAAGAAGCAAAGGGAGCCTGAGCTGAAGAACTCCCTCAAGTGTTATGGGCATATCGGACCACACCCCAGTTTGCCACAGGAGAAACACCCTTCCGACTTGCTTATGGCTTAGAAGCCATGATACCAGTTGAAATCAACGGGCAAAGTCCAAGGGTGAGCTTCTACGACGAGGTTGGCATCATACAGGGGCACAAAGAAGAGCTCGAACTACTCCCTGAAGTCTGAGAATAAGCTCAGATATGGAAAGCAGCGTTGAAACAAAGGAAGATGAATAGATACAACAAGAAAGTCATTCGAAGAAGTTTCACCTCAGATGACTTGGTCTTGATCAGAAATGACATTGATGTTAACAAGTCTGGAGACGGAAAGCTCACTGCTAATTGGAAAGGGCCATATAAGATAAGCAAAGTCTTAGGAAAGGGCTACTACAAGGTGACCGACTTGAGTGGCACCGAATTACCTAGGTCGTGGCATGCTTGTAACATGAAAAGGTACTATAGCTAAAAGAAAACTTTACTCCCTAATGTACTTTTTTTCCCGACTTCATGGTTTTTTTCCAAAGAAAGGGTTTTCCTAAAAGGGGATTTTAACGAGGCATCAAAGTGAGGGCTAGGAAAAAATAAACCTTTAAAATTTTTCTAGTAGCAAAAAGTACCTTCATTAATAAATAAAGATGTTTTTTCATTACATCTCTTTTTTCCCATATTGCCATTATTCTATGAAACACACCGACTTAAGCTCGAGAAAACGTGAAAATCCCATGTTCAACCCACGTGGTCGGTAGGATAAAACAACGAGGTACAAGTCCGTGTAAAGAGGTTACACGGACGATCATAGTAATTCAGAATCTCAAAAATTTAGAACGACTACCTAGTCGGAGGATCCGAGAAAATAGAAATGCATTGCAAAAATAACCTAAGTTACAGAAACTCAATAGGCAAAAAATTGAGTATAAGGAATACAAAAGAGATAAGAAAAATCTTTCAAAGATAAAGGTTGTTGTCAAAGAATCACACTTAGACAAAAACAGCCTGATCTTCACAGAATCAAATGGGTTTTCATAAAAACCTAACAAAAGCATGCACACGCGAGGGATATCAAAAGCCCTTATCCAAAAAAGGGGCAAATTAAGTGCAATTTTTGTTAGTGGCCAACAAAAAAGGTCAAAAAAAGTCAACAACAAACCACCACAATAAAAAAAAATTAAAATTGTTCAAAAAAGAGCCCACAAGCCGGGCCCTAATATAGCCAAGTCACTGGGAAGGTAAAGGAGAACCACCAAGAAGGGAGCTCGGATCTGCATCAGGAGGAGTCAGAGCGGGGTCTTCAGCAGCAGGAGCTGGAACCTTTGCAGAACTCCGCAGGTATCCATCTTGTTGCTCCTCACGAGGAGGAGATATAATTAACCTCTGCCCGCGAGTCTTCAGTTCGGAGTCCGACTCAGGGCGGGGAGGAGAAATATTAGCCCCGTTTACAACAATACTGTCAGGATTTAGAGGAGAAAGGTCCAGATCAGGAGCGATCACTCCGACTTGCTCTTTAAAAATCCTACAGGCTTCCTCCGAGCTCTCATCCACGGAGTTCTCCAAATCCTGATAAGCCTCCCGACCTCTTGCCAGCTCCCGCTTTAAATCAAGGTTCTCCCCAAAGAGCCTGACATAGTTCTGCTCCGCCTTCTCTTTAAGGCCCTCCGCCATGGCACACTGGCCCATCAACCTCTTCTCCTTTTCCTGAAGTCGGGTTCGTTCCTCCTTTAGCCTGGTGACCTCCTCCTAGAGCCTCTTCTCTTCCTCCTAATAGAGACAATCCTCCCCTCCAACTCTTCAACCTTTTGGGTAGCGCCCAAAGAGCTAAGGGGAGTTTTGTCCAAAATATCAAGAAGTTTTGTGCATACCCCAGCATCCCGAACACTCCCCTAAACCATAATTTTAAGATGGTTTCGAATGGAAGCATCGTCCATACTAATTTGAGTATGGGGAAATATGTGATTCCGAACGAATTTGGGACCATCAAAATTAGATTCCCTAGAAGAAAAGCCAGATCCCGAGGTCTTGCCCTTCTTCTTCTCGGGTTCAGGGGAAGGTCGGACTGGGGGAATGGGAAGAGGAAGAGAAGAGGCAGAGGCAGAGGTTACCATGATGGGGCGAGAAGAGGTTCCCAAATCACGAGGAGGAGGAGGAGGAGCGCCAGTGGCTCTTGCAGCGTCAGCCCGCCCGAGCCTTTCTCCTGGCATCTTGAACTTTCTAGTGAGCAGCACTTGAACTATCCTTCACCATCTCTGAAAAGAAGAAGAAAAACAAAGTAATTAGTCTATAAGTCGGAAAAAGCATCACAAGTCGGAAACCACATAATTCGACAACAAAAGACTACCTAGCTGGGTTTGTACGAAAACAGGGGAACCCAAAAGAAATTTCTTTGTGTCCAAATGGGTTGCCCTCGCCTAAGCATCTCAGAAAAATCCAACGATAGCCTCCTCTATCTCATCCAGATCCTCCAGGCCATATTTCTCTACAGGAGAGGCCTCTAACCAATAGAGAGGAAATCGGGGGTTGGAGTTCTCATCAAGAAAAAAGGGATGGTAACCCGCTACGGCTTGGACTTTGAAGAAAAAATTCTTGAAATCGTGAAAAAGAATCGTGAAAAATAGAAAAAACTTTCCGACCTTGAATGGCCCGGAAAGAAATCCACTGTTGCTTATTATTTTGCCTACTATAGGGCTTGGTCATATGAAAGAGGTAGAAGAAGATCTTTAAAGAGGTCAAAAAATCTAGCTCTCGACTAACAAGTTGATAAATTTTCAAGAAACCCCAAGAGTTGGGGTGGAGTTGGGTAGGAGCAACTCGGAAATGGGACAGCACGCTCATTTCAAAGTGAGAAAAAGGCAGAAGAACCCCCAGATGGGTAAAGAAACAATCATACATAAAAAAGAAATGAGGGTCAGCATCAACAGCCTTCCCAAAACAAACCCGGTCTTTAGGACCCGGGGCTATCAACTCATACTTGGGCTCGTCATCATCGGAACCACAAATCCTATGGTGAGTACGGAGGATGGTGATGTAATCAGTATCCACTAAGGGACTCTCCTCAAGTACGGTGTCATCTACCCACCGTAACAGAAACTCAGGAATGGAAGAAGACATCTTTTCCAACAAAAAGAAGTAGGTGAAAAGGCAATGAGACCTACAAAGAAAAGAGGGAAAAAGATCAAAAACAGGGTCTCTAAAAGACCAAAGCAGTCCCTCGAAAGAACAGAGTCACTAGACCTACAAACAGGCTTACTACGAACACGCAAAAACTCCCCTAATGTGCAGAATAAAGCATTAAATAATAAGGAGGAGAAAGGAAAGGCTAACCTTTATATACAGAAGCAAGGACGAGCAAGCACAACAGTGACGAGCACTCCAAGAAGGAAAGCTAAAGAGTTTTCTTTCAAAGGAACAGAGAATGTAGACAAGAAGTTTCAGAAGACGAAAGAAAACAGTGAAAAGAGAGGGAAAAGTATTTATAAACACGCTAGGGGCATAATGGTAAATCGACGCCATCATTAAAGAAACACGCCGTTACCAATTTAACTGCTCCCATGTGTAAATGCGAAACCCCTAGCGGATGCAACGTTTGATTAGATGCGACTGATGAGAAATTTAAATCACGTCGGTTTCAAAAATCACGTCAGTTTCACATTACATCGGCTACAAGCCCGAGTTCAAATACTCGAATCCAACTCATAAGTGAAAGAGATCAGACTCAAGTAGGGGCCTGTTCATACCCTACCCTAACACTAGGGCCTAGGTCCAAATAAACCAAAAATGCCCAATTCCAAGATTGGCCTTCGCTACCAACCGACCTTCTTAAAAGAGGTCGGATTCAACACAGACCTCACTCCCAAGAAGTCGGGCTCGAAGGATAGTTGGCAGATAATACTTATTTAAATAAGTAACTACCCCTAAAATCTCTCAACCTACTTCCAGGAGCCATATTGGTGCGGATTTTATAACCCACAAACTAACCGGCAAGTGCACTGGATCATACCAAGTAATACCTTAGGTGAGTGAGGGTCGATCCCACGAGGATTGATGGACTAAGCAACAATGGTTGATTAAATTACTTAGTTAGACAAATAGAAAAGAGCGTTTGGGTCTCAATTGCATTAAACAGTAAATTCAGAAAATTAATAAAGTAAGCAGTAAACAAGTTGTGAATAATATATGGAAAAAAACAGTTAAGGTTTCAGAGATATCTATTTTTCGGATTGACTTTTCTTACTAACTATTTTAATCATGCAAGATTTAATTCATGGCAAACTATATATGACTAAACCCTAATTTCTTAGACCTTTTTAGTCTCCTCTAAAATTCATCAACCGCCAATTCCTTGGTCACTTAATTCCAATTAGAGGGTGAAGTTTAATTCTAGTTTATATGCCACAAAAATCCTAATTACCCAAATATAAGAGGATTATATGTCATGTATCCCGTTAAGTCTAAATAATTAGAAATTTAGGAGAATATATTTTCAAGCTGTTGTTCAAGTAAAGAGCTTTTCCAAGTTATACAAGAACTCAATTAGAAAAAGGGTCATACTTCCGTTCCACCCAAATTCATGAAATAAAGAACGAAAACAATTCTTGAAATATAAATCAGTACATGAATTACAATAGAAAAAATAATAGTATCAATCCATACAATAGATAGAGCTCCTAACCTTAACAGTAGAGGTTTAGTTGCTCATGGTTCAGAGAGAAAACTAGGATTCAGGCAAACTGTAAAGTGCGGAATGAGGTAAAAAAGAAGAGATTCTTTTCCCTTTTATATATAATCCTAATTAATGTAAAATATATTTTCTAAAACAAAATAATATCTTTTTCTATTTTTAAATAAAATAAAGTTTAAATCAGAATTAATAGGAGATTGCGTGCTTGCTTCTTAGAGAGTTGGGGACCACTTGATTCCTTAATAATCCACACCTAACTCGATAAATCTAAAGTTAGGTGCAGCCTTGGCCGAATTGATGGAGAATAAGTATGAACTATTATATATCGTTGGAAAGCTCTAGAAGTTAGCTTTCCAACGCCACTAGAATCACGTCAATTGGACCTCTGTAGTTTGAGTTATTTAGGTTTGAGTGCAGAGAGGTCAAGGTTGATAGCATGATTCGCCTTCTTCTCTTTTTCTACGGAAACTCCATCAAATCCATCCGAATGCTATCTAAAATAAATAGAATTGCACACAAATCAAAGTAGCATCCATAGTGGCTAAAAGATAATTAATTCTTGATTAAACTCTACAAATTAAATGCAAATTCACTTGAAAAATGTATGAAAGATGCTCACGCATCACAATACCAAACTTGAATTGTTGTTTGTCCTCAAGCAACCAAAATTAGTACATGATTAAGATGTGAATTTTCATGAGAGGTGAGAGTTCAGTTATGCTCATGTCTCTTCTTGAAGTGGGATTTATCTATTGTAATTCTAAACAGTTTTGGCACCTCACTCTCCTTTGAATAAGAAGAATGTCACTGTCCTTCGGAATTAGAATCCAGATCATATTATGAATTCTCTGAGCTTTATACTCCAGTTTAATCCTTGAACACAGCAAATTACCTTTAATTCTCTTTTCTTTGGTGCTTTGCATCTTGAGCCTAACCGTGACTTTAAATGTTTTGTCTCAAGCTTCACTTTACACAAAAATAACACAAGCACTTAACTGGGGAACTCTCTGTAAGTTCTAATTTTTCTTTCAGTTACTCCCAGACAGTGGTGCCCAAAGCCTTTGGCATACTCTGTTAAATGCACTTAATCTTGACTCTAGATATTCTTTCTCAAGGATTACTTGACACAAGAACACCACAAGCATATGACTAAGGAAACAACTCTTTGAGCTTCTAATCATGTCTGACCTCCTTAGTCATTGATGCTCAGAGCCTTGGACCTTGCTTTTATTTTTCTTTTGCTATTTCTTTTGCTTCAAGGATTAAGCTTTCACTAATTTCAGAGAAGCCATAATATTTCTCTAAATTCTTGTTCTTTATATATCAACATCCTTTGATTCAAATTCAGATATGCACTGTTCATGTCATGCATTCAAGATTATAGAAAATATCACCACATTCAAGTAAATAAGACTATTTCTCAATATAAACTCAATCTCTCATGCAATACATCTTTTTCTTCTTTCTTTTCTTTTGATTTCAAGCTCGGTGAGCAATACATAAGACACTCTTTCAGAATAAAAAAAATCAAATAGCAAAATAAATAGTAAATTAAACTAGAACCTAAGAATTGAAATAAAAACTGATCATGCAATAACAAAAATAGCAGAAACAGGAATATAGCATAATAAGAACGGGAGAAAATATAGAATGAAAGGAACTCAACTACCTCAGTTATCCTAGTGGCCATCTCTCATTCTTCAGGTTGTGTTCCTCCGTGAAGATGATTCACCTCCTTTTGGTGCCATTTAAAGGAAACAGAAAAGTCAGAAGCGAAGTGACAATACCAAACCTAAAAGTTTGCTTGTCCTCAAGCAAAGAAAAACTGAAAACAGGGAGGGACATAAAAAGACATACGGAGGAGTAAAAATAAATATTAATGCAAAAAAATCGAAAATAAAAAAAGGACAAAAAAATCAAAAGTAAAACTTAATTTTTTTTATTTATATATATATATATATATATATATATATATATATATATATATATATATATATATACTAGCAGAAGACCCATGCAATGCATGGGTTGAAAATTTTTGTTCCTTCTTTTGGATTTATTTTTTCAGTGTTATTGTATTGTCACTTTTTACGTTAATAAAAAGTACTTTTGTTATTCAATTCTTAACTAAATGTAACAAATTTATTTACTCTATCACCACTCAATACATAAGTATTTTTTCTAACTCTTCATTGTTTGCATAAATATCATTGCTTTTCAAAACATTAATTTTGATGAGCACATCTTAAAATTGGCTATAGAAATCCTCTCACAGAACATTGTATCTTGTTCAACTTCATAAATTATGCAACAACAAATACAACTTAAAAATATAAACAACACAATTAAGAAGATAAACATAAATAAGAACCAAAACCAATATAATTAAAGAAAATTTCATACACATGCGCAATTCACTAATTTATTGACCTAAGATCTCAAATGCAAGTAATTCTCCTAACATAACCAACTCCATCAATTCCAGTAACTCCACCGCAAACAACACTTTGAAATCAGTGTATTCGAATACCGATATAAAAAGGAAAAAAGAATAGTTAATTCATATATACAGGAAAGATATCCGAAAAAATCCTAATAAATTACAAATGATCAGATATTGTTGATATAAGACCAAAGGAAAAGGACAAAATATTTACCTTAATTCTTTGGGAGAATTGCTTCTCCCAAACCACCTGTTAGAAATGCATGCATCAATTCTGCAAGTCATATACTAAAAATTCTTACTTAGAACATAAACTCCACTCTTTACTAATAAAATTACAACTGAAATCGTAGGTTACTCAAATAAAAGGAAACATTTGAATTTAGAACTTCAGTAAGTAAAATGTTAACAAAATGTCTAAGTCCGGCCAACTTATAACAACCCAATTCAAGGAAACTACAACACCATATCTTAAACATAAAGAAACTAAATCACACATTGTAACTGAACATTCTAGGCAAATCACATTAGCAACAAATCCTAAATATTCATAGATGATGATGCCTCCTCATTATCATTCCAAGTTCTATCTATACTCCTAGAAAATGCATCTTCAAGTTTTTGCTTTGTAGATCTTGGTACATCACGGTATAGGGATGCCAATCTCTTGTTGCAAATAATTTCATTCACCACACGAACAGATTTGTGCTAAGAAATAAGACAACAAAAATAAAATCTGTTAAATTTACTGAAATTTAATTAAAGAAGAAATACTTAAGCAATAAAGAACCAGTTCTACAAAAATGCGATATCAAGGAATAATGGTCGGAAATACAATATAGAGATGAAAACTTACAGCAGGTAATACTGAACCAGAAATATGTGAAATAGGGTCTTGAATAGAAGCCACATTTGAAGCCGAAACAATAGCACACTAATTATACATGTTTTGATAGAGAAGACAATATCATTGTTACGCATAATACTAAAATAGTGAACAAACACTTATTAAAAAATATCTTGGAAGTCAATAGAGAAAACTAAACTAACCGCATTCAAAACACGATTCTTAACACGTTCAATCAACTTTAACATAAACTCATGTGTAGAAACTTTAAAAACATTATACGCAGGGCATATTGTGTCACTCTCAACGGGCTGAGGATCAAACATGAATACCAATTTTTTTCCTATCAATTTGTACAAAAAATCGGATGCATCCAAGTGAAATTCTTCATTCTGACAATAGAAGAATAGAGAAATCAATTTCTGAAAATACAGAGAAAAAAAGAATAGAATATCAAACCCAAAAAATCAAAGACACAGAAAGAGAACAAATTAAAGAGTAGTAACAACACACATGATGTATCTTTAAGATACAATTTAAGAAAATCATTAATTGATATTACACTAGAGAGAATTTTACAGAATTTTTCACTTTTAATCACAATGATTTTTTTACATTAAATAAATTAGGATATATCATTTAACATGTAGAAATATAAGAGATAAAGAGTTCCAGTCTAGAGAACATAGTGAAAAAAAAGCAGAACATCAACATTATTAATTTTATTTCAACTAAATGTTAAACATATCCAACTAAAATTCAAGTAGGGTATAATAACACAGATAAGAATAAACGCCTCACTAATTTTATTTCAATATTAGTTGTAAAAAATACAGATTTTTAGTATTACTTATAGCACCATATGAAATAAATGAGTTGTTATCAAATTTCATATCTGAATAGTTCACAATTTTTAGATAAATTATACGCATCAATGTAACAAATAAATAATCTCGTTTAGAAGTAACTCGTGAAGAAGCTAACCAAGATAAAGGAGCCATCATCTCTTAAAACCTCAGAACATTTTTACCCCATTAAGTCTTGCACATCTCCATCATGGAGAATTAATGCATTGCAACCACTAGCGTGATTAACATAAACTTTTATTTTGTATCTACAATAACAAAATAACAGTAAAAATATTTTAAAATAATCCATAAGCCCTAAACTAACCCGAAAATCTACTAATTAAACAATATATAAATAGAAATGAACATAATTCAAAAGATAACCTCAAAACTCCATCAGAACAATGTGTCAAGCAAAGGTGACAAAAGAGCTTAGAGTGGTCAGCATTTATTTTTTCACCACACAAATAAATTGAGTACCATCAATTTCTATCATTAGAGATAAATGTAATTGTACCAGCCAACAGAACACAAGGATCCTACAATTTGTTGAATTTTATGATAAAAAAAAACAAAAAAAACATGAGAAAAATAATTAAATTGAATCCAAACAGCATGCTTAATATCATCTATATTTATACAAAATCAATCTAAACTATTTTGTACCGGCTTTGTAAGGTTATACGCAGCACCCAAAGCCTCCATATCAACTTCAATAGATTTCATGTTGTCAGAATTAACTGAGATTCTACTACCAAGAGATGATATTTCATCATGATGCTGCAGATTTTGAATAACATCCTCATAAATCGGTGAAAATATAGTTGGTGGGAGAAGTCTCTACACAAAATATTAATTGATCAAGATAGAAATAAAAAAGGAAAAACAGAAAAATCATGGTAACTATATGTCTTTGAAAGAACAAAAGATCAATTTACGGTAAACAAAGTCCAAAGTAAAAGTATGGAATGGAACTATTAACACTGAAAACAGGATCTGTCTTAAATTTGGTTACAATCACATGATTATCAGAACAGTTGACTACTTTAAATGTCCCAACATTTGGTCTATTTCCAACTTTTTTCCGGTCTACTTTAAACACAACTTCCTTTCTAATTACATCATCAAAGAATGGTAGATAAGGGGTTGCATATACAACCTACAATTAACCAGAAAAGTATAAAATAAAAATGAAGTCAATCAAAATAAATGAATATCACTCAAAAGACCAAATATCATTAATAAATGAAAAAGTATAAAATATGTGTTTTGGTATTATGAAATATATATATCTATACCGAGTGCTCAGCATCAAAATTCCGAAGAACTTCAATGAGCTTTTTCTTGAATAAGAGCGCTGCGGAACGATCATACAAAACAAATCTAGCACTTCCAGTAGCATCCTCAACATTTACTAAAACCTTGTACCTAAATTAAGACATAAAATAATTATAAGATCTTTTAACAATGAACTAATTTCACATATAAATTATATAACATATGATATTTTTTAAAAGTGAATCGGGCATACTTCTTCACAGCATTCTTTATTTTTCTTCCACATTCGGAACAACTGAAATGACTTCTAAAAAACTCTAAAAGATAACCACAGACACATGAGTAGTACAACCAATCAAAATTGTTGCATATACTTTTAATCTTAGCAACAACATTGAAGAAACCATCCTATATCACAAATATTAAATTAGAAATAATTACAATAATGATCAACACAAAAACAAAATTTCAAAAAAAGATAACTATAATAAGCAAAGTTACACATAGTTTACATCAATCCTAAAAATGTTAAATTAAGTTCCACTAACCGCATCATTTTCTCTTAATTCCTTAATACTCCTATTCATAGAGAGATTGACAAAATCATCATCGACATCAGCAACAATAAATCCATTACCAAATGTGATAGAGTCAATGGAATATGACTCCGAAGGATTCAATCTACATATTTTATAATCACAAAAAAGTTACTAAACACCAACATTAATGTCAATATACACAAAATATATAACACCAATTAGAAGAAAAATTTATGCTCACCTAGTAATAAAGCATACAGCCTCTGGAATATCAGGATTGATCATGATTTTGCTACAATCTATTACATTCTGAACTACAACTTTTTCTATCATTGGTAAAATAAAAATAATCAAAATCAATATATTATTTTTCTGTGAAAAAAATAATATCAAAATAAACTTTATCATCCGAAAACAATATTAATTGAAGTCATAAAATCAAATATTATTATCGATAGTATATTAATAAGGGCATAAACCTCTCTAACAATTTTTTTTTACTGAGTTTATACTTAAAATATCATATTTATCACATGCTCCAGAGTTTCTAATCTTTCCATTATCTTTATTTTCAATTTTGGAACTATTCATTTATAATTAGATTGACATTAATTAAAACATTAACTTTATTCACACATTATAATAACCTACTAATTTTTTTATAAAACTTATGTAAATAAAGAGTAACTTAAATATTTGAAGCCATATGTTTAGAACTGAAATTCTTTACGAAACAACAAATTCTAAAAAAAAATTCAGAATACCTTCATAAATCTTGACCTTAACAGATTGGAGTAAAATGATTGGCAGTTGCGAGACAGCATTCATAAGAGCCAACCGCATCTTTGTTAAAAAATCTCCAAATAAATTACAGGTAAGATAAGAGCTACAATATGACGTGTTCAACATAAGTACTAACTAATTTGTTTATTAATAGACTCCATGAATACGGACATATAAAGAATGAAAAAATCCAAATCAAATACTAAAAATCGCAACAAATAATAAACAATCAAATAAAATGCTAACCCATTTGAATACAACTGGATGAGAACTAATTTAAACTTTTTTCCATCGTCAAGTTCAACATCAGAATAGTCATGAACACTTATCAGAAAACCTATGACATCTGATCACATCAAACAGAAAGAGATTAACACACAACGATGATATATAACATACATATCCATTTTATTTGAGATTAGAGTACATTTAAGATAGTAAATCATAATTATACCGATCAAGTATACTGAATCTTGTCCCATCTGAACAACACTTTCAACAGTCTCTAATGAATATGAAGCCTCTGGAAACTCAACATCTGAAATTGGAATAACCTCCGTGTCAAACTGAAAAAGCAACTTATATCGATGCTTTACAACTTTTGCTGCACCAATATTCGGAACTACCGTGAATCGAGATATAGAATACAGCTTTCCTTCTCTGAGAATTTTTCGGAATTGATTAATGACCTCCTTCTTCAAGTACATTATATCTTGTTCAACTTCATAAATCACATGACAACAAACACAATTTAAAAATTTAAACAACAAAGTTAGTAGTATATAGTGTCTTGTTCACATGTAAACACAATACTATCACCATTAATAAAAAAGATTGAAGATCAAAACATGTTAGGAGTTTTAACTTAAAGATTTACATATGTATTAACCATGTAAAAAATGGAATAAACATTAAAATATTCAGAAGATCACAGTAAATATAATTTGTTAAAAATAATAAGTTAGTTTCCTAATTTGATTCTATTTAATTTTTAAAAATGCAAATGAAATTAAGTGCAAATTTAATTGAAGGCACAACTCAAGCCACCACTGTCACCATTCATAGATCCTAATGTTACAAAATTCATAAATTTTTTTTGTAGTAAACCACACAAGCCGCACTCTGTTTCACTTTATTGAGTAAGTGATATATTTTTATGAATTATTGTATTTTATATATATGGGATAACCGTCCAAGCAGTTGGAAAATTAAACTGCATTCAGAATTATTTCCTCCAGTGTCTTCTAAAGCGTACAAAAATCAACCATTGATATAATCATATTAAAATTTAATTGAGAATAAATTATTATTTTTGTCTCTTAAATAGTTTAATTCTTTTGATAAAATAGATTTTAAAAGAATAATATATTAGTTTTTTAATTAAAATTGTAATAAACTATTATTTGTCTCTTAAATAGTTTAATTATTTTGATAAAATTGCTTTTTAAAAATGGTATATTAGTTTTTCTAATTTAAATTGTATCGGTTTACAAAAAAATGCACTATCTTCTAATAACTAACAAATAATTTATATATTCATTCCAATTTTTCTTAAAAATATTATTCGAAGTTTGATCCTTAAATTTTTTTATTATTTTTTTAATTGATTGCCATTGGCAAAAGAAAAAAAAAAAACGGTTAGCATAAAATTACTAATTATAAAGGATAGAAAACTTTATTTTTAAATAAATTTACAAAAAATTGCTTTAAAATATGAGTGAATTTTTTTTAACCATGAAAATAAATTTGTTCCTCTCACACTAATTTAGAAATAATGTAACACTCCAATTTCTAAGAAAAGTTGTTTAACTTCATAAATTATGTGGCACAAAATATAATATAAAATGATAAACTACATAGTCCAGAATATAAAGCTTGGTTAGTAGTTGAAATTTTTATACAACTTGTTGAACTCAACTACTTTTAAGAAAGTGCACATAAATTGATTAAGTTAAAATCACAATTGTTCAATTATTTTGAAAAACTTTTAGAATTTTCTAACTCCAAGTTATATTCAAAGTATACACCCAAACTTTTGACAAAAAACAAAAAAGAACAATCAAATCTTTTAATGAGAAAATATAAAAAACTAAAATTTTAGACCATGATTTTTCACTAAATAGGCAATATCCAATTCAAGTGACTAATTGAAGAAACTAAATTTTCATTAAACTGATTTGAATACACAGACTACACTTTTACGCTATTCCAATTACTTTAGCATTTTTACCTTAGAATAAAATCCACAAACAACACAGAAAAGCTGAGAACAAAGAATGAAATAAAAGTTCTGCATCTTCGAACCGAACATAAAAGGTAGAAATAATATACCGAAACCTAAAACAAATTATACAGAAAATTCAGACTTTATTATGGGTAAACTTTTACTTGAGAAACTATAAAGCATGTTATTGCACTAAATGAGTATGTCATTTCCAAAAATCACTAAATGAGAACTACCACAGCATGTGAGATAAGAAACTAAATAAAGATACGTAGAATACCAAATATAAAATTGAAAGAGAATTAGAAATTAAGCAAATAATGAGACTAAGTAGTATTAGTATAGAAGTATAGGAGAAATTTACTGGGTAAAATCTGATAAAATTATAGATGTTTTTGAGGTATGATGCCACCAAATTGTGGTTAGATACGAAAAAAGACGATGGATTAATCTATGATTTACTATTATCTAGATTATTTGGAGAATCGGGAACCAAAAATTCTTTGAAGATAAACAAATATAGGATAATGAAGTTTGGGAAGAAATCATTATCATTGGAAGGAATGGAAGAGGTGCAAATAGCCAAGTGTAGGAGTCTAGAAAATTGTAAAGAAAAGCCGAAAGATGGAAGGTGGGGTCAAGGGAGAAAAAAATAGAATTTATTGGTGTTATATGCAGAATTCATCAATGATAAAAATGTAACATGAGTGGGAGATCTTCTTATAAATGCTGAAAATATATTAGTGTGCTTCTTGTCTGATGTTATTAATAAAGGAAACTTAGTAGAATCTGAAATTGAAAGCATTGAAGATTTAGTGATAATAAGAACAAATCATTTGATGGTGCAGTGGGCATTGAAGAAGGATATTAGGAGTCGGACATACAACTTTTAAAGAAACAAATTCTTGAACCTGTTACAATTCAAGCAAGCTAATGCAAACAAATTTAAACACATGGACGAGTCTAATAAACATGGCGCTACAAAGAATTATGTAGCAAGTTATTAGGCGTTAATGCTCCTGAAGTTGAGAGTGGTTGTGCTGCTCATTCGATGCTAGTAGCTGCATAGCAATCAAGACTATATCATTTTTGTCAGTAATTATTTTCTATGTGTACATGAGTTGTGTTCTTTTAAATTTGCTAAAGTTAGTGCTTAGGAGGAGAATTGACAAAACCATGGTTTGTGGAGAGCATTAGTCCTAACTATTGATTGAGATTTGTAGGCTTAGATGCAGGTAGATTTTGCTTTAATCTTGCTTTTACATTTGTAATCAAAGTAGAATTCCTTGAATTAGTTTCTAAAATCTTTGTAACACTGTTAGTATTAGCTTAGCCCGTTGCTCCTTTTACTGCTGTGGAGCAAGAAGTGGAGTAGTTGGCTCCAAACTTAACAACTATTAGTACCTTATAATTATGGTCAATAAATAACTACCATGTGATCATCTTCACCTAAACACAAAAGGCAATAATCAAAGTTAAAAATCATAAGTGGACAAACAAAAATGTGAAAAGAATTTTAGGAAGAAAATTACACACATAAAAATAGATGAGTAGTTAAATTAATTATTTTTTGAATAAATTTACTGTTTAAAATTTAAAAAGAAAAGAATTATCAATTCAATTGTAAACTTAGCAAAGCTATAAAAAAGGAATTTCAAAATAAAAGAATGATTATTTGAAAAACATAAAAGTGTTTTTAATTAAAAAGTAAAAAATATATCTAGAAGATATTTTATTTAATCGGATTGAGTACTATTAATTGTCAAGGAAATGGAAATCCTTCAGGTTTTGTACCATGGTTTGTGGAGAGCATTAGTCCTAACTATTGATTGAGATTTGTAGGCTTAGATGCAGATAAATTTTGCTCTAATCTTGCTTTTACATTTGTAATCAAAGTAGAATTCCTTGAATTAGTTTCTAAAATCTTTGTAACACTTTTCTTAGATGTTTCATAGGCAGTTTAGTTCATCCTCTATGGTTGTTCGTTAGTTAGTGTTGAAGCACAAAGATTCCATAGTATACACTCCAACTTATATTCAATAAGCTCTGACAATTTCAACCAAAGTTTTATGAAGATATTTATTTAGAAGTATCACTCTGTAGTATAGAAAAAATATTTGACTAAAGTCTCGTTGGTGTAAATGTTGAAGTTTGATAAATTGAGCTTAGAAATTCAGAATCAAACTCTGCTTTTCTGTGAGGAAGATCTAAGATATATTCATGTTTAGGGTTTGCTGAGTTAGGGCTAAAATTTGGGTGGAAAATTCTGTATATTTTATGCATTAAGTTTATCTATGAAAATTTTGACTTCATTTTTACCCCACAATTAAAAATACCCTTAAGGGCTTAGAAAAAGTTCAAGCAACAAAATAACTTGCTAGATAGAAAAAAGACTGATTTGTTTGCCTCATATAACTATTACTTTTTGACTGACTATATATTACATCAATGGCTGCCTTTTGATTGATGAAATTGTAAGGATTAGAATCATACATGACCAATTTGCTCAGCTTTATATTACTAAACTTTCTTTCTAACCATTTTAACCACAGACTTGAACCAATCTAGATCATGAATCATGAGCAAAATTTGCACAATCAAGCTTGTGCTCTGTCATTGGATTCATAAAGCAAAATTTGTAAAACTCAGGATTTCTGTTGAAGTTGTGATTCTACTCATTCTGAAAATTGTTTCCTTCAAATGAACAACATCTCAAGCATTGGCATATTCTAGAGTGACACACAAGTTAAACGAAAATTCAACTCAAGTAAGAACACATTAAATAAGCATGTCCTATTCAAAGAACACATTAAAACTAAACCACCATGATTGATTGTCTAGTTCTCTTGAATCCATGCCCTTGTTAGAATAAAAAAAATAAAGTAGTAAATAGCAAAATTTCAATTATCAACAGATTCCAAAGACCAACACAAGTTAAACAAAGCAAGTGATCAACATATCCATATCTTTGTATTAAATAACATGTTTGAAAGAATGAAAAATGAAAAAAGTCACAAAAAAATTGCCAAGGATGGAACTGTGTACTAATGCGACAGATATATAGCATTAAAGTTAGCTTTCAAATTATTCACATAGACATTCTATCAAGCAGTATTCATACATTAATTTACACAAATATGATTATGCATACCAAACAATTAAGAAAGATCTCGTACCAATAACAACAACAAAAAAAAATTTGGAATGATAAAACTGTGAATTATAATTTTTCACATTTTACATAGCTTCTTCTAATGATGAAAAACCTTCTATTGAAATATCTGACTCAACTCAAAACAAAACAAAATTAAATAGACTGAATCTGCACCAGAGAGTAAACTTGAAAAATTAAACAAAATTCTGAAAACATATATAATAACTCTCGGATTAAAAAATGTCTCAAAACATATATAACAACTCACTGATTTATCCATGACCACAATATGAAGAAAAGCAGGTTCGTCAGTCTCCTCTCTGGGATCATATAAACTCCACATCCTGATCACCCTAATGGTTATTTTCTAATACTCCTTCCAATGAGTGATGTTACGAAGGCATTGTTGTGAATCAATTGACACCATACAAATCTCATTTGCTGCATCCATCGCCAGAATCAACACAAGAAATGAAAGGATATACCCAATGTTGAATAATAATTCAGAGAAGAAAGAGCATACAAAAGGAAACTCTTTTTCTGGGACCAATAAAGCAATTTGAAAAATTAGAAATAACAAATTCCAATAACATTCAAAATCAATGAAATAAAAACTCTAATACACCAACTCCAAAAGAATTTTGACTAAAGTACAGCCAGTAGATATTAGAATCATCATGATCAACAGCAACCCTAAGGAATAGCTATTCGAATCCATCAATCACTTCCACATAAAAAATGACTCAGTTAGATACAAAATCATGGTAAAGAAGTAGAAGTAGTTACAATTACCAATTTAATAGGCAACTACAAATCTAAATAGAGTACCTGTATAGTGAATTCTACTGTGCCCTGTGATTGCTAACCGGAAACATTCGTCAAATCAATGAAAAACTCTATGCATGTTCTGACAGAAGATCTTCACCATGTCACCATCATATGGGAAAGAGAAGCTCTTCATCGCCGCCATCATCGGAACCCAAGAAACGCTGCAACAGGGAAATATATCTTCTTTGAGCGACATGGAATGGAGAGCCTGGGAAGACCTGTTGAGCGACACCTAATAGCAACTTGTGCTCCCTTCATATAGTGGGTTGCTTTTCCTGGTTTACGAAAGAGATGTTGAGTGACATGAAATGGAGAGCTTGGGAAGGAGAATAACGTGAATGCCATCATGCCCTGTGAAAAAGACCCCTAAAATTGAAATAGGAACCAGAGTGAAAAAGGGTTTATAGGGTATGGGATAAGAAAAAGTAAAGTAGGATAGCTGTGAAAAAGGAGTTTATAGGGATGAGACAAATTGAAAGGATATGGAGAATGGGTGAGGATTTCACATAATGATTTTATCTTGGAAGAGAGATTTTTCTATCACATCAACCCTTCTCTATTCAATCAAAACTAAAATATTACAGAAAAATAAAAAAGAATAGTCTAACCTTCTATTTGTTATACTAGCAGGAAGACCCGTGCAAACTGCACGGGATTACTATTTTATGAACATACCTAAAAACTGAATTATTCAATAATGATCTCCCCAAAGCAAAATCATATTCAAGTTAAAACAGTATTAAAGACCTCATAATAAAAAGAAAATCTATTATTAGACAAACACAGTTATATTTAAACAAAAAAAGTATTAATTAAATAACTTTTTCTGTTTAATTAGATATCTAATCAATCAAACATAGCCATATTCAAAGATGACAATGTTCTAAAGAGAAATAAAGTAGATGATCAAACTGAATAAAATTAGTTTAAAAAAGTTATGATCATATCAGAATTAAATGGTTAGAAAAAATCAAAACAATACAAATGTCAACCAATTAGAAAGTTTTTATTAGAAGACAACTTGAAAGAAACATCAAGTTGTAATATTGTTAAACATAAATTGTATCTAAACATATATAGTAATCTGTCAGATATAATATCGTCATATCAATGCTAATTAGGATCTAACACATCATGATAATGATATAAAAAGAAAAGCATCTAATTGCAGTAAGTATAAAGTTAAGTGGGGGAATGATATAACCAAATAGCATATTAATTTGACTGTTCACATCTAATATAAAAAACTAAGTAACTTAACCAAGAAGTTCACATCCCATACATATTTTGAATTTTAGATGATGAAAAATCCAGAGTCCAAAATAGAATACATATCCCAAAATTAACAAAAGAAAGTATCAAAGCATCTGAATAATTAGTTTCTAACCACAGAAACCTGAACCAAATGGTTTTAATTCGAAACACTTCTAAATACACATAAATATCCAGGCCTAAGTTTATGCATCTTGACAAAATCTATCTATTTGGGTCCAATTTTGTACTCTCGATTCTTGCCCTTACTTTTCAAGACATGCATTGTAAAGGGTTTAGTAATCTTTGAGCCCTTAACAGTAAATTTCCATTGTTCCGATCCACCATTCTTAAGCAATAATCTAGCAAACTCACAGCGAATATACTGTTAAATAAAAAGGGGTTAGAAACAGGTCTTAAAATAAAAAACTCATCAACAAGTATAAAACAATAGTTACAAAAACTTACAAATCTATCAGCCTTCATATCATACTCCGTTAACCTCTTGCTATAATGTTCAGCAACACATCTATATATTTCAATTTTAATTGATAGGAAAAATATGAGCAAACTAAAAATTGTAACAGTGAAAGATGTAAGATAACCTTATACAGAATAGTGTGAGACAGAATTTGATTACTGAAATCAATACGCCTAAAATGTAACAAACTCATCAATTAATTAAATGATATCAAGAGTGAGAAAATCAACAACACATGGAACAACAATCTAATATTAAACCAGAAAAAAATTAACACACCCTCTTTTTTTTTGTTATTGACCTCTTCTTGACAGTAGTTCCATTGGAAGTGTTCGTTTGAATCCTTTGCACACCAGAACTTCAAGTGTAATAAAAAAAAATAAATACAGTAGTTAGAATATAAGACGCATAAAACTAAGAATAATTAAGAATTAAAAAAAAGGAAAACTATGAACTCTAACCTTTTCATATTTCGATGCATCTCATTATCTTCTATACCATATGAAACATCATCCAGTCCGTCAAAATAGTTCAATCCCAACTCATCTTGAATTACTTTTAGTAAAGATATATCAACAATATCTTTAACATAGTGAAAAGCATAAAAATCCATATAAATTGGTTTACTTCGCCTATCCACAGGAGCCACAAAAAATATGACACTTGTGACATGCATTAGACCGATTTTCACCACACTCTTGAACTTATAGAAAGCAAATAACTTGTCTACCTCACCGGAAGGTATCCAGATTTTGTTTCCCCGTTTTTTTAATCTAAGCTTGATACAGTTGTCACAAAGATCAATCAGGACAATTTCATTTTTCAGCTCGACCCCATATCTAGCAACTACTATCTCTGGAAGCAAAACATCATCCTAAAAACAAAAAGAGACTTATCACATACATTTAATTTTTTACCATTAATTTTATTAATTCAGTTATATATGATTTATGTATTGATCACATGGACCAAGATAAAAAAAACCAGAAATGATATATTAATCTAAATATATACCCGTCCTCTGTATGCACGAAACATAATTGTTTCTTCCTTATCATTTCGTCAATGCTCTCTTGTCCCAAAGAAACGCCTAAATTAAACCAACTCAGTATGTTTCCAGGATAAATAACAAGATATCCTTAATAGAAAAGGAAAACAATATAATCTCAACCTTGTGCGATCACTTCTACGTGCAATAAGGCTCATCATAGCAAATTAATGTCCGAAAAACCTATTTCAGCTATCTGAAAAAAACACACAAAAAAAAAGAAAAATAGGAGTATTGTATGAAAATATATAATCCTGAAAATTGGAGAAAAGAAAGAGAACAGAAAAAAAAATAAAGATGCAGTCCCAGGGATAAATATTAAGATATTGCACAATTCTTAGTTAAAAAAATTTTGACTAATAAGGTGCCTAATAGTTGCAAATTAATAACTTACTACTATTTTTAGGATGATTTTTATTATAGCATTAAAAATATAATATTTGAATTTTTTGTTTAATATTTTTTCTTATTGGATACAACATAGTAATACGAAATTAGTGAATTTGACACGGCCAATACAACGTGAGTTAAACAGAATTAGTTAACCGAAAAAGAAAAATAAATAAAAAAATAGTTTTCTGTTAATATCATTTGAATTTCCACCATGTTATTATGTTATTTTTTGGCATGTTACCTTAAATCTGGCTTAATAATCAGAATGACCATCAAAATTAGCTCTTATCCACACTTCAAAACCTGGTAACAAAAAGCATAAAAAAAAAGAAAAGAAGAAGTTAATAAGAGTGAGATGTTGTACTCAACCAAGTATGAAACATGCCTTGTTGTGGAAATCAAATATTTCTTTCTTTTCTTTTAAATTGAGAACCAAAGTTTCCTTGAATGAGACATGCATGTGAAAATATATGACAATATCTTATATTGGTTTATATTAATATACAGCAACATGTCAGACAAACACAAATCTTACGTTTAGGAAGAAAATAGTCACAAAGGATACTTGAACTCATCACATTCTCATAAAAGTATTCAGTCGATATTTTTAGAATCCAAAACTGTAGTTGATAAAATTACTGAGACACGAACCACCAAAAAATGAGAAGAAAAGCAAAGGAAAAAAGAATGTACAGAAGAATCTGTTGAGAATGTAACGATTAGGGCAAAAATTTAAAATCTTCTTCTGGTGTCAGAAGATTTACCTTATCATTATCTCTCCTGCTCATTGGACAAACTATGTATTCTGGATCTCTCAAGAGCCCAAACAAAAAAACTATGCGCCGAGATATCTCGTTCATAGGAATGGAAAGCGTCGGGAGACACCACACTGGAGGAGAGTTCTGGAATTTGTAGGAGCATATGCGGTTTAACCGTGGTAATGTTGGGTGGTGGGATTTCTATCTTGGGTGACGTGAGAGAAAAGATAGAGATGACAGACGGTCACTCAGTAAGTTCTTCTCTCTTTTTTTTTTGATTGCGTGTGGGAGAGAGAGAAGGGAGGGACCTTTGGGTTTTTTAGGTTTTGTTGGTGACTTTAAAAAAGGGAAAATACTAATAGAAGATAGGAGAAGATAGAAGATAATAATTAGAATTATCTGGATAGTTTTTTTAAAAATAAATTACACTAAATAATAATTATAACAAATTAATTACTCAAGAATACAAATAATCACACAATTATTAAGGACTAAATTTTTGTTATTATTTATATTTATGATAGTTAAAAAAAAAACTAAATATTCAGAAAAATATAATATAATATCATTTTTTATTTATTTCATATTTTTTATATGAATAAATTTTATTTCTCTTGAGATTTAAGTAACTTTCATAATTTTTTTTATTTTCTATTGATAATCAGTTAAAAGAATGATGGAAAACCACAGAAGACAAAGAAATAAATAATTAAGTAATCATGTAATATTGTAGCAATATAAAAAAGATTAACATACGGATTAGGAAAATAACTAAAAAGATAATGAAGAATATATTTATTTTTTTATAAAAAAATTTTGTCTTCTTAAATATAATACATGTTAAAATAAAAATTAATTATTATTAATAATTTTAATATTAAAAATTATTTTTAATAATTAAATCTTCCCAACAATCCTTTAAAGTGATTTTTTTCTTTTTTTATATCTGCAAGATGGATAACTTTTAGTACAAGGAAAATATATAGTTATAATAATATTATAATAATTATGAATTAAAAAAAATAAAACAAACTGCATCACACAATGTAATAGAAAAACCATGATAATGTCATATATAGAAACACCCCACAGTGAGTGATTTTCACTCTAGCACACAGTTTGCAAAAAATAACACAATAAAAAAATTATTTATACCAAATACCATTCCAACTACTCAATTGATGCAAAACCTGATAAAAAAGCAGGCCGATTTTCAATTCTCTATAACTTTCCAGAACAATAGAAACGCTTGTCTGTATAAACATATCCAACAACTTCTTCCATGATTCACACACAAAACAATAATAATCAATCAATTTTATTATAGAATTATCATCATCATAATCGTATATGTTGTAATTGTAACTTCAAAACAGAATAATTTAGCTAATAAATTGTTGCCCACAGAAGAAAAAATGAATATAGGAGGTTTCAATTAACGAACACAAAATTGAAACACCATTAAAAAAAACCCGGCATTTATTGGAAAACGGAAGAATAGTATTACTAAATGCAGAAGTCAACACATAAATTCAATAGGATAGATTATAGAAACATGCATCATATTCAAGAAAATTCATTAGGCATTGGGAAAGGCTGAAAGCAATTTATAGAATATAAACAATCACACATGAAAACTTTTAGAACTTGAAGCTTAAGACAATTGTGAGGCAAATCTATTAGAAAACTCCTCTGAAAACTATGAAAATTGACTTGTAGCTGAATCAAATTGCAAAAGTTGGAAAGCTCCAGTACTGGTGCACTATTAAGCACTGCATGTAGAAGATCACACCATATTAATCTCAACACATCACTAAAAGCATAAATTCATCATTTCATTAAACAAATCACCTCTATTGTTGAAACTTGCAGCCATTATTGTTGTAAAAAAAAATCCAAAAGATAGAAGTACAAAACATGATTCACACACAAAATAATAATAATCAATCAATTATATTATAGAATCCTCATCATCATAATCACATCTGTTGTAATTGTAACTTCAAAACAGAATAGTTTAGCTAATAAATTGTTGCATACAGAAGAAAAAAATGAACATAGGAGGTTTCAACTTCAAACTTCATATTCCAAGTTTTTAATTAACCCACTAATTTGTAAATCTTTCCAGGCATGTCAAATTAGTAAAACAGAGAAGAGGTTAGGAAAGTACTTTCCAGCAGGAGTAATAATAGAAAAAATCCTTTAGCAGAAAATTAAGGAACACACAATCGAAACATCATTTTAAAGAGAACAAAAACCCAGCATTTATTGGAAAAAAAGAAGAATATTATAACTAAATGCAGATATCAACACATAAATCCAATAGGATAGATTATAGAAACATGCATCCTAATCAGGAAAATCCATTAGACATTGGCAAAGGCTGAAAGCAATTTATAGAATATAAACAATCACACATGAAAACTTTTAGAACTTGAAGCTTAAGACAATTGTGAGGCAAATCTATTAGAAAACTCCTCTGAAAACTACGAAGATTGACTTGTAGCTGAATCAAATTGCAAAAGTTGGAAAGCTGCAGTACTGGTGCACTAATCAAGTACTACATGCAGAAGATAATTCGATATTATTTTCAACACATCACTAAAAGCATAAATTCATCATTTTATTAAACAAAACACCTCTATTGCTGAAAGTTGCAGCCATTATTATTGTAAAAAAAAAATTCTAGAAGCTAGAAGTACAAAAAATGATACACACACAAAACAATAATAATAAATCAATTATACTATAGAATTATCATCATCATAATCATATTTGTTGTAACTGTAACTTCAAAAAAGAATAGTTTAAGTAATAA
Source organism: Arachis hypogaea (assembly GCF_003086295.3). NCBI lineage: Eukaryota > Viridiplantae > Streptophyta > Magnoliopsida > Fabales > Fabaceae > Arachis > Arachis hypogaea. The sequence continues at coordinate 91,488,054 of NC_092045.1, forward strand.
ATTATTGCCTACAGAAGAAAAAAATGAACACAGGAGGTTTCAATTTTCAAATCTCAGATTTCAATTTTTCAATTAACCCACTAATTTGTAAATCTTTCCAGGCATGTCAAATTAGTAAAATAGAGAAGAGGTTACGAAAGTATTTTTCAGCAGGAGTAGTAATAGAAAAAATTCTTTAGCACAAAATTAACGAACACACAATCGAAACACCATTTTAAATAGGAAAAAAACCCAGTATTTATTGGAAAAAGGGAGAACCGAAACGGTGGAACCAAGCTGACACCAGCGATAATGGCGCAGAGATGCGAGACGTAGATACGAACGGCGTCGTGGAACAGATGGTTCTTCCAGGGCTGATATGATAACGATTGTGGAGAGCTGCAACAACCACGACTCTAATCTTCAAAACCGCAACCTCCATCGGAGACGCGAGTCGTTCAGCGGCTGGAGAAAAGTCAAGGAGACAGTTCACTGAAATAGACAGGAAGCACGAGACCCAGCGAGAGCGAAGGGAAGAAGATATATGCGCCGTTCCATCAGTTGCTAGGGTTCTTGGGTTGGGAAGCGAGTATAAGCTCGCAATACAGAATGGGGGAAATTGGGGGGGGGGGTGATGATAGAAATATGTATTTGTTAACTCATCATCGGCACTGGAGGTATCATGTGGATGGGGCCAAGTTTAGTTTTTTGTTTCACAGCACAATATGGGCCATTTTCAGAACACCCTCTTTTCATCTTTAACAAAAATCAGTGTTGAATTTGTGAACCAAAAACAAACACAACTTATAGATTAACTAAACCAGCTTGTATCGGAATTGGATCAAGCAATCAAATGTCCCCGAAGAAAAAAAAAATGCACTTAAGTTTCAAGACCCAAAAGGGAAAAGAAAAACTGAAATAAAAGTGGGTTAAATAAGAGTTTGGTCTGATTAAAGTGTTTGATTTTTTTTAAGTTAAATAAGTGCTTCTCTCTACTTAGGGTATAGTATTTGTTTGGGTAAAATTTTTTTAAAAAACGTAATTTAATATTTAAATATCTCTCATATTTAAATAAATTAAATGAATTCTATTACTTAACACGATAATACATTATGAATCACATAATTCAAAAGTAGTTATTAACACAACATAAAAATTTTAACGGGATATTATATAGTATTTATTTATTTTTTTAACTGAAGAAAAGATATAAACAAATAAATAAATAAAGACTGCAAGAGAAACATGGTACATTAGCTAGTGGAGTGTCCATTTTCCATTAGCAATCTCAAAGTCAACTTAATAGCTGAAAAAATAGTTCCACCCACAATTGAAGTATGAACAACATACATCTTCTTCATGTGTTATGTTTATTATCTATAAAATTAGTGATTAATTAATAGAAATTTTAAACAATATAAATTTGATGACCATATAAATTATGAAAAATAAAAGAAAAAATAAATATGAAACTACAAAACATTATCAATTTGTAACTTATTTTCCTTGTAAAATTTGCTTCAACAACCAATTATTGTAATTCATTTTTTAATATTAGAAAAACTGTATTTAATGGGCAAACTCGTGTCTTCATCGTGGCTAACCCAAAATTTGCCCATCACTTTTAATTCATCTAAGTATTGTCTAAAATATAAACAAAGTATATGTCGTGTGTTGCAAATACAATTCACTGACTAATCGATTATTACATATAAAAAACATATTTAGTATTCTATAAAATTTTTATCACATAACTGTACATAAGTACAATATATTACATGTTTAATTATTTTATTAAAATAGAACTATATAATTTAAAATATATAATATACTTGTGTATAAATATATAATAAGATAATAATTACAATATTTATCATTTTAATTATTTACATAATGATTTTAAAAAAATTAAATCAGTTAACAATGAAGACTAAGATTACTTAGTGAAATAGTCAACAATTTCTATACTATGTATAACAATTAAAATATAACAATATCAATTCAAAATTTGAAACTACAACAAATAAAAAATATAAAACATAAAAAATAAAACAAAAATCATATTTTTAGCAATGAAAAATAAACTCTAAAAAATATAGAATGAAATTAATTATTGACTTTTTGTTTGTTTTCAATTACCAGTAGATTAGTGCTGTCATGAATATACGAAAACTTTAGAACAAGAAAGAAAGAAGGATTTTTCAGTTGTATAGAGAAACTTTTAACCATGTATATTTTTTTTTCTTACATTGGACATGTTTTATCTAATTCTTGAAATAATACTATCTTTAAGTTTCATGTATTATTTTCATTATCTATAAAATCAGCGATTAATTAATTAAAATTTTAAACAACATAAAATTTATAAGCATACAAATTATGAAAAATAAAAAAAATAATTTAAAAATTGTAAAAACATCACCAATCTGTAACTTATGTTCATTGTAAAATTTGTCACAAAAACTAATTAACAATAATTCATCTTCGAATATTAGAGAAACTATATTTAATAGGTCAATTCGTGTCTTCATAATGACTATATTTAATTATAAATTAAGATTTCTTGATCTCCAACTATATGTGCTGATCGCGTATGGAGATTAACCTCAAGATAAGCGTGTCTTCATGAATATACGAAGACTTTAGAACAAGAAAAAAAGAAGGATTTTTCAACTCTATAGAAAAACTTTCAACCATGTATATTTTTTTTCTTACATTGGACATGCTTTATCTAATTCTTGAAAAAAAAAGATTTAAATAAATTATTTAGGTAAAAAAATATAATATTAATAAAGTAAATAAAAAAAATTAAAAAATATTCATTAAAACCAACATCAATTTTTTTTTAATTGAAAATTTAATACTTTGTTCTTTGAATTTATTGAACTTGGATTCAAATATGAAGTGAACAATAAAATAAAAAAATTAACATAATAAACATATAATTTATTAGATAATTAAATGATATATAACAACACAGTCGTTTTCATGGATCAAAAATGGATATATATGAAAATATGTTTGACAAGGTTGCAAGCATTCCATTAATGATATTATATTATGCAAATCAATAACACAAAATTTAAAATTTTGTAAGAAACATTAACAATAAAAAAATAAACATTATGTAAAAATAAATCAATTAATTAAAATTAAAATTAGAACCTTGAAAAAATGAAATAATACCGTCTTTACGTTTCATGCATTATTTTCAATATCTATAAAATTAGTGATTAATTAAATAAAATTTTAAGCAATATAAAATTTATAAGCATACAAATTATGAAAAATAAAAGAACAAATAATTTAAAAATAGTAAAAACATCACCAATTTCTAAGTTATAATCATTGTAAAATTTGTCTCAACCACTAATTAACAATAGTTCATCTTCGAATATTAGAGAAATTATATTTAATATGTCAATTCGTGTCTTCATCATGACTAATCCAAATTTTGTCCCTTCCTTTTGGATTAATATTATTTGCGCTAGTTTTAAAAGGAATCCGAATCAAAAGAAAACCTATTATTTGGTAAATTTAAAACATAGATTGCCAAATATCCATAAAAATAAAAAAGAAAATAAGAATATATCCAATACAATTGAAAACACAAACAAAAAGATCTTTTTTTACATATTAATAGATAAATAGTCATGCTTAAGTATAAATTAAGATTTCTTGATTTCCAACTGTATATGCTGGTCCCGCATGGAGATTAACCTCAAGATAAGCTTGTCCCTTCTCTTTAATTTGTACAATCTACAACACTCCTTCCACTCAACTCCAAATTTCCATTCTGAATTTCTTCCTTTACTTCGCAGGAGATGGAAAAAAAATATTTTTCCCTACACTTGAAGGTGGACCAGTTATTTTCCACACAGAACCATGACCAAATGGTTTCAGATATGCAGCAAACCTAGTGGACAAGTACTGCAACGAATATATAATATTTAGCAATTCAGCAGGCATTTTCTAGGTAAGCATTAATAAATACAAAGTCAATATTTCATAAGTTTGTTAAAGAAAGAACTGACTTCATTAAAATTATTTTACCAATCGAGTCGTGCCGAGATCTGAATTTGTCATGGTTTTCTCATAGCAAGGGGATCGAGGATATCTAATGTATGACACATAGACATTTTAGTTACGATAGTAAAATATATGTCTATTCAGCATGACATTAAAATAGAACTTAGGAAACAAAAAAACTGTGTCCCATAAACGATTGTGAGGAAAGCTAGATAATGTTGTCAAATCAAAGGGATTTTATACTCAGTGATTTACCTGTTGAAACCACTTGTACCTGCATACATCGCCATTCAGCTGTTTGATCCTTTAAATATCCTTATCAACACTGTAGAAAAAATCCAATATTTTATCTGTTATATAAAAAAGAGAGATTGTTTTACAATGATTAAATAAACAGCAGTAGCAAATCGTAACAAAATCAAGAACAAACAATCAAGTCCAAAGAAAAAATAGAGTGAAATCACTAGAATTGTGAAAAAACAGAACCAGGGAAAATGGCACGAATTGCAAAACGTTGGAGATCACAAGCTACAGATTAAAATTGAGAAACACCGAGTCTGAATGATTCTTGAGGGAGAGAATGGAGTCTAATATAAGGAGTGAAAATTATTTAATGGTGACTTTTGGATTTTGTCTTAAACTTGACCTATCAAATTCTTTAACTTACGATTTAAATGTTTGCATATAATTATCATGAGGCATACTTAATTTTTTATTAGACCAATATACATATGCCATCAAGAGAAGTGTATATATTAAAAATTATAAGAGAAAGAAAAGGATGTATTTTTAAATTATAAACACAAAACTGTATACATTTTCATTTTGTTAAGTATTTGAAGAGGCATAGAAAAACTAATTGTCAGCTGTTAAAAATTTAAACCCTTTTCAAATAATAAAAACAGTAATAAGTAAAAAAAATTATTGCTATCCTACATTGAATGTTAATTATAAATATCACCATTTTCTTTATGTATTCCAAAACTATACAATTATTAGTATGTTACCTTAAATTAATAATAATAAATATCACAATAATAACAACATCACATGTTATCCATATTAAATAGTATATACTTTATTTTTGGATTACAGAAATATATATTACATTTTTTGTAACTGACTTTAAAATTGTTATGAAAAGCTTAACTTTCTAATTTCTCATAAAAAATCTATATCGATAGTAATTTTATGTTTTTAACATTTTAATACTATAATTTTTATTTTTCAGTGAAATATTATTATTATTACGATTTTAATACTAACAATACAAAAGACTAAACCAAATAAACAACACTTTTCATGACATTATTATTCTAATACTAACGTATTTTAAATATTCTTTACATCTATTAAATATAATATTTTCTTCTATAACAGATTGCTAAATAGAAAACTTGTCATTTCAATAAAATAGTATTATCCAATTCAACTAACTAATTCAAATGTTTAAATCCTTTTTAAAATGATTAATTAATCATCAACCGAAGTAACTAATTCAAGTAGCTAAATCAGTTTTTAAACTCATTTAATCGCAAATAAATCCTACACTTTTTTGCATTCAAAAAATACACACAAATCAGTTAAACCAAAAATGATGCATACATATTTTATGCATCTCAAATAACTAAATAATTTTTTAAATTTAAACTAACTTTAACACAAATAAATTTTAGAATTTTTTCATTTGAGCCAATAGTGCAATGAGATTAAAGGTAATTAGAGAAAACGGTAGCACCTTGTATATAATCCATTGAAAACTTAGTTCTTCTTTCTTCTTCTTCTAAATTTTTCTAAAGAGAAAAAAGAAGTCATCATTGAAGGCAGATATTCTTTCAGTATTTAAAATATTTATAAAATAAATTAAAATTTTTTAACAAATAACTTCATCTTTTATTAATATAATATAAATTTTAAATAATAAATATATTTATTTATTAAACAATATGAAATTATTTAAATACAGCTAAAAATTTTAAAAGTTAATTTTTTTAAAAGTAGGTGTGCACCAGTTTTTACGAAATAATTTTTTTTAAGAGTATTTGTTACATCTAATAATCTAAATACATCTAAAAATTTAAATAACTTAAATTTCAGTATGTGTGCACCATTCTTTAAGAGTTAGTTTTTTTATATACAAAAAACAAATAGATACGATACAATTTAAACAAAAAAATATCTAAGTAACTTATATCATAAATCTATAACATAAAATTATAAGGAAATGTTTTTGAATAAAATTTAAATTTTAAATATATTAATAAAAAATTTACAACTAACTCTTACGAAAAAATAAATTATTTACTAATAAATAAAAAATCATCAACTCATTAAAAAATGATATTATAGAAATATATAATGAACATTTTAAAAAAATAGCTAATAGATATTATTCGATACAAAAAAACTTAACAATAAAAGCCTCTTTAAAAAACATATATAACAATTAAAAAGTTTTTAGCAAATAAGTTTTAAGCTTAAAATAAATCATTTTTTATACAGAAAAATTGTATAATTTTCCAACATCTTTTGCTCCTCTATGAATTTAACAAAATTTTGGACAAAAAATAAAATATAGACCCCAAATAGAATAAAAATAATCAGAAAAAGAATACTTCTAAAACAAACCTCAACTTTTTCAACAAATAATTCATATAGCACAGAGAAGAAACTACTTACCAAATTATATTTTTTAAAAACCTTCTTTGTAAACAACATTTGATGTGAGGTTACACATTTCATCATCTTCATTAGATAATAATATTTTCAATCTTGACCTTGTCGTCACTCTGGATATTGCAACATACAACTGACCATGAAAAAAAACTACTCTTCGAAGAATAAAAACTACGCTGACATTTAAACGGGATTCCAGGATCACTGGGTATTAAATTCATCCGAGGAATAAAAACGTTGTCACCAATGTTACTTCCGGACAAAATTTCAGCCCCAATAATATTCTTTCCGAGATCTTGAACAATGAGTTGAGTTCTATTACACAATCTATTTGCTCGATCTATGTTTTGTAACAAAATAATGGGAACACCTTTCTTCAATTTAAGAGCATGTTTTGGTATTCCAGAACATGTAATCTGGTTCAAAAACTCAGTTGTCAACCAATCAGTGTCAATCCCATCTTGACAATCATTGCGACAAATAGAGTCAGAACTAAAATAAACCTTCTCAAGCCCAGGAAAATTGTCAACAACAAATTCATTTATCTGTTGCACAATATCAACAGTAGGAGTAAGTATAGCACATTCTTGAAAATAAGAAATATTACCATAGTTATCATGAATATTTGAATATATAGCTGAAACAATATCCTGAATAGGATTGTCAGTTGGAAGAATATGTAAATCACTTGGAATATCAACAATTATTTCATCCTCCTTTTGATTCCCACAAGAACCTTCATCAATCTTTAAAATTCAGTTTGAGAATTCCTTTATTTCATCCAAATTTGACAAAATAGAGTTCTTTCCCAACCTAAGATTTTTTGTCAACCACATTACCTTATGTAAGACCCAAAACCTTTGAAAAAGGGCTATCATTAGCTAATTTTAAATTCAGTGTTTCTGTAGTTTTAAATTCAGAAATTTCTTTATTAAAGAGAATTAGAGCAAGTTTTGATTTATTGAATTTGAGATGAGTTGTGATTATTATCCAACTTTATAATTATTGGATTATTTTCTATATTTAGATTATAAATTCGACAGTTATGAAATAATAGGGGTTTTATATGATTTGGATTAAATAATTAATATTTTAAATATTAATACTGCTACTTTGGAAAATATAGGGTTTAATTATATTATTTTTAATTATTTGATTTGAACATTTTATTGAAAATAGAATGTGAAAATGATGAGAAAATAGTATTTTTATACACTATTATTGTGGATTAGAACTCATTTCTAATTACTATATTAACCCTATTTTTAAGTGAAATTACAAAATTATCCTTGTACCCAACTGTTACCCTAACCCTAAAACCCTAACCTGTTACCCATTTCCCATCAGAAGCTGCTGCAGCAGCTGCAAACCCCTTTCTCCCCCCAAAAACGAAAACACACACACAAAACAGGGGAGGAGAACTTCTGAGAGAGCTAAGGGAAAGAGAGGGGGCTTTACCCACGCTACCATCATCCTCACTGAACCTCACCGTGAGCTGCGCTTCACAGCCGCCCGTCGCGTCTTCCCTATGTTGTCCTTCACGTCCGTTGCCGCGAGCTGAAGGGGAAGCCCAGATGAGAGATTGAGAGAGGGAGACAGAGAGCTCAAGAGCCAAGGATGGGGAGGAAGGCTACTCCTGTCACTGCCGTCGTCCTTACTGCTGCGCCACTGTCGGGCCCACAATCGTGAAGGAAGCACAGTGCCGCCGTGGGTCCATTTCTGTCGAACTCGAAGGAGGAGGAAGACCGAGACTGGGCGACGCTGGGAGAGAAGAAAATGCGAGCCAGAGGAGCTGCGTCCAGTCGCCGCCGACGCGCCACTGACCGTCGCTGTTCCGCCGCACCGAGGGTCCCTTTCCTGCTAGATCTACCGCCGTCAAGCATGAAGGGAGGAGGAAATGGCATCGCGAGTTGGGGCTGATCCTTTTACGGCCGTTGGATTTGACCGAAGAGGGAAGTGGTGACGGTGGCCGATGTTGGTGCTGGGTTAGCGCCGCCACTGCTGTTGGCCATTTCGAGCTGCTCTACCGTCTTTGTCGTCGGAGAACCTCGCTGCCGTCACCGAAGGACTCTTCCGGTAAGGGTTTTAATTAAGGTTTCTGCCTTTTTGGATTTTGAGAAGGTTTTAATATTGCGCGATTTTTATAGTTGATCCACCGGAGCTTCTGGCCGCCGCCGGAGTTGTGCTGGGGCCGGTTCGAAATCGCAGCTGCTTTGTGTTGTTATTCCGGTAAGAAATTATGTTTCGAGAGCCCTACGTTAGTGTCTTGTACGTGTATTAAAGCCTTTACGGTATTAATGTTCCTGGAGTTTAGTAACTGAGGTTGCTTGTTGTAATTTAGATCTGTTTATGCTGCTGCAAAAATGTGTGGGGCTGTGCTTTGAAGCTGTCTTTGATTTTGAGTTGAGGCGAAAAGAACTTATGAGGTGTTTGGATTATGGAATTTGCGTTTTGAGGTAGGGGTGCTTTCCAAAAACTATATTTTATGTATGGAATTATTACATATGGATACTGATGTGAGACAATGTCTATTTGGTGGTTGTAGCAGCCTTATGTATTATTAATTGTCTCGAATGACTATGAATATTTGTTTAATTGGATTGTTGTGTGGCTTTGTGAAACGAAATGCTTTTGAGGTTGATTCTTTTAAAGCTTCGAGATCGAGTTTAATCCGTTGGAAATTGATTTGAGTTGAATGGATTTTCTTAAGAAGGTGAAAAATAGAATACACTCTTGAATTCAGTCTGGCTTGCTTTAAATGATCTGATTTTTGATAAATGGTTGTTGCTGAACTGTTTCTTTAAAGCGTTAGAAATGAGTTTATTCGGCTGTTAATGATTTGATTTTGAAACAGTTTCCTTGAAATATGGAATTGAGATGACTGTTGGATTTGGCTTGCCTTGAACTGATTTTTGGATTTTGGGCTGTTGAAAAGAATTGTGAAACGGTTTAGTTGGGACCCGAACCGGGTGGCAAAGTCCAAGTTTTAGGGGAGGTGCTGCCGAAATTTCTATAAAATCTGAGTCTTTATTGAATGTTGTCTGGAAAAATGATGAGTTAAAGACTTCTACTATTTTATTTGAATTATCAAGAAAAGGATGATTCATGCTTTTGAAATGAATTATTAAAGAGGAAATTGTGATTTAGTCTTGCTTCTTAAGAAAGGCATTGTATCTCTTTCAGGAGAAAGTTATTTAGATGAAACCTATGTTTTAAGGTTGTTTTAAATGTGACAAGGGAAATGCCTTTGAATTTGACTTGAGGGTTTCAATTAGAGGAGTTTCAATGACTTTGAAAGAACTTGAATGTCTCTTGACATGTTTCATTTTGAAATGTTTTGAGAAGGATTTTAAGTACTCTTCGAATTCTGAATTCTTGCAAGACTAAAACAATTTTGAACAGTTGAAACGTTCTAGAATTTATCATGGGGGTTGAAGTTGGTTTTGTCTAAGTAAAGGAAATGGATTTGAAAGAAGTGAATGATTACGTGACTCGGTTTGGCTTAGATCCTATTTTATTACTCAAATCGGAAAGCCAAGGTTTTAATGATTTTAAATGAATTTGGCGAAATGTGTTATGTTATTCTCCCCTAAAAACTTGGGACTTTGTCGAGAAATTTTGTTATAAAATCTCATTGTTGGATGGATGATTTTGAATGTTTCAAAGTGAATCTTTAACTTTCCATGGTTATGGAAGTTTTGGAAAGAGGATGCCGAGAGTGGCATTGTTTTAAAAGGGGAATTTACCTTGAGTAAAAGTGGCTTATGAGCCTGAAATGATTTGAGAAATAAGATCTTTAAAGCCAAGGCTGAAAAGAGTTAAAACTTGATTTCAAAGTGAAATGAATTGAGAAAAAGTAATTTATGGCTTAAATGCCGATTTTAAGAATTTAATGATGTTGAATGGTAGAAGTGCTGTTTTATTATGGGCCTGAATGGCTGTGTATGATTATGAATATTGGCTGGTTCTGGATTGAACCGTGAGCCAGAATGACTGTGTATGATATGAATATTGGCTGGTTCTGGACTGAACCGTGAGCCGGATGGCTGAGATGGATGTTGATCCATAGATGAGAATGAATGCATGTATATGCTGAATTATTGATAATTGTGATTTGCACTTCCACTATCAGAGACATGAGATCCTTGGGAGAAAGCAGTGGCTAGCCACCACGTGCTTCAGGTGGAGGATCGAAACTCTGCTAACCCTATGTCGTAAGGGTTGCCGGGCACTGTGAAAGCCCCGGATGAGCTCGCCCCCGTAAATATTCACCAGTGAAGGTGATGGATATGGATCATGATTATGATCAATTTTATTATGAGTATAACTCGAGTTGGGGATGCACGACAGAGGGACAGTCCAATGGTTAGCTACCATGACTTGTCGGGTTGGCTCTATAACCGACAGATGATATCATCAGCCACTAGGACAGGCATGCATCATATACATCTATGTGATATTATTTGGGTGTGCATATTGTACTTGGTTTGCCTTTGTGATTAACTGCTAATTGTTCTACTTGTTGTAATTATTTGTTTGTGCTTGAACTTTCTATTTGTGTTTGCAACTGGGACTTTATTGGATTGTGGTGATTGGTTGTTGGTTAGATTGTTTGGCCTAGGGCCATGGTTAAAATGGGATGGACTGATGGTTGGTTTTGGTTTTGTGTTTCTGGTTTGGAAAAATATGAAAGGCTATTTTGGTTCAGCATAGATAAACCTTTTTGAAAGGCTTTTGAGTTTTTGAGAATTGAACGGTTCCTCTTTTAGAAAAGATTTTTGACTTTACTTTTATTGTAAACCGTTGTTTTTAAAAAGAGGCATAAGACGGTTATTAATCACTGGTACAGTTTATCTTCACGTATCCTATTACAGTAATTCCCAAAAATCCTCTACTGAGAACCCTTTCGAGGATGATGTTCTCACCCCCCTACATTTTTCCCCTTTCAGGATATGGGCACTGAAGTCACGAAGAGTTTATCTAGTTGTTGTTGAGTTGCTCTGTTGGTGGACGAAATTGTATCTCTTTATAGAATATGATAATAGAGCCTGGTCCAAGATCAATTTCGTTCAACTAACCAGCAAGTGTACTGGGTCGTCCAAGTAATACCTTACGTGAGTAAGGGTCGAATCCACAGAGATTATTGGTTTGAAGCAATCAATATTTATTTTATTAATCTTAGTCAGGATGTCAATAGGATTATTTGGATTAAAAGTGAAATCACTGGGTTTGATTATAAAAATAAAAGAGGGAACAATGTTACTTTGATTTGCAATACTGGGGAATATGTTGGAGTTTTGGAGATGCTTTGTCCTCTGACTTCTACTCTTCCTTGAGATCCTCTTCTCACACGCAGATTCCTTCCATGGCAAGCTCTATGTAGGGTGTCACCGTTGTCAGTGGCTACTTCCCATCCTCGCAGTGAAAACTATGCTCACGCACTCTGTCACAGTACGGCTAATCACCGGTTGGTTCCCGCTCCTACTGGAATAGAATCACTCTTTTGCGTCTGTCACTAACGCCCAGCAGGTTAAAGTTTGAAGCACGTCACAGTCATTCAATCCCGGAATCCTACTCGGAATACCACAGACAAGGTTTAGACTTTCCGGATTCTCATGAATGCTGCCATCAATCCGGCTTATACCACGAAGATTCTGTTGGGGAATCTAAGAGATATTCATTCAATCTGATGTAGAACGGAGGTGGTTGTCAGGCACACGTTCATGGATTGAGGAAGGTGATGAGTGTCACGGATCATCACCTTCTCCATAGTTAAGCGCGAATAAACATCTTAGATAAGAACAAGCGTGTTTGAATGGAAAACAAAGGAATTGTATTAAATCATCGAGACGCTGCAGAGCTCCTCACCCCCAACAATGGAGTTTAGAGACTCATGCCGTCAAAAGTATGTAATTCAGATCTGAAAATGTCATGAGGTACAAGAAATGTCTGTAAAAGTTGTTTAAATAGTAAACTAGTACCCTAGGTTTACAGAAAATGAATAACTAAGATAATTGGTACAGAAATCCACTTCTGGGGCCCACTTGGTGTGTGCTGGGGCTGAGATTAAAGCTTTCCACGTGTAAAGGCTTTTCTTGGCGTCAAACTTTAGGTTATGACGTGTTTTGGGCGTTCAACTCCGGATCATGACGTTTTTCTGGCGTTTAACTCCAGACAGCAGCATGTACTTGGCGTTCAACGCCAAGTTACGTCGTCTATCCTCACTCAAAGTATGGACTATTATATATTGCTGGAAAGCCCTGGATGTCTACTTTCCAACGCCATTGAGAGCGCGCCAATTGGACTCCTGTAGCTCCAGAAAATCCATTTCGAGTGCAGGGAGGTCAGGATCCAACAGCATCAGCAGTCCTTTTTCAGCCTAAGTCAGATTTTTGCTCAGCTCCCTCAATTTCAGCCAGAAAATACCTGAAATCACAGAAAAACACACAAACTCATAGTAAAGTCCAGAAATATGACTTTTGCCTAAAAACTAATATTATTTTACTAAAAACTAACTGAAACATGCTAAAATCTACATGAAATTACCCCCAAAAAGCGTATAAAATATCCGCTCATCACAACACCAAACTTAAACTGTTGCTTGTCCTCAAGCAACTAGATGAATAAAATAGGTTCTAACAGAAATAAAGAAATAATAATATTCTCGAGTTTTAAATGAGGCTCAGATTCTTATTAGATGAGCGGGGCTTGTAGCTTTTTGTCTCTGAATAGTTTTGGCATCTCCCTGTATCTTTAAATTTTCAGAATGATTGGCATCCTTAGGAACTCAGAATTCAGATAGTATTGTTGACTCTCCTAGTGTAGTATGTTGATTCTTGAACACAGTTATTTTATGAGTCTTGGCTGTGGCCCTAAGCACTTTGTCTTCCAGTATTACCACCAGATACATAAATGCCACAGACACATAACTGGGTGAACCTTTTCAGATTATGACTCAGCTTTGCTAGAGTCCCCAGTCAGTGGTGTCCAGAGCTCTTAAGCACACTCTTTTGCTTTGGATCACGACTTTAACCACTCAGTCTCAAGCTTCTCACTTGGACCTTCATGACACAAGCACATGGTTAGGGACAGCTTGGTTTAGCCGCTTAGGCCTGGATTTTATTTTCTTGGGCCCTCCTATCCATTGATGCTCAAAGCCTTGGATCCTTTTTATTCTTGGCTAGTGCCCATGGCTTGTGAATATTGTGTTTTTTTTTTTTTGACTGCTTTTTCTTGCTTCAAGAATCAATTTCATGATTTTTCAGATCATCAACAATATTTTTCGTGTTCCTCATCCTTTCAGGAGCCAATATTCATCAAATTCAAAGTACATATTATGCACTGTTCAAGCATTCATTCAGAGAACAAAAAGTATTTCCACCACATATAATTAATTATAATTTTATTTATTAAGAACTCGAAAAATATAAATTACTTCTTTATTCTAAAAGAAAATCTACTACTTTATTCATGCCTAATGATGATGAGAAAAATAAATTATAACTTAATTGGAAATAAAATCAAAATAGACATACTAATTACTACTAAATATCTTCTAAGGTCAATTTCTAAAAGGAATAATTATCCCTAAGTTAAAACAGAAAAATTGGAATTCAGCAACCTGTAGTTTTGAGGAGTGGATGTTCCTCTAATTCTTTGGGGTGTGGTTCAAGGATTAATTTTTGGCGCTTCAGCTCCCTTAGATCACGCCCTTGCTCCTCCTGTTCCTTGAGCAGTTTGCAAATCATGCTACCTTGATTATTCTGTTCTTCCTTTATTTGATCCATAGCTTCTTGTAATCTGGAAACAGAAGCCTCAAGCTGTTCCCAATATTCGAATTGGGGCAGTTCTGGGAGGGCTTCTTGTGCTCTCCTTCTGGTTGCATCCTCTTGCTGCTGTTGTCTGATCATTGATATTCCAGTAATGGGCTTTTCAATTAGGATATATTCAGTTATTCCCATCTTTACTCCAGCATCTTTGCAAAGCATAGAAACTAGGCTTGGATAAGCCAATTTGGCGTCTTTAGAATTCCTGTTTGCTATTTTATATAGCTCACAGGAGATCAGCTGATGGACTTCCACTTCTTTTCCCAACATGATGCAGTGAATCATGACAGCTCTTTTGATGGTAACTTCAGAATGGTTGCTGGTGGGCAATATGGAACGACAAATAAAGTCCAGCCAGCCTCTGACTACTGGTTTTAGATCTTCTCTTTTGAGTTGAACTGGGATGCCAGTTGTACTGGTAGTCCACTTGGCTCCAGGGATGCATATGTCCTCCAGAACCTTGTCCAGCCCTTTATTGACCCTCATCATTCTCCTATTAAAGGAGTCTGGGTCATCTTTTAGTTGAGGAATCTTGAATATCTCCCTGATCCTGTCAGAATTGGTATGAATGATCTTCCCTCTGACTAGGGTCTTATGGTCAAAGAGAGCAGCTCCAATGATTCTTTGCCTTTCTGTCTGCCATAGATTAGCATAAAATTCCTGAACCATGTTCTTCCCCACTTTCGTTTCAGGATTGGCCAGAATTTTCCAATTCCTGTTTCGAATTTGCTCTTGGATCTCCGGATATTCATCTTCTTTCAGATCAAATCTGACTTCCGGGATCACTGATCTGTGACTCATTATCTTGTAGTAATGGTCTGAATGTTCTTTAGTTAAGAACTTCCCTTGATTCCAAAGTGGCTTTGGAGCGCTTTCTTTCTTCCCTCTTGGGGCGGTTTGCTTTCCTTTAGGAGCCATGATCTTAAGTGAGTATGTTTTTGTGATCACGGATAAGCACACCAAACTTAGAGTTTTGCTTGTCCCCAAGCAAAGGAGAAGAAAGAAGAGGGATAGAAGGAGAGCAATTGTGGAATGGTGATGGTGAGGGGACACCGAACACAATATATAGGGAGGGGGTGGGGAATTTTCGAAAAAAATAAGAAAGAGATAAAATAGAAGATATGATTTTAAAAGATATGATTAGAAAAAGATATAATTTTGAAAAGAAAAAGATATGAATAATAATTTAAAAGATAGATTTGAAATTTAATTTTGAAAAAGATTCTAAAAGATAATTGATGTGTTGAAAACAAATTTGAAAAGATGATGGATTGAATTGGAAAGCCATTTGTTCTTTTGGGTTAAGATAAATCTAAAACATTTGCAATCATTGGATTTTAGAAATTAGGATAAAAACTTTTGGAATTAAAAGTGATAATTTAAAATATGTTTATGCAAGAAATCATGAATTGAAACATAAAAATTTTGAAAAATTGCAAAGAAAAACGAAATTGTACCTCCTCCCACCATCCTGGCGTTAAACGCCCACATGGTGCATGGTTTGGGCGTTTAACGCCCACATGTTGCTTCTCCTGGGCGTTCAACGCCCATGTGATGCTTCTTTCTGGCGTTGAACGCCAGGAAGTCCTTCTTTACTGGGCGTTTTTCTAAACGCCCAGAATGCTAGCAGATTGGCGTTAAACGCCCAGAAGGTGCATCTTTCTGGCGTTTAACGCCCAGAAGATGCTCCTTTCTGGCGTTTAACGCCCAGAAGGCTACCCTTACTGGCGTTAAACGCCCAGTGGGAGCTTCTTTTGGGCGTTTAACGCCCAAAGTGTTTCTTACTGGCTTTTTTATGCCAGTGAGCTTCCAAATTTCTCTGTAACTCTTGGGACTTCAGTAAATTTGCTATTTCACCTTTGAAGATACTTAGACCTAAACCTGTAAAGAAAGAAAATTTATTTAATTAGTAAATAAGCTTTGTAAATGGCTGGGTTGCCTCCCAGTAAGCGCTTCTTTAATGTCTTAAGCTGGACTGTCACTGATCTTCAATGTAATCTCAGTCTTGAGCATTCTTGCTCAAAATTGCCTTCAAGATAATGTTTAACTCTCTGTCCATTAACAATGAACTTTTTGTTGGATTCATTATCCTGAAGCTCTACGTATCCATATGGTGATACACTTGTAATTACATATGGACCTCTCCACCGGGATTTTAATTTCCCAGGGAATAATTTGAGCCTTGAATTAAATAGCAGGACTTTCTGTCCTGGCTCAAAGACTCTGGATGACAATTTCTTATCATGCCATCTTTTTGCTTTCTCTTTGTAAATTTTTGCATTTTCGAAAGCATTGAGTCTAAATTCCTCTAGCTCATTTAACTGGAGCAATCGTTTTTCTCCAGCTAACTTGGCATCAAGGTTCAGGAATCTGGTTGCCCAATAGGCCTTGTGTTCCAGTTCCACTGGCAAGTGACATGCCTTTCCATACACGAGCTGGTATGGAGAGGTCCCTATGGGGGTCTTGAATGCTGTTCTGTATGCCCACAGAGCATCATCCAAGCTTTTTGCCCAATCCTTTCTACGGTTAATTATAGTCCGTTCCAGGATTCTTTTAAGTTCAGCTTGCCCATTAGTTTGTGGGTGATATGGAGTAGCCACCCTGTGGTTGACTCCATAACGTACCAAAGCAGAGTAAAGCTGTTTATTACAGAAATGAGTGCCCCCATCACTGATTAACACTCTAGGGATACCAAATCTGCTGAAGATATGTTTCTGGAGGAATTTTTACACTGTTTTAGTGTCATTAGTGGGTGTTGCAATAGCTTCCACCCATTTGGATACATAATCCACTGCCACCAGAATATAGGTGTTTGAGTATGATGGTGGGAAAGGTCCCATGAAGTCAATGCCCCATACATCAAACAACTCAATTTCCAAGATTCCTTGTTGAGGCATAGCATAACTGTGAGGCAGGTTGCCTGATCTCTGGCAACTATCACAGTTAAGCACAAATGCTCGAGAATCTTTATAGAGAGTAGGCCAGTAGAAGCCACTCTGGAGGACTCTTGTGGCTGTTCGTTCACTTCCAAAATGTCCTCCATACTGTGATCCATGGCAATGCCAAAGGATCCTCTGTGCTTCTTCTTTAGGCACACATCTACGGATTACTCCGTCTGCACATCTCTTAAAGAGATATGGTTCATCCCAAAGATAGTATTTTGCATCTGTGATTAATTTCTTTGATTGCACCTTACTGTACTCTTTGGGTATGAATCTCACTGCCTTGTAGTTTGCAATGTCTGCAAACCATGGCACTTCCTGGACGGCTAGTAATTGCTCATCCGGAAAGGTTTCAAAAATTTCAGTGAGAGGGAGGGACGCCCCTTCCACTGGTTCTATTCGGGACAGGTGATCTGCTACTTGATTTTCTGTCCTTTTTCTGTCTCTTATTTCTATATCAAACTCTTGCAGAAGCAGCACCCATCTGATGAGTCTGGGTTTTGAATCTTGCTTTGTGAGTAGATATTTAAGAGCAGCATGATCAGTGTACACAATCACTTTTGATCCTACTAAGTAGGATCTGAATTTGTCAATGGCGTAAACCACTGCAAGTAGCTCTTTTTCTGTGGTTGTGTAATTCTTCTGTGCATCATTTAGCACACGGCTGGCATAGTAAATGACATGCAGAAGCTTGTCATGCCTTTGTCCCAACACTGCACCAATGGCATGGTCACTGGCATCACACATTAGTTCAAATGGTAATGTCCAGTCTGGTGCAGAGATGATTGGTGCTGTAACCAATTTAGCTTTCAGAGTTTCAAATGCCTGCAGACACTCTTCATTAAAGATGAATGGCGTGTCTGTAGCTAGCAGGTTGCTAAGAGGTTTGGCGATTTTTGAAAAATCCTTTATAAACCTCCTATAGAACCCTGCATGTCCCAGAAAGCTTCTGATTGCCTTAACATTAGCAGGTGGTGGTAATTTTTCAATTACTTCTACCTTAGCTTGGTCCACCTCTATCCCCTTGTTCGAAATTTTGTGCCCAAGGACAATTCCTTCAGTCACCATAAAGTGACATTTTTCCCAGTTTAAAACCAGGTTAGTCTCTTGGCATCTTTTCAGAACAAGTGCTAAATGGTTAAGGCAGGAGCTGAATGAGTCTCCAAATACTGAAAAGTCATCCATGAAGACTTCCAGAAATTTTTCCACTATATCAGAGAAAATAGAGAGCATGCACCTTTGAAAAGTTGCAGGTGCATTGCACAGGCCAAATGGCATCCTTCTGTATGCAAATACTCCAGATGGGCATGTGAATGCCGTTTTCTCCTGATCCTGGGGATCTACTGCAATTTGATTATAACCTGAATATCCATCCAGGAAGCAGTAGTATTCATGACCTGCTAGTCTTTCTAGCATCTGGTCTATGAATGGTAAAGGAAAATGATCCTTTCTAGTGGCTGTATTGAGTCTTCTGTAATCAATGCACATACGCCACCCTGTAACTGTCCTTGTAGGAACCAGTTCATTTTTTTCATTATGAACCACTGTCATGCCACCCTTCTTAGGAACAACTTGAACAGGGCTCACCCAGGGGCTGTCAGAAATAGGATAAATAATCCCAGCCTCTAGTAATTTAGTGACCTCTTTTTGCACCACTTCTTTCATAGCTGGGTTCAGCCGCCTTTGTGGTTGAACCACTGGCTTGGCGTCATCCTCCAACAAGATTTTGTGCATGCATCTGGCTGGGCTGATGCCCTTAAGATCACTAATGGACCACCCAAGAGCTGTCTTGTGCGTCCTTAGCACTTGAATTAGTGCTTCCTCTTCCTGTGGCTCTAAGGTAGAGCTTATAATTACAGGAAATGTTTCACCTTCTCCCAGAAATGCATATTTCAGGGATGGTGGCAATGGTTTGAGCTCGGGTTTTGGAGGTTTCTCCTCTTCTTGAGGGATTTTCAGAGGTTCTATTATCTTCTCTGATTCCTCCAAATCAGGCTGAACATCTTTAAAGATGTCCTCTAGCTCTGATTCGAGACTCTCAGCCATATTGACCTCTCTTACCAGAGAGTCAATAATATCAACACTCATGCAGTCATTTGGGTTATCTGGATGTTGCATGGCTTTAACAACATTCAACTTGAACTCCTCCTCATTGACTCTCAAGGTCACTTCCCCTTTTTGGACATCAATGAGGGTTCGGCCAGTTGCTAGGAAAGGTCTTCCTAGAATGAGAGTTGCACTCTTGTGCTCCTCCATTTCCAGCACCACAAAGTCAGTAGGAAAGGCAAATGGCCCAACCTTGACAATCATGTCTTCAATCACGCCTGATGGATATTTAATGGAGCCATCAGCAAGTTGAAGACATATCCTGGTTGGTTTGATTTCTTCAGTCAAACCAAGCTTTCTGATAGTAGATGCAGGTATTAGGTTGATACTTGCCCCAAGATCGCATAAAGCTTGCTTGGTACAAACACCTTCTAACGTGCATGGTATCATAAAGCTCCCAGGATCTTTAAGCTTCTCAGGTAAGCTTTTCAGAATGACTGCACTGCATTCTTCAGTGAGGTAAACTTTTTCAGTTTCCCTCCAATCCTTCTTATGACTTAAGATCTCTTTCATGAACTTAGCATAAGAAGGTATTTGCTCAAGTGCTTCTGCAAACAGAATCTTTATTTCAAGAGTCCTGAGATAGTCTGCAAAGCGGGCAAATTGCTTATCCTGTTCCGCTTGGCGGAGTTTTTGAGGATAAGGCATTTTGGCTTTGTATTCCTCAACCTTAGTTGCTGCCGGTTTATTACCTACAGAAGTGGGTTGGGAAGCCTTTTTAGAAGGGTTGTTATCAGCACTTGTATGTGACTGATCACCCACTGGCGTTTGAATACCAGGGGTGGAAGCTGGGGTGGCGTTAAACGCCACCTCCTTGCTTGTCACTGGCGTTTGAACGCCAGAACCATGTTCCTTTTGGGCGTTCAACGCCAGATCCATGCTTGTTTCTGGCGTTGAACGCCAGGAATGAGCATGGTTTGGGCGTTCAGCGCCAGCTTTATCCCTTTCTGGGCTCTGCTTGTCCTCAGAGGGATTTTGAGTAGCTATTTGTTCATTTCCTGTCTTCTTGCTGCTTTGAAGTGAGGTATTTAATGTTTTCCCACTTCTTAATTGAACTGCTTGGCATTCATCTGCTATTTGTTTTGACAGTTGCTTTTCTGTCTGTTTTAATTGCACTTCCATGTTCCTGTTAGCCATTCTTGTTTCCTGTAACATTTCCTTGAATTCGGCTAGCTGCTGAGTTAGAAAGTCTAATTGCTGATTAAATTCATTAGCCTGATCCACCGGACTGAGTTCTGCAGTTACTGTTTTAGCTTCTTCTTTCATGGAAGATTCACTGTTCAGATACAGATGCTGATTTCTGGCAACTGTATCAATAAGCTCTTGAGCTTCTTCAATTGTTTTTCTCATGTGTATAGATCCACCAGCTGAGTGGTCTAGAGAAATCTGAGCTTTTTCTGTAAGCCCATAGTAAAAGATGTCTAATTGAACCCATTCTGAAAACATTTCAGAGGGGCATTTTCTTAGCATCTCTCTGTATCTCTCCCATGCATCATAAAGGGATTCATTATCTCCTTGTTTGAAGCCTTGGATGCTTAGCCTTAGCTGTGTCATCCGTTTGGGAGGGAAATAGTGATTCAGGAATTTTTCTGACAGCTGTTTCCATGTTTTTATGCTGTTCTTAGGCTGGTTATTTAACCACCTCTTAGCTTGATCTTTTACAGCAAATGGAAACAGTAGTAATCTGTAGACATCCTGATCCACTTCCTTATCATGTACTGTATCAGCAATTTGCAGAAATTGTGCCAGAAATTCTGTAGGTTCTTCATGTGGAAGACCAGAGTACTGGCAGTTTTGCTGCACCATGATAATGAGCTGAGGATTCAGCTCAAAGCTACTAACTCCAATGAAGGGTATACAGATACTACTCCCATATGAAGCAGTAGTGGGGTTAGCATATGACCCCAGAGTCCTCTTGGACTGTTCATTCCTACTTGCTTCCATGATTGAATACAAGTTGAGAATTTATATGTTGAGAATTATTTATTTTATAGTAATGGAATAAATAAAAATGGAATAAATGAAAAGAAGTTAAAAATATATTTTTTTTTTCGAAAAGAAATGAAATTAAAATCTAAAAAATTTAAGAAAATTTTCGAAAAAGTAGTTAGAAAATATAGAATTTTTGAATTTTGAATTTTATGATGAAAGAGAAAAGCACACAAAAGACACAAGACTTAAAATTTTTAGATATAGTGCTCCTTATTTTCGAAAATTTTTGGAGGGAAAACACCAAGGAACACCAAACTTAAAAATTTTAAGATCAAGACACAAGAAAAACTCAAGAACACTTTGAAGATTCACAAGAACACCAAGAACACAAGAAAGAACACCAAACTTAAAATTTTTAGAAAACCAAGACAAATTTTCGAAAATTATGAAAAGATTAACAAGAAAACACCAAACTTAAAGTTTGGCAAAAGATTAAATCAAGAAAAATTATTTTTGAAAAAAAATTTTCAAAAGTACTGGTGCTCCCTTATCAAGAATATAAGCCAATGCTTTAGCCAATTGGGAATAAATATGACACTTGATGCAGATATTCCAATTAGTGCTTTAAAAGGAACACAAGTGAAACAAGAAAAGACACAAAGCAAGAAAAACTCAAGATCAAACAAGAAAAATAAGCAAGAACAAATTGAAGATTAATGAAGAACAAAGATCACAAGTCGAAAATTTTAAAGAAAAATATGAGACATGCAATTGACACCAAACTTAGAACAAGATACTAAAACTCACGAAAATTAACACTTAATTGAGAAAAATAATATTTTTGAAAAGAAACTATCCTATCAATATTGATTTAATGACTCTATAACAATAAAAATAAAAATAAATTATTCCTAATCTAAGAAATAAAATAAGCCTTCAATTGTCCAAACTCAATAATCCCCGGCAACGGCGCCAAAAACTTGGTGGACGAAATTGTATCTCTTTATAGAATATGATAATAGAGCCTGGTCCAAGATCAATTTCGTTCAACTAACCAGCAAGTGTACTGGGTCGTCCAAGTAATACCTTACGTGAGTAAGGGTCGAATCCACAGAGATTATTGGTTTGAAGCAATCAATATTTATTTTATTAATCTTAGTCAGGATGTCAATAGGATTATTTGGATTAAAAGTGAAATCACTGGGTTTGATTATAAAAATAAAAGAGGGAACAATGTTACTTTGATTTGCAATACTGGGGAATATGTTGGAGTTTTGGAGATGCTTTGTCCTCTGACTTCTACTCTTCCTTGAGATCCTCTTCTCACACGCAGATTCCTTCCATGACAAGCTCTATGTAGGGTGTCACCGTTGTCAGTGGCTACTTCCCATCCTCGCAGTGAAAACTATGCTCACGCACTCTGTCACAGTACGGCTAATCACCGGTTGGTTCCCGCTCCTAGTGGAATAGAATCACTCTTTTGCGTCTGTCACTAACGCCCAGCAGGTTAAAGTTTGAAGCACGTCACAGTCATTCAATCCCGGAATCCTACTCGGAATACCACAGACAAGGTTTAGACTTTCCGGATTCTCATGAATGCTGCCATCAATCCGGCTTATACCACGAAGATTCTGTTGGGGAATCTAAGAGATATTCATTCAATCTGATGTAGAAGGGAGGTGGTTGTCAGGCACACGTTCATGGATTGAGGAAGGTGATGAGTGTCACGGATCATCACCTTCTCCATAGTTAAGCGCGAATAAACATCTTAGATAAGAACAAGCGTGTTTGAATGGAAAACAAAGGAATTGTATTAAATCATCGAGACGCTGCAGAGCTCCTCACCCCCAACAATGGAGTTTAGAGACTCATGCCGTCAAAAGTATGTAATTCAGATCTGAAAATGTCATGAGGTACAAGAAATGTCTGTAAAAGTTGTTTAAATAGTAAACTAGTACCCTAGGTTTACAGAAAATGAATAACTAAGATAATTGGTACAGAAATCCACTTCTGGGGCCCACTTGGTGTGTGTTGGGGCTGAGATTAAAGCTTTCCACGTGTAAAGGCTTTTCTTGGCGTCAAACTTTAGGTTATGACGTGTTTTGGGCGTTCAACTCCGGATCATGACGTTTTTCTGGCGTTTAACTCCAGACAGCAGCATGTACTTGGCGTTCAACGCCAAGTTACGTCGTCTATCCTCGCTCAAAGTATGGACTATTATATATTGCTGGAAAGCCCTGGATGTCTACTTTCCAACGCTGTTGAGAGCGCGCCAATTGGACTTCTGTAGCTCCAGAAAATCCATTTCGAGTGCAGGGAGGTCAGGATCCAACAGCATCAGCAGTCCTTTTTCAGCCTAAGTCAGATTTTTGCTCAGCTCCCTCAATTTCAGCCAGAAAATACCTGAAATCACAGAAAAACACACAAACTCATAGTAAAGTCCAGAAATATGACTTTTGCCTAAAAATTAATATTATTTTACTAAAAACTAACTGAAACATGCTAAAATCTACATGAAATTACCCCCAAAAAGCGTATAAAATATCCGCTCATCATCTGTGTTATTTTAGTTATGGTTTATTGTACCCTCACCTTTATCTTGATATATTCTGTAAGAGGGATAAGAATTGTATTGGTTAATGCTTGTAATATATATATATATATATATATATATATATATATATATATATATATATGGGTGTACTCCTTATGAGTTTTTGTAAGTATTATGGTATCTATGGATGTACGTTATCGAATGAAAGTATTTTGGGAGTGGTATTGAGGTTTAAAGTTTTAAACAGGCTCATATTTTAGTATTAAATAGTATAAGAGTCGTCATAATGTCCGAGCTATCAGAGTAGAGCAGCCGAAAGCGTGAGCTTTGGTAGTTAAGGTGTTACACCTTACAATGCTTCCAAAGAATTGACGAATTAATTGAAGCCATAACTATTTCAGCACGAGTTCCTTTCGGAATAACTGGCAACACTTGTCTAAAATCACCACCAAGTACAATAACTTTCCCACCAAACAAAATATCAAGAGCCGAAGCAACATTTGAACTCATTAGGTCACGGAAAGTTCTATCAAGTGCTTCAAACACCAACTTGTTTGTCATGGGTACCTCATCCTATATTATTAGAGAAGCACGACGGATGAGTTCTACTCGCTGACTATCTTTCTTAATACTACAAGCAGATTCCTCATTCAGCTCAATGGGGATGCAAAACAATGAGTGTGCAGTCCTCCCATTAGGGAGAAATAAAGATGTAATACCACTAGAAGCAACATTTAAAACAATTCTCTATTCTGATTGAAGACAGAAAGGCAACAATCTCCACAAAAATGTTTTTTCAATTCCACCAAATCCATACACAAAAAAGAATCCAAGTCTTTTATTGGCAACTGTATCAATTATTCTCTCATAGATCAGTTTTTGCTCATCTGTCAGTTTGTCCAAATTTACATCATGTTCTTCCCGAAGTTGATCTACATCATAATTCATCTCATTCATAATCATAGAATTTGAAAAATGGGAAACCAAATCCTGACTAGAAAAAGGCATTTGGGAATAATTTTTCAAGCTTCTGCCATTCATTTGCAATAATTTTTCAACTTCAATCAAACAAAGAACTTCAAGTTCCTCTTCTGTCATCACGAGCTCTACGAAGTAAGTGAGAAAAAAAGGCACATGAATTACAAATAAAAGGTAAACTTATCATGATATAACCATCTACAAATAAACTTACTGAATAATAATAAATAGAACAAGACTTTCAAAAAATACCTTGCAATTACAACTCCCGTCTTCTGTAATATAAAATGTCATCGGCTAACAATCTCCAAGTGTCTCTCCAAACTAACTCTGGTTTGTTCATTGAATTAGATGCTAACAGTGTAACAAACAACTGACACAACTGAAAACCAGATGACAATTCTACAGTTTCTTTAATAGCATTAATGAACTCCTGATCATCACTCAATAAACCAAGAGCATTGCATGCAGCCTTGAAAGAATCATATACATCACCATCAACAATGCGGATGCTTTCAAAACTTTTACACCCCCTTTGAACATTGAGCAGCAAACGCAGATAAAATATCTCACCCAAACCAACATGGATAAAAGTTAGCCTTCCAATTGAGAACCCCCTCTGCCTTGGAACTCATTCTTGAGAATCACGCAAGTAAACAAAATGATTTGGAAATTCAGAATATAATAACTGATTACCATGCGGGAACTTAAGATTAGCTCACATCCACACAGTAAACATTGTATCCTTATACTTGTTCTTCTCAACAATTTCAGGAATCTTATCATGATCAGTGAATAATATATTATGTTTTCCAGGCAAATGGAATATCAACCGCTGAACAGATGGCCACTTATGATGAATATCAAATGCAAATAGTCTCCAAGCAGATTCACAAGGCGCTAGATAGCGACAATCATAGAATTGCTTAATCTCATCAACATCTTGACCACCATGTTCCTGAGTTTGTACATTTCTAATTGACGCAGTGACGCGGTCTCGCCCCTTGTTTATGTATTTAAACAAATACTTGATGACATTTGACTTGTTACAAAACTCCAAATTGATATGAGCTTGATATTTCATAAGGAGCATAGGATTATAAGGAACAACAAATCAATTATCCACATCCACACCATTTATTTTATAAGTAATCCTCATATTTCGCCTTCTATATATTGGATAACCATCTTTATCAAAACCTGTTGCATCAACAAATTTCTTGGGATAGAATTTAGAACAGCCACCATTTCTCATGCAAGGAGAAGAATGTCTTAATTTACCACAAGGACCATGAATCATATATTTGGTAATAACACTATATAACTTTGGAAATCTAACTGGATCCGGTAACTCAGCTGATATAACCTCATCCATGATTTCAGTTGTTTGTAACCTACCCATATTTTGAAGCCAAACCAAAATATGTGCATGTGGCAAACCCCTTTTTTGAAATTCAATTGTATACATCCCTAAACAAAAGAAAAATTTAATTTTGCATATATAACTCATTATTAAATAAGCAGAAATAACCACTTAAAACTTACCGGCATTCACAGATCCAAAGAAGACTCCATCCTTTAAATCAATCATCAAAGACTGAATTTTCAACTCAAACAACCTACATGCAAGATCAGGTCAATCAGATATAGCAATATGAGACCGTTCAGTATATCTTTAAAACTCCAGCCAACTCAGGTTGCAAGTTATAATAATAAATAAATCAGGATAACCATATTGTTTGCAAATAGACATAGCATCTTGACAATTATTAAACATATATCTTCCGCCCCCAGTAAAAGAAGACGGTAACACAATCATGGTTCCAATGGAACATGCATCAACATCTCCTTGTTCCATGGCTTTTTCAATCCCTTGTAATATATGAGATTTTATATTCGTTTGGTCAAATCTAATATACATAAGACGCTGTGATTCAACCATACTAAAGAATCAACAATAAATTGTTGAAATAACCTTCTAGACTTGAGTATCATCCCAAACTCATTTTCTCGTTCTTGGATTCGAAAACAAATAAATTTTCGTAGAGAAACTCTTTGTCTTTTTGGTATATTTTCTCTACTTCTAACACAACGATATGGTATATCTTCTTGGTATCCATCTTTACCATACGAGAATAGCAAAGGATATTGCAACGGCCAGTACAACGTATGTGTCTCATGAATGCGTTATAAGTCTCCATTCCTCCACTGAATAATAATATCACGTGTAGTATCCGATCCATCAAAATCCCCAATAATAAGAGCAGCAATTTCAGAAACTGTGGGCTCATTATACACTCGAGGGTCTGCTGCTCGATGTCTAAACAAACAAATGGAAAAAACCTCAGTAGGACGTTGCTGATAGAACTCTTTCGCCATTCGAAAAGATTTTGCAACGACATTATTCTCATCAAGTATCTTTAATAAATCTTCAATTAATGTTGAATCCAAAGAATCTGTACGACTGCTAAAGCTACATATAAAAACAATTGTCAAGTAGAAACATATAAAAACTAATGGAAAACAAATATGAAAATACAACAATTGGGATTTCATCAACCATACTCATACCATACCAAAAAATTTCCTCTCTATTTGCTAGCTCATTCTCAGTGTCAAAAATATACAACTGAGCAAATTTCAGTTGCTGCCCAGGCACGGGAAGTAAACTACCAATTCTATGGTAATTCTTGTCACAGAGAATAAATTGCGGTGAACTTGATCCATTACTAAGAGACGTGTCAACCCTTCCACCAATAGAAGTAAAACAAAACAAATTATTATATGCCCGAATGTTCTTAAAAAAATGTTTACTCCTTGGATCATTTCCACTCAAAAGCGAAACCAACAATTCAGGTGGCTCCTTCAACAATGACAATTGTACTTTTTCTTTAAGGCAACATATTGAAAATACTGGTTGACTAACTTTAGATTCTCTGATAACACGTTCATCATACCAAAAGCCCACACCACACCATGTGCAAGTGTAATTACAATCACCATCGTCCAAGTATCCTATTTATAAAATAATGAACATCAATATTCTATTATATGTTGAAGGAAAAAAGTTTATCAATTAACACAGAGAAGAAAGAGAAAGTATTGGCATTATTTACTAAGACCAAATACAAACCTTTCGTCTCACTTGATGCAAACAATACATGGTCATTAATATCAACAAAGTTTGTGAATACATCATTGAGAATATCATGCATAACACCTTCATCTAACAAAGAACATTTATTTGGTCATAAAAAATAGCTTAAAGAATAAAATAATATCAATGCTAATTTATTATAAACAACTATTTATAATAACATACTGAAAATACTTGCTTACACATATGTATATACCTTCATTAGTATATATTGATCCAACACAAGATAGAATACTCTAATATAAAAAGGCCGATTGAGCTATATAAGAAAAATATAGAAAGAAAAATAAAAAAAATATGTGAGATACCCTAGCTAAGTAATACATAATTTGTTAAAGAAACAGTAATTGACAAAAGAATCAAACTAACCATTTCTTATTTCAAGTGTCTTATCTTTTTTCTTCTTCATTGTCAATTTTCTTCTCTTTCTAGCATCTTTAGATAATTCACTCATAGTATTATTTGGTAAAGAATAACACATGGAACAATAACTAAATGAAATGTCTGAACCAAATAAAAAAAGAACAACCTTTGGTTGTATATGAAAGAGAAATAGACTACCCCTAATTGAATAGGGCATTTTAGCAAGTAGACCTCTTTGTCTAATAGCAATTATAGTCTACCAATTTCAATTAAAAAAAATTCCTACTTTAGGAGCATGACATGTGATGGATAAAAAAGAATGTACTTTTTTAATACCTAAGCTATATTAACCATTCTAGGCAAAATGCATCCATAAAATCCATCAAACAAAAGAAATGACTAAAAGATCACTTCCAACTTGTGATGGATAAAAAAGAATGAACCTTTTTTTGATACATAAGCTACATTAGCCATTCTAGGCAAAATGCACCTAAGAAATCCACTAAACAAAAGAAATGGCAAAAAGATCACTTCCAACCTATTCAATATAGATATATCAAGAAAGTACAAATCAATTTAACAACACATAAATATTCAGTCATCTAAATACCATAAAACATTCACTTGGCAAAATCACATAAGTTAAGGAATAAACTAAATTGTGAAATAAGAGATTTTTATATCATAAAAGAGCTGCTGCATTTTCTTGAATTTCAAAGAAATAAGTACAAACATAAAAGACTAAATAGCTAATTTGCCTAGTGGCTAATGATATTGTGTCCACACCCTAGCACTTAATCTATTACATGAGAAAGATGCCCAAAAAAAAATCCAAAAAACTTATACAAAACATGAAAACACACAAATATTCTCATACACTACAATCCAATACATCAAATGCTATTACATGGACACAACCAAAATACCTAATGCCCTAGATTAGTCCTAATCAGTAGCTCTAGTTAACTGCCATGGGCAGCTACCTCAATTAACCCCATGTCCAGAGGAGCCATCATTCCCCAAGGATCTTCTCAACATCTTCAACGAAGGCTTTACATCTTTCTCAGCATCAACACTGCCTCGATTAACGTCAACCACATACTCCTAGTGTAAACAATTGCATAAAAATATAAACATAATTAGAGGGATAATTAATAAGTTCTAGTCAAAGGAACTTGATCATAAAATTAAGCGCCCTATAAAAAAAATTAGCAACACTACTCACCTCTTCACTTTCATCAACTTCATCACATGAATTTTCAGAACTATCCACTTCATTTAATTTATCCACCACAGCATCAACAGACTTTCTGTTGAGGAGAGGACACTATTAAATGACACAACATATTAGGTTCAATTTAAACACAACTCAAAAAAGGGTGAAAAGTAATACAGAAAAAATAATAGATGAAACTGGAAGCATGGAACCTTAGCATCTTCATCATCTCCCTAGTCAACAACACTTGATTCCTTTTGGGTACATTGAGGCGAACCAGCAAAGAGCTCAGAGCAGCTGGAAGGAGTCAATCCCAAATTCGGTAATTTGGTAACCTTAGAGGGTTTCTCAAATGATCCCTTTTCTTTTGGTACAAACCCAACCTTGGATAATACAAAGCACATCCAATATAAGACATGAATAAAGGTGGAACAACCAAAAAATGAAAAATTAAGGAAAGAATTTATTAAAATGAAACAATAGGTGCGAATTTCGTTTTATACCTTTTTAGGACTCAAATCTAAACCAAAGAGCTCAAACATTCCAAGTATTGCAACATCATCACAAACATGCCTCATTGGATAAGTCCCTTTGAATTTTTCCATCCCAATAGGCCTACTAAGAACCTTGAACAGCATAGTTTTTCCAATAATTTCTTGAAATTAGGAGAAGACTGTGTGCCAAACACAACCTACGAACAATATAAAACAGACACAATAGAAAAAATGAATCAGTAGAAACTGGAGGATAAGAAAACTCTTCAACAAAAAGATCAGCACAAAAAAAGAATACAGCATTCGAGTGACTTACATCAGCATTCTTAAGATGTTGTTCAAACAGTTGGGCACAAGTCTTATTCAGTAGGTAACTTGCCTCTCGATCAAAGAGGACAAAAATAGAAATACCAGTGGAATCCTCAACCAACACCTTCACTCTAAACCTGAATTTTTTTAAGATGCACATAAATACTGGCCTAAGATTAACAACTACGCAGAAATAATTCACTATTTAACAAAGCACAAAGGAAACATTGTAAAACATTTATACCTAGGAGTCACATTTGTAACATGGATGTTGCAAAATTGACAAAAGTAAATCCCAGATTCTGGCTGAACACTTCTGCCACACACACAAGCAGAGTACCACCAAGGACCATCCTCAACTATTTCAGCTATCTTCGCTAGTACAACAAAAGTTCCAGCATAAAAATATAAGACCAGGTTTATAAATATTAAGACATTATAACCAAAGATAGTTGAAATACAAACTAAAACTGAAAAACCTAAAATAAATACTAACAGCATAGTATTTTCAAGTTCAAAGGAGGACAAAAGCATTAATATCGTTCCAAAACAAAGCAGTATTTACTAAGGAATAGAAAAAGAAAATTTAACACAAATTATCAAGAGTAAACATAATAAAAAAATTAAAGTGGTTCCAACCCGGTTGTTAGTATCAAGCGACTTCATAGTACACCTAGGTGTGAGTTTCATAAAATCTTCTTCTATTCTGATATTTTTTTCCAGATCCAACAATGCCAATGGGTTGGAATACACTAACTCCATGTGGAATAGAACTGTTAACAAATACAGCACCAACTTAAATAAGTAAACAATGACAGCAACAACAACAAAAAACACATCAGAAACTACATGTACAAAAATACCTTTTCCAAAAAGCTGCCACCTCTGGGATGTCAAGATTAAATCCAAGCTTTGATGCAAACATAACATTCTACAGTCCAACTATACCTAATATATATATATACACATTGGTTACAGGAATATAGTGGTAAAACCAAGTGAACTTGGATAACTGACACACCTAAAATGAAATTTACATGATACAAACATCTAAAAACCTTAACTTTGGCAAGCTGTAAAACCATAACTGGCTATTCAGCATACCCAGAAGACAGAAATCGATTAAGTTCGTCAACATATTCACCAAATAAGGCACACCGAATCCTATGACTAAAAACAACTAACAAAATCACCTACACTATTAGAAACTTGACTATACAAACACACCAAAAACAAAAAAGAATCCCAATAAGAGGAAGAGGTAGAAATTAAAGAACGTAACTCATTTTCAGCAAGTTCCATTACAGCCATCTTCATCTCCTTTCCATCTTTATCATATTCTTTCTCTTTCGACACAAAGACCAACAGACCCACCACATCTGAAATAAATATTAAAAAAACTATTAGGAAGTAATGACAACAAAGTAACATTCTACAAATCACAAAAAAACAAGACTACAATCATTCCAGACAAAAAAAGTATGAGCAAATAGCACAACATACCAACTAAGAAATCAGAATCCTCTTTGGTTTCCAAAATTTCAGTGAATGAAGAGATTGTAAGAGCAAATTTTGGAATAAAATCACAGATAGCATCCCTGACAGTGGTCCTGAATTGGAAAATCAACTTAAACTGATGTCTAGTGGCCCTATAAGATCCTTGGTTTGGCACAACAGAGAAGAGCTTCATTACATATACTCGACCCTCGGAGAGAAGTTGTTTGAACTTGTAAATCATAGTCTTTCGAACAGTAGCTTGTATCTTGCACCCCTACCTATCAACATAAATTATACTAAAAATCTGATAAATGACAAATTGAATACAGAAAAAATTAAATGAAACAAAATTTCAGACCTCAATATAAAAAAGTCAAGGAGAAACACATCTAAATACAAAAAACAAATAGCCAAAAAATTTTAATAGATTTAGACTACTATAACTCACAGATTCATCAACCAAAATCATCTCCATGGAATTTGGGAGAAGCTGACTAGTGAAAGTAGGAATGTAAAACCCGGTTAATTAACAGCTAATTAACCCATAAATGAGAATTTATTCTAGAAAGCCTAAAATGTGATTTTTATGGCTTAATATGATAGAGGAGATTGAGACGAGAATTTCGGTACCAATTTTATAGAATTCGGACCAAGATTGGACCGAACGGGCCAAACCGGGCCAACCGGACCCAAAGTGGGCCCTTGGCCCAACATAACTAAACCAAAACCCTAGTTTTCAGCATTCTCTCTCCTCACTAAACACACTCACATGCTGAAATTGGAGGCACAAGAGGGAAGAACACTCTCTCAAGTTCTTTCTCTCATTCGATCTTCAAACCACCATAACCTTTGATCTACAGCTCCGATTGCCGCATCGTTTGCGGTTACGCGTTCACCGTGGAGAGATCTACAAAACCCATACAATTAATCTTGAGGTAAGTCACGTTTTTCTCTTCGAATTTCTAGCCTTGATTTCGAGTTTCATGAGCAAAAATGTTGAGATTTTGGGCTCTTTGATGTTATAGGACCCAACTCTCTTGAAGGAGAAGGTTAACCTTGTCTCCTTGAACCTTGGGTGTGGTAAGATTCTCAACCCTAGTGTATTTTGTGGTTCTATGATGTTTGGGTTTTGAAATGTTGTGTATGGGTATGATGGTTGTGGCTTAGATTGTGTATATGTGAATTTTGGAGCTTGATTGGTGATATTGAAAAGCTTGAGAAAGGATTTGGTGGTGAAAAATCTGTTCTTGGAGGTGTTGAGGCCTTGAGAGCTTGAGGAAAATTGGTTTGGAAGTGCTTCGGTGGAGCTTGGGAAAATCGGCTAAGGTATGGTTTCGGTTTTCCGTATCTAATATGTAATGTGGTAGGAAATACTTATGCTAGAGACCCTAAGATAGGCATGATATATGATGTGGTCATATATGTGATGATGATTATTGATGCCTTGATAGTATGATATATGAGAAATATGCATGTTGTGGTATATGCTTGACGATTGGTTATGGTTGAATTGTGGGTTGAACCATGTTAATGGTGAATATGATATTGATAATGTATAATGATGGTTAATTGGAATTGGTGTTGTTGAAAATTGGCATGAGGAAGTGTATATGATATGTCAATGTGTTTGGGTTTGAGCCACTTGGGTGAAGTGGGTTAAAATGATGGGATAGTGATTTTGGTAAATTGTGGTAAATTGTCTATGTGTGAGTTGAGGAGGCTTGGTGTTGAATTTGATATATTTTGATTGATTTCAAAGAAAAGGGATGAAATTGGCATGTTTTGATTGATTTTGAAAGGAGTTAAAAATGGCTTGTTTTGAAAATGGCACCTTGTGGTTTTTATGAAAAACTTGGTTTTTGGGCATACTTTGACGGGACATAACTTGGACTACGGATCTCTGTTTTGTGCCAAATCTATTTAGAAATGAAATTGGATCCGAGATGTTCATGCCGTTCGAAGAACGGGTGAAAAACGATTTAAAATGAGGAAGTTATGCCTGTCGGAAGATTGGGGGTTGAATCTGTAAATTCTGCAGCTTTTAACTTAGAAAAATTTTTAGCAGAGCGACCCCTCGCGCGTAGGCGCAGTTGGCGCGTACGCGCTGTTCTTCCGGAAAACGCCATCCACGCACGTGCGTGGTGTGCGCGGGCGCACCGATGTGCTGCACCCAATGCCCAGCCATTTTGCCAGAGAGTTGTGCCAGAACTGTGCCAGCTTTGTGCCTGGGGCACGAGAGCATCCACGCGTACGCG
Source organism: Arachis hypogaea (assembly GCF_003086295.3). Lineage (NCBI taxonomy): Eukaryota > Viridiplantae > Streptophyta > Magnoliopsida > Fabales > Fabaceae > Arachis > Arachis hypogaea. The sequence continues at coordinate 91,522,367 of NC_092045.1, forward strand.
TGGCTGACGCGTGCGCGTCACTTGGGTATTCTTCATTCCACACGTTAGCGTGCATTACGCATACGCGTCGATGAGTTTTTGAGGCCATCCGCGCGTACGCGTGGCCCTGTTTTCATCCCAAAGTTGATTTTTGAGTTTTAAAAGCCAAATCTCATACTTCTAAGCCTCCGATCTCACCACTTATGTCTTAAATCATGTTGATATGCCTAGCTGATAGAAAAGGAGTTAGGGATGTGGTAACTTGCGAGTGAAGCAAGGGAAAAATGAATGAACAATGAGGATCAAAGATGACTATGTGAGAGGCGGATGATGGTGGTGGAAGTGCTTGTTATGCCATGGGCCGAAAGGCCGTATTTCTTAATGAGATGGTTGGTTATGGATTTAACCATGATGCCGATTGGCTGGTTATGGATTTAACCGTGAGCCGGATTGCTAGATTATTGCCGTGTTACGATGGAGCCATGATTATGGCTATGTATAAATGCATATATGCTGTTGAATGAATTGTAAATGTTGCACTTCCACTGTTGGAGATGAGAGTTTCCCTGGGAGGAAGCAATGGCTAGCCACCACGTGCTCCAGGTTGAGACTCGAAGCTCTTTTGACCCTATGTCATAAGTGTTGCCGGGCACTGTGAAAGACCCGAATGAGCTCGCCCCCGTAAATATTCACCAGTGAAGGTGATGGATATAGATCATGATTACGATCAAGCTTATGATGAGTATAACTCGAGTTGGGGATGCGTGACAGAGGGACAGTCCAATGGTTAGCTACCAGGACTTGTCGGGTTGGCTCTATAACTGACAGATGATATCATCAGCCACTAGGGACATGCATTCATCATATGCATACTATATGAATTGTTTGAGATTGCCTATTTGACTGCATATTACTTGCTAATTGTCTAAATGCCTTACTTGTTCCTAATTATATATTTCTTGCCTGATATAACTGTGTTTGCTACATTATACTCCTGCTGGTGGTTGGGAGGTGTGAAGGAATTGGAAAGGGAAGTATTAGTTAGACTGAAGAATCTTTAGTCAGTCGCCACATATGGTTTAGCTTGTTTATAAGCTTTGATATTATCTGGAGGAAGTTCTAGGATTGCCTTCGGCTTTCCTCTATTATTATGTATTATATATGTGGAAGCTGTTACCATGCTGGAGACCTCTGGTTCTCACCCATGCGAATTTTGTGATTTTCATATGCAGGACGTGAGGTTTCCCGCTGAGGCATGCTAGAGACTTCTAGATTTGCGAAGATCCTTTGTTCTCGGGACTATGTTTTGGGTTATATGTTTTGCTTAGATACTTTTATCTCCATTAAATAATACAAACTGTGATGACTCCTCTTATGGGAGATTTTGGAGAGTAGGTTTCTGTATTTGTGTCCCTTCGGGTTTCCTTTGGGGTTTTCCTTATTTTATCATATGTATATATTGCTATACTTGGACCGGTTATCTTCGCAGCCGAATTTTGAGTCTTGATATTCCTGTCTTTGACACTCTTTTGTATATATATAATCTCGCGTTGGTTTATCCTTGTTCGTTACGTTATCGATCAGAGTGTTGCGCTTTTGAGTTGCGGTTTTTGTTTTCCCCCTTTTTCTACAAAGGCGCCTAGTTATAATCAATCATTCATACTACTATATGTACTAATTTTTTTATTTTAGAGGTCGTAATACCTTGCCATCTCTGAATTATGACTTAAGCATAAGACTCTGTATGGTAGGGTGTTACATTACGGTATCAGAGCAGTTCGTTCCTGTAGAGCCTGAGGGATGGACTGACTATGCTTATGTGCATTCTCTATGTGTGTGTTATGTGCTATTAGTATATCTGCTTGATATAATTGGCATAAATGTTCATGAGCATGCATTTGGGACTTTGAAGCACTAGACTTCCGATATTGAGACTGATCAACTTAATATCGATTGTTTGGTGTGTATAGGAACCAGATGGCGCCTTGTGGACGCGGTAGAGGCCGTGGTAGAGGTCGTACGAACGCTCGTGCACCAGAGAATAACCCTAATGACCCGGTGAACTTTATGACTGCGTTGGAGAACATGGCTGCTGCTATGCAAGCCACTGCTGAGGCTCCTGGTCAACAGATAAACAACCATGGTAATGATGGAGGTGGAGTTCAGGGCCCGATGACACTGGCAAACTTTTTGAAGGTTAATCCACCTAAGTTCAAGGGGACTACTAGCCCAACTGAGGCTGATACATGGTTTCAGGCTATAGAGCGAGCACTGCAAGTACAAGTGGTACCTGAAGGACAGCGTGTCGAGTTTGCTACCTATATGCTCACCGGTGAAGTGTCGCATTGGTGGCAAGGTATCCGACTTCTTCTACAGCAGGGTGATGACTATATCACCTGGAATGTCTTCCGAGAGGAGTTCTATAAGAAGTACTTTCCGACTTCTGCTAGGACGGCCAAGGAGCTTGAATTGTTACAGCTGAAGCAGGGTACCATGTCCATATCAGAGTATACTGACAAGTTTGAAGAGCTGTTCAGGTTCTCCCGTATGTGCCAAGGGACTCCGATGGAATATGAAGAATGGAAGTGTGTTAAGTATGAAGGAGGACTCCGGAGTGATATTTTCAGTTTAGTGGGACCAATGGAGATTAAGACTTTCTCCGAGTTGGTAAACAAGTGTAGGGTTGCTGAAGAGTGTGTAAAAAGGGCAACCACTGAGAAAGGGAGTCACAAAGGATCATTCCCACATAACCGAGGGAAGAGCTTTGCACCTAGAGGTCCGTCTTTCAAGAGGGGAAGCTCTTTCAGGAGGCCCAACAACAACAACAACTCCCAAGGGAAGAAGCTTGGGAAGCAGCCTCAGAATGATCAAGCTTGTACTAGATGTGGGAGTCACCATCCGGGAGCACCATGCAAGGCCGGATGGGGTTTGTGCTACAATTGTGGAAAGGCGAGGCATAAAGTCGCAAGTTGTCCGGAGAAGCAGAAATAAGGTGCTGGGAAAGCACAACAGACTGGTCGGGTGTTCACCACTTCAACTATAGGTGCTGAGGGATCTGAGGCACTTATTCGAGGTAACTGTGAAATAGCTGGTCAAACTTTAAATGCTTTATTTGATTCGGGAGCATCGCATTCATTCATTGCATTTGAAAAAGCCCATGAGTTAGGATTGAAGATCGTAACCTTAGGTTATGATCTAAAAGTATATAATGCTACCCATGAAGCCATGGTGACCAGGCTAGGATGCCCGGAAGTTTTCTTTAGGTTCAAGCAGCGTGATTTTGTTCATAATTTAGTTTGCTTGCCGATGATCGGTCTTGATCTTATCTTGGGATTGGACTGGTTATCTAAGAACCATGTTCTACTTGATTGTTCTACAAAGTCGGTGTACTTTATGCCGGATGATACAGAAGGGCCGGTCGTGGTGGATAATTATTACTTGAATTCGATGATGGTGAACTGTTCTGGGATTGAATGTCAGGGTATCCTATTGTTAACCGCGGGGGTTTCGGGTGATGATCAAAGGTTGGAACAGATTCCGGTTGTGTGTGAGTTTCCGGAAGTGTTTCCCGATGATATTGATGAGTTTCCACCTAACCAAGAGGTTGAGTTTGCTATTGAGCTGGTGCCTGGGGTAGGACCAATCTCGAGTGCTCCTTATAGGATGTCACCGTTAGAGATGAACGAGCTAAAGTCTCAGTTAGAGGATTTGTTGGGAAAGAATTTTATACGATCAAGTGTCTCTCCGTGGGGTGCTCTAGTGTTACTGGTAAAGAAGAAAGATGGGAGTATGCGGCTCTGTGTAGATTACAGGCAACTGAACAAGGTTATAATAAAGAATAAGTACCCATTGCCGAGGATTGATGATCTCATGGATCAGTTGCAAGGAGTTGGAGTTTTCTCCAAGATCGATTTGCGATCCGGTTATCACCAGATAAGGGTGAGGGGTGAGGATATCCCTAAGACCGCTTTCAGGACTCGTTATGGTCATTACGAGTACATTGTAATGTCTTTTGGGTTGACGAACGCTCTTGCGGTATTCATGGATTACATGAATAGAGTTTTCCATCTGTTTCTGGATAAATTCATTATTGTCTTCATTGACGACATACTGATTTACTCCAAGACGGAAGAAGAGCATGCGGAACACTTGAGGACCGTGTTACGGATTTTAAAGGAGAAGAAACTTTATGCAAAACTGTCTAAGTGTGAGTTTTGGAAGAGTGAGGTGAAGTTTTTGGGTCACGTGGTGAGTAAGAAGGGAATAGCCGTAGATCCAACTAAGGTGGAGGCTGTGATGGATTGGAAGCAACCAACCACCGTAACAGAGATAAGGAGTTTTCTGGGTTTAGCTGGCTATTACCGAAGGTTTATCAAGGGCTTTTCACAGATAGCTTTGCCAATGACAAAGTTAACCCGCAAAGACACTCCGTTTGCTTGGACTCCTGAATGCGAGGAGAGCTTTCAGACGTTGAAGAAAAAGTTGACCACTGCACCTGTGTTAGTGTTACCTGAGCCGAACAAGCCATTTGAGGTGTACTGTGATGCCTCATTAAAGGGTTTAGGGTGCGTGCTGATGCAGCATCATAATGTGGTGGCGTATGCCTCACGACAGTTGAGACCGCATGAAGTGAATTATCCTACACACGATTTGGAACTTGCTGCGGTCGTGTTTGCGCTAAAGGTGTGGAGGCATTACCTCTATGGGGTTAAGTTCCAAGTTTTCTCTGATCATAAGAGCTTGAAGTACCTCTTTGATCAGAAAGAGCTTAACATGAGGCAGAGGAGATGGATGGAATTGTTGAAGGACTACGACTTTGAGTTGAATTACCATCCGGGAAAGGCGAATGTAGTAGCGGATGCGTTAAGTCGGAAGTCATTATATGCAGCTTGGATGATGCTTCAAGAGGAGAAGTTGCTCAAGGGATTCGAGAGTCTGAAAATTAGTGCTCGAGAAGTATCCGGAACCTTGTGTTTGAGCCGATTAGAAATCTCAAGTGACTTTAAGTCTGAACTCCTATAGGCTCATCAAAATGATGAAGCGTTATGGAAGGTGTTACCGGCCATTGAGCAAGGAAAATAGTAGAGAGTGTCGGAAGAAAAAGATGGGTTATGGAGGTTCAAGGGTAGGATCATTGTGCCGGATGTTGGCACTTTGAGGCAGGATATCTTGAAGGAGGCACACAAAAGCGGATTTTCCATTCACCCGGGAAGTACTAAGATGTACCATGATTTAAAGGCGATGTTCTGGTGGCCGGGTATGAAGAATGATGTGGCGGAATATGTTTCAAAGTGCTTAACTTGCCAAAAGGTAAAGATTGAACATCAAAGACCTTCCGGGATGTTGCAACCCTTAGAGATTCCACAATGGAAGTGGGAAAGTATTGCAATGGACTTTGTGTCAGGATTGCCAAGGACTAGGGCTAGTTTTGATGCTATCTGGGTAATTGTGGACCGACTGACGAAGTCAGCTCACTTTTTACCCATTCGTATGACTTACACCCTTGAGGAGCTAGCACGGTTATACATAAAGGAAATTGTGAGACTTCATGGTGTACCTACTACTATAATCTCTGATAGAGATCCTCGTTTCACTTCAAGATTTTGGGGTGCATTTCAGAAGGCTTTCGGAACCCGATTAAGCTTGAGCACGGCTTACCATCCTCAAACAGATGGTCAATCCGAGAGGACGATCCAAACACTAGAGGATATGTTTAGGGCTTGTGTTTTGGACCAACCGGCGAGTTGGGATCGGTATATGCCATTAGTGGAGTTTGCATACAATAATAGTTATCATGCGAGCATCGGAATGGCTCCGTATGAGGCCTTGTATGGGAGGAAATGTCAATCTCCGCTATGTTGGTATGAAGCTGGAGAGAAAGGCTTATTGGGGCCGGAAATGATAGCTGAGACTACCGAACAAGTCAAGAAAATCCGAGATAGGATGCTTACGGCGCAGAGTCGTCAAAAGAGTTACGCCAATCAGAGGCGAAAACCCTTAGAATTTGAGGAAGGAGACCATGTTTTTCTTAAGGTTACTCCGACCACGGGAGTAGGTAGGGCGATTAAAGCAAAGAAGTTGAATCCTCGATACATTGGTCCATTTCAGATCCTGGAGAGGATTGGACCGGTGGCGTATCGGATGGCTCTACCACCTCATCTTTCGAACCTGCACGACGTGTTTCACGTGTCGCAGCTTCGGAAGTACACTCCTGATGCTAGCCATGTGTTGGAACCTGAATCGGTTCAGTTAAGGGAAGATTTGACGCTTCCGGTGGCTCCAGTCAGAATTGATGATACTAGTGTCAAACGGTTGCGTGGAAACGAGGTTTCATTAGTCAAAGTGGCATGGGGTCGAGGCGGTGTTGAGGAACACACTTGGGAACTTGAGTCGGAGATGCGAACGGATTATCCGCACTTATTCTCAGGTATCTATATCTAAATTTTGTGGGCAAAATTCCCAATTAGGTGGGTAGAATGTAAAACCCGGTTAATTAACGGCTAATTAACCCATAAATGAGAATTTATTCTAGAAAGCCTAAAATGTGATTTTTATGGCTTAATATGATAGAGGAGATTGAGACGAGAATTTCGGTACCAATTTTATAGAATTCGGACCAAGATTGGACCGAACGGGCCAAACCGGGCCAACCGGACCCAAAGTGGGCCCTTGGCCCAACATAACTAAACCAAAACCCTAGTTTTCAGCATTCTCTCTCCTCACTAAACACACTCACATGCTGAAATTGGAGGCACAAGAGGGAAGAACACTCTCTCAAGTTTTTTCTCTCATTCGATCTTCAAACCACCATAACTTTTGATCTAGAGCTCCGATTGCCGCACCGTTTACGGCCACGCGTTCACCGCGGAGAGCTCTACAAAACCCATAAAATTAATCTTGAGGTAAGTCACATTTTACTCTTCAAATTTCTAGCCTTGATTTCGAGTTTCATGAGCAAAAATGTTGAGATTTTAGGCTCTTTGATGTTATAGAACTCAACTCTCTTGAAGGAAAAGGTTAATCTTGTCTCCTTGAACCTTGGGTGTGGTAAGATTCTCAACCCTAGTGTATTTTGTGGTTCTATGATGTTTGGGTTTTGAGATGTTGTGTATGGGTATGATGGTTGTGGCTTAGGTTGTGTATATGTGAATTTTGGAGCTTGATTGGTGATATTGAAAAGCTTGAGAAAGGATTTGGTGGTGAGAAATCTGTTCTTGGAGGTGTTGAGGCCTTGAGAGCTTGAGGAAAAGTGGTTTGAAAGTGCTCCGGTGGAGCTTGGGAAAATCGGCTAAGGTATGGTTTCGGTTTCCCGTATCTAATATGTAATGTGGTAGGAAATACTTAGGCTAGAGACCCTAAGATAGGCATTGAATTGTTGGTGTTGATGAATGGTTGAGATATATGATGTGGTCATATATGTGATGATGATTATTGATGCCTTGATAGTATGATGTATGAGAAATATGCATGTTGTGATATATGCTTGACGATTGGTTATGGTTGAATTGTGGGTTGAACCATGTTAATGGTGAATATGATATTGATTATGTATAATGATGGTTAATTGGAATTGGTGTTGTTGAAAATTGGCATGAGGAAGAGTATATGATATGTCAATGTGTTTGGGTTTGAGCCACTTGGGTGAAGTGGGTTAAAATGATGGGATAGTGATTTTGGTAAATTGTGGTAAATTGTCTTGTGTGAGTTGAGGAGGCTTGGTGTTGAATTTGATATATTTTGATTAATTTCAAAGAAAAGGGATGAAATTGGCATGTTTTGATTGATTTTGAAAGGAGTTAAAAATGGCTTAATTGAAAATGGCACCTTGTGGTTTTTATGAAAAACTTAGTTTTTAGGCATACTTTGATAGGACATAACTTGGACTACAGATCTCTGTTTTGTGCCAAATCTGTTTAGAAATGAAATTGGATCCGGGATGTCCATGCCGTTCGAAGAACGGGTGAAAAACGATTTAAAATGAGGAAGTTATGCCCGTTGGAAGATTGGGGGTTGAATCTGTGAATTCTGCAGCTTTTAACTTGGAAAAATTTTTAGCAGAGCGACCCCTCGCGCGTAGGCGCACTTGGCGCGTATGCGCCGTTCTTCCAGAAAACGCCATCCACGCGCGTGCGTGGTGTGCGCGGGCGCGCCGATGTGCTGCATCCAATGCCCAGCCATTTTGCCAGAGAGTTGTGCCAGAACTGTGCCAGCGTTGTGCCTGGGGCACGAGAGCACCCACGCGTACGCGTGGCTGACGCGTGCGCGTCGCTTGGGTATTCTTCATTCCACGCGTTAGCATGCATGACGCATACGCGTCGATGAGTTTTTGAGGCCATCCGCACGTGCGCGTGTAGTGCGCGTACGCGTGGCCCTGTTTTCATCCCAAAGTTGATTTTTGAGTTTTAAAAGCCAAATCTCATACTTCTAAGCCTCCGATCTCTCCACTTATGTCTTAAATCATGTTGATATGCCTAGCGATTAGAAAAGGAGCTAGGGGATGTGGTAACTTGCGAGTGAAGCAAGGGAAAAATGAATGATCAATGAGGATCGAAGATGACTATGTGAGAGGCGGAGGATGGTGGTGGAAGTGCTTGTTATGCCATGGGCCGAAAGGCCGTATTTGTTAATGAGATGGCTGGTTATGGATTTAACCGTGATGCCGATTGGCTGGTTATGGATTTAACCGTGAGCCGGATGGCTAGATTATTACCGTGTTACGGCGGAGCCATGATTATGGCTATGTATAAATGCATATATGTTGTTGAATGAATTGTAAATGTTGCACTTCCACTGTTGGAGATGAGAGTTTCCCTGGGAGGAAGCAATGGCTAGCCACCACGTGCTCCAGGTTGAGACTCGAAGCTCTTTTGACCCTATGTCATAAGTGTGGCCGGGCACTGTGAAAGACCCGGATGAGCTCGCCCCCGTAAATATTCACCAGTGAAGGTGATGGATATAGATCATGATTATGATCAAGCTTATGATGAGTATAACTCGAGTTGGGGATGTGTGACAGAGGAACAGTCCAATGGTTAGCTACCAGGACTTGTCGGGTTGGCTCTATAACCGAAAGATGATATCATCAGCCACTAGGGACAGACATTCATCATATGCATACTATATGAATTGTTTGAGATTGCCTATTTGACTGCATATTATTTGCTAATTGTCTAAATGCCTTACTTGTTCCTAATTGTATATTTCTTGCCTGATATAACTGTGTTTGCTACATTATACTCCTGCTGGTGGTTGGGAGGTGTGAAGGAATTGGAAAGGGAAGTATTAGTTAGACTGAAGAATCTTTAGTCAGTCGCCACATATGGTTTAGCTTGTTTATAAGCTTTGATATTATCTGGAGGAAGTTCTAGGATTGCCTTCGGCTTTCCTCTATTATTATGTATTATATATATGGAAGTTGTTACCATGCTAGGGACCTCTGGTTCTCACCCATGCGGATTTTGTGGTTTTCAGATGCAGGACGTGAGGTTTCCCACTGAGGCATGCTGGACACTTCTAAATTTGCGAAGATCCTTTGTTCTCGGGACTATGTTTTGGGTTATATGTTTTGCTTAGATACTTTTATCTCCATTAAATAATACAAACTGTGATGACTCCTCTTATGGGAGATTTTGGAGAGTAGGTTTCTGTATTTGTGTCCCTTTGGGTTTCCTTTGGGGTTTTCCTTATTTTACATATGTATATATTGCTATACTCGAACCGGTTATCTTTGCAGCCGGATTTTGAGTCTTGATATTCCTGTCTTTGACACTCTTTTGTATATATATAATCTCGCATTGGTTTATCCTTGTTCGTTACGTTATCGATCGGAGTGTTGCGCTTTTGATTTGCGGTTTTTGTTTTCCCCCTTTTTCTACAAAGGCTCCTAGTTATAATCAATCATTCATACTACTATACGTACTAATTTTTTTATTTTAGAGGTCGTAATACCTTGCCATCTCTGAATTATGACTTAAGCATAAGACTCTGTATGGTAGGGTGTTACAAGGAATAGTCCAAAGCCTAATCACCCTAACTTTGAGGTTCCATGCTTCCTTCTCAGGATTAATCTTATTAACCATATCCATGGCAGTTGTCATATTGAAATACAATTAAAGGGATGAAAGAGAAAATAGATTTCAGTCAATCAAACAGCAACTAAGAAACACATACAACAGCAACATGAATGTGAGAAAAATATGCCACGATCAATGGATTCTGCCTTTATTTATTAACACAAATCAATTGAGTAATTTGAATTTTGAAATTCATAGAACCCTTATTTTGGGAGGGAAAAAAGGAAGCAAGATAGACATTTGAAAGATATTGGTGTTGATTGACCTTAGATATCAATCGAAAGATATTTGCGGGCCCCACTAAATAATCCTATATATAGGTCCTAAGCCAACAACAATTGATACACAAATAAGGTGTATAAATAGTAAGCTATATTAACCCTAAGTTATCTTCTATATAAATTGTAAGTTACTAGGAGAAGAGAGGATGGGATGAGAAGATGATGAAAGAGAACAGAGAGATAACAAAGACAACATGAGGTAACACCTAGAAAAAATGGAGAACCAAAAATAAAAAGAAAACCTATGCATAGATTTAGGAGTGATAGACTTAGATGATGATACCTTTTAGTATAGATATCATTATTTGATTAGACTTCCTATATAATTATATTTCCAATGGCAAATATATCATATTCCCAATAAAGATACATACAAGATAATTATCTATCTATGTAATGAAATACCAAAAACAAAGTGGCCATTAATAAGTTCAAAAATTGAGCTCAAAAAAAAAGATATACATTTAAAAGGGTGAAAGAAAAAATAGATTTCAGTTAATAAAATAAACTCTGTAAAAAAGTAATACAATAGACCAAAGAAATGTGAAAAAACTATGAATCAACAAATGAATTATGGGTTTATGTATAAACATATATCAATTAAGAGATTTGAATTTTGAAATACATAAAATCTTTACTCTGGGAAATTAGTAACCTCGGATATCTAGACATCTAGCGAAAGATATTCACGGCCCCCAATAAGTAATTCTCTCTATAGATACTAAACTTAGAACAATAGATATAAATCTAGAGATATGTAGTAAACAGTCACCCCTATCAGTAATCTTTTTTATAGATCCTAAGCTAGCAGAAATATAGATGAGTAAGAAAGAGAATAAAAAGAGAGGAAAGTGGAAGTTAACAAAAACATGAGGTGACACTAAGGGAAATGCAAGAACCAGAATAAGAAGAAAGCCTATGCCTAGATCCAGGAATGGTAAATTCATGCAATGAGCACACCTTTTAGTTTAGATATCATTATTTTAGTAGCCTTCAAATATATTTAGATTTCCAATGAAAAAATATATCATATTTCTAATGAAAATGCACACAAGCTAATTTTTTATCTAGTTAAATACACAAGAATAAATACTATCAATAATTCTAAAACTAAAAGCTAAATCTAAATAACTCAATCAATTGTACCACAAATTACAAAAAAAAATAACTAAATCTAAATAACATGCAAGTTCAATTCAAGTGGTGTATAATAATAAAATAAGGATAAGCTTCTCACTAATTTTAATTCAAAAAAGAGGAAAACAGAATATATAAGTGATATGAAAGGAGTAGATGGAAAGGCAAAGATGAGATCCTTGATGGTTAGATTCAATAAAGAAAAAGTGCATTAGATTGAATTTTATAGAAATTTTCATCTTTTACCATAGAAGCTTTTTAAAATTAAATGTCTAAAAATATATCATTTTAAGAGTTAAAACAAAAGAGTTAAGAATTCCAGTGCGAAGCAAATGGTGAAAAAAAAAGCAGAACAGCAACACTAATTATTTATTTACTTAAAGACCCAAAAAGAAATAGAGCATCAATAATTCAAAGATGAAAAGCTAATTTAGCATCATAAATAAAAATAAAATAAATAACACCATCATACCAAAAATTTAATCAAAACAAACTCTCACAATATTTTGTTTATCAAATAATAAAATAAAATTCAGAGATATGCAAAAGTCAAAAATTATTAATTTGCTCCCACATAAACAAAATCAAATTTTGAAAAAAATAAAAAACTGAAAAATAATAAAACTCACCTCAATCTCCAGTAATTAATATTGAGGTAAAAATAATCAAAAACCTTTTTCACCTACCAATTAACATACGAAAAAACAAACCAAAGAAAAAAAAATTTATAATGATAATAGTGAATGAAATAATAAAAGATCACGTCATTGCTTATTAAAAAAATTATTAGGCAACTGAAATTCAAGGTAGTAATTTTTTTATTTGAAAGAATAATATGTTTTCATTTTTGGTATGTATGTTCTCGTCTAAGTTAAGGGACAAAGAGAATTGGTAAACTAACAATTGCTAAAACACTAACAAACTTTTTAAATTAACAACACTAAGGAGGTAAAAAGAACTTAGACAGCTGTGATTAAATCAAGGGAAACTAAATCTATTTATAAACACATCGAAGTGGATAAAGTGCAAAAAAGCTATAATAATATCTTAATAAAGTTATATTTGAGTAAAAATTTACATATGTCATAAGATAATGCTTATTTTTTATTTTTCTTTTTCTTATTCCTAAAAAGAGAACACTAAACAAATGGCATCTAGTAAATGCACAAACATGTCAAGGATTAGTCAATGACTGTGGCAAAAGAAGATCCGAACAAAAGAAGATCCGAACTTGTTAAACGGCATTTAGTAATAATAATAACCAACAAAATAATAAAAAAAGTAACTAATATAAAAGGAGAATATGAAAAGGAAAAGAAGAGATATTTGGTGGTTACAGATTCAATAAAAAGAAAGTGGATTGGATTGATTTTTATAGAATTTTCTACTTTTTAGTACAGAACTTTTTTAAATATAAATGCATAAAAAGTAATCATTTAAGAGTTAAAAAAAATAAAAGTTAAGAGTTCCAGTGCGAACCAAATGGTGGGAAAAAAAGGCAGAACAACAACGCTAATTATTTATTTAGTTAAATACCCAAAAAAAAATCGGGAATCAATAATTTAAAGATTAATCTAATATTCAAATCCTTATACTCGAGTCATAAGTCAATGATATTACGGTGGTACGACTCTGATGAGCGGATAATTTGTATGCTTTTTGGCATTGTTTTTAGTATGTTTTTAGTATAATCTAGTTAGTTTTTAGTATATTTTTATTAGTTTTTAGTTAAAATTCACTTTTCTGGACTTTACTATGAGTTTGTGTGTTTTTCTGTGATTTCAGGTATTTTCTGGCTGAAATTGAGGGACCTGAGCAAAAATCTGATTCAGAGACTAAAAAGGACTGCAGATGCTGTTGGATTCTGACCTCCCTGCACTCGAAGTGGATTTTCTGGAGCTACAGAAGCCCAATTGGCGCGCTCTCAATGGCGTTGGAAAGTAGACATCCTAGGCTTTCCAGCAATATATGATAGTCCATACTTTGCCCAAGATTTGATGGCCCAAACTGGCGTTCAAAGTCACCCTCAGAAATCCCAGCGTTAAACGCTGGAACTGGCACCAAAATGGGAGTTAAACGCCCAAACTGGCATAAAAGCTGGCGTTTAACTCCAAGAGAAGTCTCTGCACGAAAATACTTCATTGCTCAGCCCAAGCACACACCAAGTGGGCCCGGAAGTGGATTTTTATGTCATTTACTCATTTCTGTAAACCTTAGGCTACTAGTTTTCTATAAGTAGGACCTTTTTACTATTGTATTGAGACATCGAGGGGTAGCTATCTTCATTGTTATGCTATCTTAGATCATTGGGAGGCTGGCCTCATGGCCATGCCTAGACCTTGTTCTTATGTATTTTCAACGGTGGAGTTTCTACACACCATAGATTAAGGTGTGGAGCTCTGCTGTACCTCGAGTTTTAATGCAATTACTATTGTTCTTCCATTCAATTCCGCTTGTTCTTGTTCTAAGATATCACTTGTTCTTCAACTTGATGAATGTGATGATCCGTGACACTCATCATCATTCTCACCTATGAACATGTGACTGACAACCACCTCTGTTCTACCTTCGATTGGGTGAATATCTCTTGGATTCTTTAATTGGAATCTTCGTGGTATAGGCTGAAACTGATGGCGGCATTCAAGAGAATCCGGAAGGTCTAACCTTGTCTGTGGTATTCTGAGTAGGATTCAATGATTGAATGACTGTGATGTGCTTCAAACTCCTAGCAGGCGGGGCGTTAGTGACAGACGCAAAAGAATCGATGGATTCTATTCCGGCCTGACCGAGAACCGACAGCTGAATTCCGCGTGCTGTGACAGAGCATATGCAATCGTTTTCACTGAGAGGATGGGAGGTAGCCATTGACAACGGTGAAACCCTACACAAGCTTGCCATGGAAAGGAGTAAGAAGGATTGGATGAAGACTGTAGGAAAGCAGAGAGACGGAAGGGAAGGCATCTTCATGCGCTTGTCTGAAGTTCCTACCAATGAATTACATAAGTACCTCTATCTTTATCTTTATGTTTATTTCGTTCATCATCATATCCATTTGAGTTTGCCTGACTAAGATTTACAAGATGACCATAGCTTGCTTCATACTAACAATCTCCGTGGGATCGACCCTTACTCGCGTAAGGTTTATTACTTGGACGACCCAGTGCACTTGCTGGTTAGTTGTGCGAAGTTGTGTAATGCCATGGTATTGAACACCAAGTTCTTGGGGTTCATGACCGGGGATTATGAGAGTTGTGAAAAGTATTGTTCACAATTTCGCGCCACCAAGTTTTTGGCGCCGTTGCCGGGGATTGTTCAGTTTGGACAACTGACGGTTCATCTTGTTGCTTAGATTAGGTATTTATTTTTTTCGAAATTCTTGAAGATGAATTCTAGAGTTTCATGATGATTTGTTGAAGTCTGGCTGGCTGAGAAGCCATGTCTAATCTCATTGGACCGAGGTTTCAACTTATCATCACAAGAGCTTGTTGATTTTTATCAATCTTGCTTTTGGAGCAGTGATCTGCTAAGGCTTGGCTGGCCATTGGCCATGTCTAGTGTTTTGGACCGAAGCTTTCTTTGAAAGCTTGGCTGGCTGTGAAGCCATGTCTAATTCCTGGACCGGAGTCTTAGACTAGCATTGCATGATTCCTGGAATTCGCATTAAGAATTTTGATACCTTTTTCCACTTAATTTTCGAAAAACACAAAAAAAAATCAAAAAAAATCATAAAATCCAAAAATTTCTTGTTTGAGTCTAGTGTCTCATCTTAAGTTTGGTGTCAATTGCATGCATTCATTCATGTGTCTTAAGGATTTTCAAGTAGTTCTTGATGATTTCTTACTCTAATCTTTGAATTCTCTTGACTTGAGTATTTGTGTGTCTCATATGCATTCTCATTAGTGTCAGTAGTATACAAACTGCTAAGTTTGGTGTCTTGCATGCATTGTTATTTGATTCTTGTTGCATTTTGACTTTTCCTTATTATTAAAAATCCAAAAATATTTTAATTTGTGTCTTCTCAAGTCAATAATACAGAGAATTGAAGATTCAGAACATACAGCAGAGGAATTATACAGAAAAAGCTGGGCGTTCAAAACGCCCAGTGAAGAAGGACAGACTGGCGTTTAAACGCCAGCCAGGGTACCTGGTTGGGCATTTAACGCCCAAAAAGGTATAGCTTTGGGCGTTAAACGCCAGAATGTGCACCATTCTGGGCATTTAACGCCAGGATGGCACAAGGGGGAAGATTCTGTTTTTCAATGCAATTTTTTTTCAGTTTTCAAAGTTTTTCAAAATCAAATCTTTTTCAAATCATATCTTTTCAATCAAATCTCTTTCAAATTTAATTTCTTTCTTTTTTCAAAGATACTTGCTACCAATTAATGATTTGATTCAACATTTCAAGTATGTTGCCTTTTCTGTTGAGAAAGGTTTAATGTTTGAATCATATCTTTTCTTGTTAGCCAAGTTTTTAATTTTCAAAATCAAATCTTTTTAAAATGTTTTTCAAATCATATCTTCTCAATCACATCTTTTTAAAACCAATCATATTTTCTTAACCACATCTTTTTCAAAATAGTCTTCAATCAAATCTTTTTGATTTCTAATTTCAAAATCTTTTTCAAAAATCACTTTATTTCTTTCCCACTTTCATTTTCGAAAATTAAGTAATGTTTTTCAAAAATATTTTCAAAATTTTTACTTAATTTTCGAAAATCACTTCCCTTCTTCTCACATCCTTCTATTTATGGACTAACACTATTCCTTAATGCAAAATTCGAACTGCATCTCCTTTGATAAGTTCGAATTTTCTACTTCTGTCTTCTACTCTTCTTTTCCTCTGACACTTCAAGGAATCTCTATACTGTGACATAGAGGATTCCACATTTTCTTGTTCCCTTCTCTTTCATATGAGCAGGAGCAAAGACAAAGGCATTCTTGTTGAGGCTGATCCTGAACCTGAAAGGACCTTGAAGAGAAAGCTAAGAGAAGCCAAAGCACAACTCTCTTTAGAGGACCTGACCGAATTCTTCAAAGGAGAAGAACACATGGCAGCCGAAAACAACAATGCCAACAATGCAAGGAAGGTGCTGGGTGACTTTACTGCACCTACTCCCGATTTCTATGGGAGAAGCATCTCTATCCCTGCCATTGGAGCAAACAACTTTGAGCTTAAGCCTCAATTAGTTTCTCTAATGCAACAGAATTGCAAGTTCCATGGACTTCCATTGGAAGATCCTCATCAGTTCTTAGCTGAGTTCTTGCAAATCTGTGACACTGTCAAGATTAATGGGGTTGACCCTGAGGTCTACAGACTTATGCTATTCCCTTTTGCTGTAAGAGACAGAGCTAGGACATGGTTGGATTCTCAACCTAAAGAAAGCCTGGACTCTTGGGAAAAGCTAGTCAATGCCTTCTTGGCAAAGTTCTTTCCACCTCAAAAATTGAGTAAGCTTAGAGTGGAAGTCCAAACCTTCAGACAGAAGGAAGGAGAATACCTCTATGAAGCTTGGGAAAGATACAAACAATTAATCAGAAAGTGTCCTTCTGATATGCTTTCTGAATGGAGCATCATAGGTATTTTCTATGATGGTTTCTCTGAACTATCCAAGATGTCTTTGGATAGCTCTGCGGGAGGATCTCTTCATCTGAAGAAGACGCCTACTGAAGCTCAAGAACTAATTGAAATGGTTGCAAATAACCAATTCATGTACACTTCTGAAAGAAATCCTGTGAACAATGGGACTAGTCAGAAGAAAGGGGTTCTTGAGATTGACACTCTGAATGCCATATTGGCTCAGAACAAAATATTGACTCAACAAGTCAATATGATTTCTCAAAGTCTGTCTGGAATGCAAAATGCACCAAGCAGTACTAAGGAGGCTTCATCTGAGGAAGAAGCTTATGACCCTGAGAACCCTTCAATAGAAGAGGTGAATTACATGGGAGAACCCTATGGAAACACCTACAATCCTTCATGGAGGAATCATCCAAATCTTTCATGGAAGGATCAACAGAGACCTCAACAAGGTTTCAATAACAATAATGGTGGAAGAAACAGGTTTAGCAATAGCAAGCCTTTTCCATCATCTTCTCAGCAACAGACAGAGAGTTCTAAGCAGAATACCTCTGACTTAGCAACCATGGTCTCTGATCTAATCAAAACCACTCAAAGTTTCATGACTGAAACAAGGTCCTCCATCAGAAATTTGGAGGGACAAGTGGGTCAGCTGAGCAAGAAAATTACTGAACTCCCTCCTAGTACTCTCCCAAGCAATACAGAAGAAAATCCAAAAGGAGAGTGCAAGGCCATCAACATGGCCGAATTTTGGGAGGAAGAAGAGGCAGTGAACGCCACTGAGGAAGGCCTCACTGGGCGTCCACTGGCCTCCAATGAGTTCCCTAATTAGGAACCATGGGAATCTGAGGCTCAAACTGAGACCATAGAGATTCCATTGGACTTACTTCTGCCATTCATGAGCTCTGATGAGTATTCTTCCTCTGAAGAGGATGAGTATGTCACTGAAGAGCAAGTTGCTAAATACCTTGAAGCAATCATGAAGCTAAATGACAAGTTATTTGGAAATGAGACTTGGGAGGATGAACCCCCTTTGCTCACCAAAGAACTGGATGACTTGTCTAGGCAGAAACTGCCTCAAAAGAGACAGGATCCTGGGAAGTTTTCAATACCTTGTACCATAGGCACCATGACCTTCAAGAAGGCCTTGTGTGACTTAGGGTCAAGTGTAAACCTCATGCCTCTCTCTGTAATGGAGAAGTTAGGAATCTCTGAGGTACAAGCTGCAAGAATCTCACTAGAGATGGCAGACAACTCAAGAAAACAAGCCCATGGACTTGTAGAGGATGTTCTGGTTAAAGTTGAAGACCATTACATCCCTACTGATTTCATAGTCCTAGAGACTGGGAAATGCATGGATGAATCCATCATCCTTGGCAGACCCTTCCTAGCCACTGCAAAGGCTGTGATTGATGTTGATAGAGGAGAGTTGATCATTCAAGTGAATGAAGAATCCCTTATGTTTAAGGCTCAAGGATATCCCTCTATCATCATGGAGAGGAAGCATGAAGAGCTTCTCTCAAATCAGAGACAAACAGAGCCCCCACAGTCAAACTTTAAGTTTGGTGTTGGGAGGCCACAACCAAACTCTAAGTTTGGTGTTGAACCCCCACATTCAAACTCTAAGTTTGGTGTTGGGAGGTTCCAACATGGCTCTGAATATCTGTGAGGCTCCATGAGAGTCCTCTGTCAAGCTACTGACATTAAAGAAGCGCTTGTTGGGAGGCAACCCAATGTTTTATAATTAACTATTTTCTTTTGTTATTTTATGTTTTTTGTAGGTTGATGATCATGAGAAGTCACAAAATCAATGAAAAAAAAAAGCAAAAACAGAATGAAAAACAGGAAGAAAAATAGCACACCCTGGAGGACGCACCCACTGGCGTTTAAACGCCAGTGAGGTTAGCTGTTGGGCGTTTAACGCCCAGTCTGGCACCATTCTGGGCGTTTAACGCCAGAAAGGGGCACCAGACTGGCGTTAAACGCCAGAAATGGGCAAGAAGCTGGCGTTAAACGCCAGAAATGGGCACCAGCCCGGCGTTTAACGCCAGAAATGGCTAAAAACGTGATTTTGTTTGCCATTTGGTGCAGGGATGACTTTTCCTTGACACCTCAGGATCTGTGGACCCCACAGGATCCCCACCTACCCTACCACTCTCTCTCTTCTTCACCCATTCACCAATCACACTCACATCCATCCCTCATAAAACCCCACCTACCTCACCATTCAAATTCAAACCACTTTCCCACCCAAACCCACCCTCAAATGGCCGAACCCTACCATCCCCCTCTCCTATATAAACCCTCCTTCACTCCTTCATTTTCACATAACATACACACCACTTCTCCCCCTCTTGGCCGAAAACAAAAGCCATTCCCTTTTCCCTCATTTCTTCTTCTTCTACTCTCTTCTTTCTTCTTTTGCTCGAGGACGAGCAAACCTTTTAGGTTTGGTGTGGTAAAAGCATTGCTTTTTGTTTTTCCATAACCATTTATGGCATCCAAGGCCGGAGAAACCTCTAGAAAGAGGAAAGGGAAGGCAAAAGCTTCCACCTCCGAGTCATGGGAGATAGAAAGATTCATCTCAAGGGTGCATCAAGACCACTTCTATGAAGTTGTGGCCTTGAAGAAGGTGATCCCCGAGGTCCCTTTTTCACTCAAAAAGGGTGAATATCCGGAGATCCGACATGAGATCCGAAGAAGAGGTTGGGAAGTTCTTACCAATCCCATTCAACAAGTCGGAATCTTGATGGTTCAAGAGTTCTATGCCAATGCATGGATCACCAAGAACCATGATCAAAGTGTGAACCCGGATCCAAAGAATTATCTTACTATGGTTCGGGGGAAATACTTGGATTTTAGTCCGGAAAGTGTGAGGGTGGCGTTCAACTTGCCCATGATGCAAGGAGATGAACATCCTCACACTAGAAGGGTCAACTTTGATCAAAGGTTGGACCAAGTCCTCACAGTCATATGTGAAGAGGGCGCCCAATGGAAGAGAGATTCAAGAGGAAAGCCGGTTCAATTGAGAAGGCATGACCTCAAGCCCGTGGCTAGAGGATGGTTAGAGTTCATCCAACGCTCAATCATTCCCACTAGCAACCGGTCCGAAGTTACCATAGACCGGGCTATCATGATCCATAGCATCATGATTGGAGAAGAAATAGAAGTTCATGAGGTTATAGCCCAAGAACTCTATAAGGTGGCGGACAAGTCCTCTACCTTGGCAAGGTTAGCCTTTCCTCATCTCATTTGTCACCTCTGTTATTCAGTGGGAGTTGACATAGAGAGAGACATCCCTATTGATGAGGACAAGCCCATCACTAAGAAGAGGATGGAGCACACAAGAGACCCCACTCATCATGAGATCCCTGAGATTCCTCAAGGGATGCACGTTCCTCCACAAAACTATTGGGAGCAACTAAACACCTCCCTAGGAGAATTAAGTTCCAACATGGGACAACTAAGGGGGGAGCATCAAGAACACTCCATCATCCTCCATGAAATTAGGGAAGACCAAAGAATCATGAGGGAGGAGCAACAAAGACAAGGAAGAGACATTGAGGAGCTCAAGCACTCCATAGGATCTTCAAGAGGAAGGAAGAGCCGCCATCACTAAGGTGGACCCGTTCCTTGATTTCCTTGTCTTTATTCTTCTGTTTTTCGAATTTTAGTGCTTATGTTTATCTATGTTTGTGTCTTGTGATCATTAGTGTCTTAGTGTCTATACCTTAAAGTTATGAATGTCCTATGAATCCATCACCTTTCTTAAATAAAAATGTGCTTTAATTGAAAAGGAAAGAATTGCATGAAATTTGAATTTTATAACAGTTTAATTATTTTGATGTGGTGGCAATATTTTTGTTTTCTGAATGTATGCTTAAACAGTGCATATGTATCTTGAATTTGTGGTTCATGAATGTCGGCTCTTGAAAGAATGATGAAAAAGGAGACATGTTACTGAGGATCTGAAAAATCATTACAATGATTCTTGAAGCAAGAAAAAGCAATGAAAAAAAAGAAGAGAGAAAACGAAAAAAAAGGGAAAAAGAAAAAAAGAAAGAAAAAGAAAGAAATAAAGTTGTGATCCAAGGCAATAAGAGTGTGCTTAAGAACCCTGGACACCTCTAATTGGGGACTCTAGCAAAGCTGAGTCACAATCTGAAAAGGCTCACCCAATTATGTGTCTGTGGCATGTATGTATCCGGTGGTAATACTGGAGAACAGAGTGCTTTGGGCCACGACCAAGACTCAAAAAGTAGCTATGTTCAAGAATCATCATACCTTACTAGGAGAATCATTAACACTATCTGGATTCTAAGTTCCTAAAGAAGCCAATCATTCTGAATTTCAAAGGATAGAGTGAGATGCCAAAACTGTTCAGAGGCAAAAAGCTAAAAGCCCCGCTCATCTAATTGATACTGATCTTCATAGATGTTTTTGGAATTCATTGCATATTCTCTTCTTTTTATCTTATTTGATTTTCAGTTGCTTGAGGACAAGCAACAATTTAAGTTTGGTGTTGTGATGAGCGGATAATTTGTATGCTTTTTGGCATTGTTTTTAGTATGTTTTTAGTATAATCTAGTTAGTTTTTAGTATATTTTTATTAGTTTTTAGTTAAAATTCACTTTTCTGGACTTTACTATGAGTTTGTGTGTTTTTCTGTGATTTCAGGTATTTTCTGGCTGAAATTGAGGGACCTGAGCAAAAATCTGATTCAGAGACTAAAAAGGACTGCAGATGCTGTTGGATTCTGACCTCCCTGCACTCGAAGTGAATTTTCTGGAGCTATAGAAGCTCAATTGGCGCGCTCTCAACGGCGTTGGAAAGTAGACATCCTGGGCTTTCCAGCAATATATGATAGTCCATACTTTGCCCAAGATTTGATGGCCCAAACCGGCGTTCAAAGTCACCCTCAGAAATCCCAGCGTTAAACGCTGGAACTGGCACCAAAATGGGAGTTAAACGCCCAAACTGGCATAAAAGCTGGCGTTTAACTCCAAGAGAATTCTCTGCACGAAAATACTTCATTGCTCAGCCCAAGCACACACCAAGTGGGCCCGGAAGTGGATTTTTATGTCATTTACTCATTTCTGTAAACCTTAGGCTACTAGTTTTCTATAAGTAGGACCTTTTTACTATTGTATTGAGACATCGAGGGGTAGCTATCTTCATTGTTATGCTATCTTAGATCATTGGGAGGCTGGCCTCATGGCCATGCCTAGACCTTGTTCTTATGTATTTTCAACGGTGGAGTTTCTACACACCATAGATTAAGGTGTGGAGCTCTGCTGTACCTCGAGTTTTAATGCAATTACTATTGTTCTTCCATTCAATTCCGCTTGTTCTTGTTCTAAGATATCACTTGTTCTTCAACTTGATGAATGTGATGATCCGTGACACTCATCATCATTCTCACCTATGAACATGTGACTGACAACCACCTCTGTTCTACCTTCGATTGGGTGAATATCTCTTGGATTCTTTAATCGGAATCTTCGTGGTATAGGCTGGAACTGATGGCGGCATTCAAGAGAATCCGGAAGGTCTAACCTTGTCTGTGGTATTCTGAGTAGGATTCAATGATTGAATGACTGTGACGTGCTTCAAACTCCTAGCAGGCGGGGCGTTAGTGACAGACGCAAAAGAATCTATGGATTCTATTCCGGCCTGACCGAGAACCGACAGCTGAATTCCGCGTGCTGTGACAGAGCATATGCAATCGTTTTCACTGAGAGGATGGGAGGTAGCCATTGACAACGGTGAAACCCTACACAAGCTTGCCATGGAAAGGAGTAAGAAGGATTGGATGAAGACTGTAGGAAAGCAGAGAGACGGAAGGGAAGGCATCTTCATGCGCTTGTCTGAAGTTCCTACCAATGAATTACATAAGTAACTCTATCTTTATCTTTATGTTTATTTCGTTCATCATCATATCCATTTGAGTTTGCCTGACTAAGATTTACAAGATGACCATAGCTTGCTTCATACTAACAATCTCCGTGGGATCGACCCTTACTCGCGTAAGGTTTATTACTTGGACGACCCAGTGCACTTGCTGGTTAGTTGTGCGAAGTTGTGTAATGCCATGGTATTGAACACCAAGTTCTTGGGGTTCATGACCGGGGATTATGAGAGTTGTGAAAAGTATTGTTCACAATTTCGCGCCACCAGACTCTCAGGTGGATTTTTAATATATAAATGTAGGTAATTTCGAAAGGAGTATTAATCGAGAAGCCTGAAAAGAGTATAAATAAATCGCGAAGACGTATCACTCACGTTTCAACAATGAAAAGTTAAACTGTGAAGCCGAAAGTGATATACGGACATGGCATAAAGGAGATTAAGAGATAGATAACAGATAGATATATATATAACATAAGTAATAGCCACTAGTCGCGACCCGCGAAGTTTAGGCCGGCTAGGGTACAGTATGAAAGTAGTTGACAACAATATATCCTAATCTCTCCCAAAGAAAACATGAGAGCCTCTATAGGCAAGTTCAAAAGAGTGCAATACATAATATTATCTTTTCGAAACAAAGATGGAGAGATTCTAAGCAAAACACAAAGTAGAGAAAATAAAGATCTTCACCGTCTCTCAGACGAACCACAGCTCACTTCTGAGAACCTGGACCTGTATCTGAAAAACAAGAGATATATACGGAATGAGAACCCCGGGCCCATGGTTCCCAGTACGGTAAAAGTGCCAAATAAATACAATGCACTGCAATAAAAACTCACTAAGCATCTTAAACTTCTTCACCAATTATCCATCCTAGGTTCTCGCTAATCCATGAATAGACAACTGTCATAAAGGAGTGCTAAATCTAATTCATATTTCACATGTTTCCTAACTCGCTGACTCTTCCACGAATCAGACTCAGAATCATAAGCAAAACCATCACCAGTTGTTCTACCTCAGCAATTTTGTATCAATACATCGTACCCTCACCTGGAGCTAGTGAAACCACATCACTGCGTCTTCCCAGGGAACTCAAATTATCTCATTCGATGATCATCATCGTCATACAATCGTATCATCAATTTATCTCATCGAGAACAGCCCCCAACATCCACCGACACCAACATGAGGGGCCTCTCAGTTGTACAAACACAAGCAATACAGGCAAGTAATACACAAATAAGGTACAAGTAGAACAAGTAGCACATAATCAGGTAACATAACATATATGATGTAGAAATCCAAAACAAATAGGCAAACCCAAACAATTCAAACATATGCAAATGATGTATGCCTGCCCTATGGCTGATGATATCATCTGTCAGTTATATAGCCAACCCGACATGTTCTGGTAGCTAACCATTGGACAGAAACACCCCTTGCGGAGCAAGTTGGTTTGAGCTACAACTCCCTTGCTACTACCCACTCAACCCAGAGCCAGTGGAATAACCATTACTGCGGCTACTACCCAGGCGGGTGTTTAAAAGCTCAACTTGGAGCGAGTGGATTCACCACTACTGTCGCTACTACCCAAGCGTCACAATCTCTGACCTGGAGCAAGTGGGACGAACCACAACCCTTGCTACTGCCCAGGATCTCAAAACATACATTCGTTCAGTTTAAAAGCAATCATCATTGTTATCAAATCTCAAACATTAACCTGGAGCAAGTGGGACGAACCACAACCCTTACTACTACCCAGGTATCACAAATACATTCATTCAAAACTCCATAATTAAACTCATTTATCATAAACATCCTTTTCCGTCTCATACCCGGAGCAAGTGGACAACGCCACTGCCTACTACCCGGGGTTACACATCACATTTCAACATTTTCCATTATTATCCATTTAACACATTCATTCATTAATCATATATGCATTTATACTCAGCCATAATCAGTAATGGCTTTGCCATAACCCGGCAATAACTCAGCCATCCGGCTCTTGGTTCAATCAAGAACCAGCCATTTATCAATAAATATAGCCCTTCGGCTCATGGCATACACGGTACTTCCACCGTCATCTTCCATATCTCATATAATCATCGTTGATCATCATTGATCATAACTTTTCCCCTTGCTTCACTCGCAAGTTACCACATCCCCTAGCTCCTTTCTCATTGCTAGGCATATCATAATGATTTAATACATAAGGGGTGAGACCGGAGGCTTAGAAGTATGAGATTTGTCTTTTAAAACTCAAAAATCAACTTTGGCATGAAAACAGGGCCACGCGTACGCGTCCTCCACGCGCACGCGTGGATGGCCACAATGTTCATCGATGCGTATGCGTCATTCACACGGACGCGTGGGTTGAAAAACATCCAAACGATGCGTACGCGTCAGCCACGCGTACGCGCGGGTACATTTGTGCCCCAGGCACAAAACCGGCACAACTCTCGGGAAAATGGCTGGGCATTTGGTGCAGCGCATCGACGCACCCGCGCACACCACGCGCATGCGTGGATGGTGCCTTCTTGAAGAATGACGAGTACGCGCCAAGTGCGCCTACGCGTGGAGGGTCATTCTGCTAAAAATTTTCTAAGTTAAAAGCTGCAGAATTCATAGATGCAACCCCCAATCTTCCGATGGACATAACTTTCTCATTTTAAATCATTTTTCGCCCGTTCTTCAAACGGCATGGACATCCCGGATCCAATTTCACTTCTAAATAAGTTTGGCACAAAATTGGAATCCGGAGTCCAAGTTATGTCCCATCAAAGTATGTCCAAAAACCATGTTTTCATACAAAACCACAAGGTGCCCTTTTCAAAACAAGCCATTTTCAACCATTTTCAAAATCAACCAAAACATACTAATTTCAACCCTTTTTGAAATCAATCAAAATGTACCAAAATCAACATCAAGCCTCCTCAACTCATACATTAACATTTTACCACGATTCACAAAACCGCCATATAACCATTTTTACCCATTTCAAACAAATGGCTAAATTACAAACACATCAACATGTCATACATCCTTCCTCATCCCAATTTCCAATAATACTATTTCCAATCAACCATCATTATACATAATCAATATCATACTCACTATCACGTGGTTTCACCCACAAATCAACCTTAATCATTACTCAAGCATATATCACAACATACATATCTCTCATGCATCATCATACCATCAAGACATCAATAATCATAATCACATATATGATCACATAATATTTCTCAACCAAAACCAAACATACCTCATCTACATAATTTCACCCAAAATTACCAAATTCCACACTTCAACTCCTCAAACCTTATTATTCAATAACCAACCCAATCATTCACATATTCATTATCTGAAATTCATCCAATCACTTGTGTCATCATACAATGCACACACCAACTTACCTTCCTTACCTCTTTCCGGCCTCAGGCCAAAAATTTACGGCCTCCGGCCCAATTTCACAATTTAAATGCATAAACCACAAATCAATACTCATTACCCAATACATCAAATTCTCAATACACCAAGCATACAAGGCCACACAATTCTCAACCCAATCATTAATTCACATTACATACCAACTATGCATATTAGCACCAACCATTTACGAAATCCAAACTTAATCCTAGGGGAATCTAGCCTAGGAATTCTCATCACACCACACGGTACTTAAATGAAACTTAAACCGTACCTCTTGTATGCAAATCAATTGAGCCTCTTCTATGGAAGTCACCACCAACCCTTAGCTCCAAGCCTCACCAAAGCTCCACAAGCAACACCAACCTCCCAATTGTACATCAAAATCACCAAATAAACTAACATAACCAATATCACATACATACATCAACCTAGGGCTCATAAAAATGATAAATCACAAGGGTTTGAGCACTTCTTACCTCAGCCCATATGAAGTAGGGATAGAACCCACTTGAAATCCATGTTGGAGTATCCCTAGACACCCAAAATCACAAGATTTCAATACTAACTACCAAAAATGTGTAACAATAGAGAATTTCAAAAACTGGGTAGAGATGAATAGAATACTCACCACAAAACTTAGATAAAATTGTAGAAGATGAGAAGAGCGACGCGTGGCTGCAAACGGCTCATCAATCGGAGCTCCGTAGCTCAAATTATGGTGGTTTGAAGATCAAAGAGAGTTAGGTTTTCTCTCTTCTCTTCTCTCTTCTCAATTTCAGCGCCCCAACCCTTCCTTTTAGGGTAAAATGGGTTGAAATACTCATAACTAATGTTTATATATGTTGGGTCTTGGGCCCACTTAGGCCCGGTTTACTTATTTTTGTCCGTTGGCCCAATTTTGGACCAAAACCTTTAAGATTAGCGCTCTAAATCGCACTTCAAATATTTCTACCTCCCCTAATTATAATTCCTCATTTCTTAATCATATTTACTCATAATCAATTTTCTCAGCTGCAGTACCAGACAGGTCTCAGCTGGTACTGCCGGTCAAAATTCTACTGCGCGCTTTTACGCAGAAAACTATGCCTTCCGACTCAGAAAAATTCACTGAATCCACATATCATATTTAAATCATCAAATTCCAATTGCCAAATCTTACAACCATATTCGCTCCTACTTAACTTATTATTTAATTAATTTCGGTTAGACCGGGTATTACAAACACTAAAGCGGACCAACAAAAGCAAATCGTCATCCATCACGCCAATCACTCATAACTCGACAGAAAAGAGGGAAAAAAATATGGATTCATAAAATAGGTACCCAAGAAAATAAAGACCAAAGGATCAGAGAAATAACAAAGAATAAAATAAAAGAACCCAGCGGCTGAAATTACACCAGATGGATTTTTAAAGATTTTTACACTTTTTTTACCATAATAATTTTTTAAAATTGAATGCATATAAAGGTATCATTCAATGATCAGAAATATAAGAGATAAATAACTCCAATCTGAAGCAAATGAGGAAGCCAACAATTGAAATTGAACCATATCGAACATCATGCTCAAAAATAAAAGAACAAACAACAATAACAGATTCCAAAATAAACTTAAATTAAATGAACCCAAAACCTTCACATACCTACTTCCATGATATATTCATGGATTGGCAAGACAAAACTTTTTCTTTCTACAAAACTCAAACAATATTGATTTTCCATGCCAATCAAGTTTCCAATCATTGGATTCGAATATGAGACACAAATAACTAGATTCATATGAAAAATAATTAACGCCTTAAAAGTTAGAATAGTAAGGGAAGAAACAAAAGAAACTAACCCCTTTATTACCGGAGAAATGGCTTTTTACATCAACTAAGACATAATATAAGCAGGCAGAAGATAAGACCCAATTTTAAAAATTCCCATGTGGATAATAGTTGTAAGGGATACATAAAGAAATTTCTAACACACAAGATATCCTTACCTATAAAATCGTGCAAGAAATCTAAATGGAGTACCCGTGATTATGCTCATCGGGGGCTCCACTACGTACAAACACTGACGCAGCTTTGCATAGGTTGGGAGGATCCAAAAATGAGAAAACCTACATTTACCAAATAGGCATGAGTGGATAATTTTAAAACCATTAACAACTCAAATTGACTTAAAAATTGGGGGCATACTATTTGCATTAACAACTCAAATTGACATAAAAATTGGGAGCATATGATCTCCACAATCAATGGGAGCATTAACAACTCAAATTGACATAAGCTACTTTTTGTCCAAATATGTCATCAGAAAGTGATCATGAAGGAACTCTTTTAAGAATACAACTACTTATATCATTTTAAACTGCACAGTTTTCACTTTGGCACCTTAAATATTGCACCAAAAATCATAAAGGTATCATATGCCAAAAGAAGAATAAGAACTCTTATCCAGCCACCCAAAGTCAAAGTTAAATTCAAATTAATATATAAACCACAGGCTTCCATATAAATTATGCCAGACCTTTTCTGGAAGAGCTGGAGGTGGTTGTAGCGGAACCTCTAACTCTAATGGTGGCCCAAGTGGTTTCTCTTTAGTTTTCATCTCATAATTTTTCTCCTCTGACCCATACCTATGATCTTCATCTGCAAGTATATTCTCTTGCCTCAAGCTTTTTTCATAGCCCTCTTCTTCAACAGGGGATCTCTGAGGTAGGAGATTACTTTGATTATTCATTTGCAAAATTTTAAGCAACACAAAGACAAACTAAATATATTAGTTATTGGTAGCAGGCACTCACATTTGAGTCATGTTCAATGTCATAATGAACTGCATATCCATCATCCTCTTCATCATCGTCAAAATTCCCAAATACATCACAAATTTCAGGAGCAGAATCACGAATCCGATCTTTGTCCTCTCGGGGAGATCCACTGTCAATATAGAAATTAAAAGTTTAAAACTGTCATAGAATCTCACAGCATCCCAAAAAGCCTTATTATCCCTAGGTTTTAAACAAATTTTTTGTTCTATTTATCCAGTAACTGAAAGCAATTTCCTAAATCCACACCAAGGCTGCAATGTAAGGTAACAAAAGACATTCACATACAAAACCTATACCACAAACTATAAACAAAAGCAGAACAAATCACAGGTTTAATCAAATGTGAGATGATAGGAAAAACCTAGGCAGCAAATACAAACCCTAGAATTTTGTGGGTTGGGTTTGGGTTTTGGATGTGTTGTGTGCCTGAGAGTGAGAATGGAAAAGGGGGAATGGAATGGAGAATCAGAGATGAAAGAGACGTGAACCAACTCAAAAAACCCTTAAGAGGAAGTCGGCCACAGAGAGAGAGAACACATCGGCCAGAGGTCACACTCACTGCATCAGAGGAAGAACTCTGTTCCCATTGAGCCCTCCTACACCCCGTTATACTCCACCTCGCCTCTTTGACTCCTCATCGCCCTCTTGGTGTGATCATTCCGACGCTGCTGCGTTTGGGAGGGAGAGTCACTGCCTCAGAAGGAGAAGTCTCGAGCCGTCCTCCGCCCCATTATAGTCCATCTCTCCTGTTGTGTCTATGTGGGTTGAGGATTTTGGAGAGGTCTGCTGCCTCCATCACGTCCTCCTCCTCTGTGCTTTCAGACAACGAATTCCAGTTGCTAGGGTTAGTATTTTAGGTGGGGGTCATAGGGATTGGTGATGGTTTTGAAGCAAACGGTTCTG
This sequence comes from Arachis hypogaea, assembly GCF_003086295.3. Classification (NCBI taxonomy): domain Eukaryota; kingdom Viridiplantae; phylum Streptophyta; class Magnoliopsida; order Fabales; family Fabaceae; genus Arachis; species Arachis hypogaea. The sequence goes on from NC_092045.1 coordinate 91,552,481, forward strand.
TTGAATTTTACTGAGAAGAAGGAGATCCATAGAGAGAGTGAGACACTGACACGATGAAGGAAGGAGGAGAGAGAGAGAGAAAGTGAGAAACTTAGAAGCGAGAGAGAAGGAGCAGCGCAGAGGTAGAGAGACCAAGCTTTACCTTTAGCTTACTACTTCTTCATTATTTATTCCAAATTAACGCAAGAGCGACACCTAGCTTAATGAGCCACGCCCATTATACAAGTAATATATATATATATATATATATATATATATATATATATATATATATATATATATATATAAAGGGGGCGGAAACGTATAATATGTATATATAAGGGAAAAAAAGAAAAAAAAGGGAATCAGGAAGGGGGTTGGGAAAGTGATTGGAGAAAGGGGAGGAAATCTTGGCATTGAATGGAAAGGGGTGGAGGGGATTTGGCGTGGATTTATGATTCCACATTGAACCCGAAAGGGGACAACTTCAGCGTGAAAGTCCCTGAATGTGTGCTTCATCTCCACGCATTCCCTTTTTTTCAGTGTTTGGTTCCGGTTCCTATTCTAAAAAAAATTATGCATGATCAACACACGTCAAACAAAGAAAGAACAGTAAAACTCAATAAAAATCAAATAAATAATAAAATCAACGCAACGAAAAATTAACTAAGGATACGAAATTATCGGGTTGTCTCCCGACAAGCGCTTCTTTACCGTCAGTAGCTTGACGGTTAGCTCCTCTAAAGAGGAGGATTATAGGGGCTCAGCTCTTCACCCCTCACTGTGAATCTTCTTCCTATGTCCCCATAAAGTAGCTCAATATGCTCCAGAGAGAGGATTCTATTTACTGTATAAGTGAATACTGGATTGCTAGTCAACACCACCTTTATTCCTGGGAAGAAGTTTTCAGTGGGAATCTTTTTGTTTCTCCATCCCCTGGGTACTCTCTTCTTTTTGGGAACCTCCGTCTTGGTGGATGATGCATTCCCAACACCAAACTTAGGTTTGATGTTAGTAGGGATTTTATTAGTTGTCACTAAAAGAGGTTTGAGTTGCAAATTCTGTTGTGCATCATCAGGGGGTTCTTGAAGGTTTAGATCAATAAGCTCAGTCTGCATGCACCTCTCTTCTTCACCTGCTGAATGTATATCTTTGAAGACATGAAAGACTAGTTGCTCATTATGAACTCTAAGCACTAATTCACCTTCTTCGACATCAATTAGAGCTCTTCCAGTGGCTAGGAATGGTCTTCCTAGGATTATAGAGGCATTTTCATCCTCCCTTGTGTCAAGAATCACAAAATCTGCTGGGAGGAAGAACTTACCCACCTTGACCAAGACATTCTCCACTAATCCATATGTAGGCTTTATAGATTTGTCTGCCATCTATAATGCTATCCTTGTAGGTTGTGCCTCTTGGATTTGCAACTTCTTCATCACAGAAAAGGGCATTAAATTTATGCTTTCCCCCAAATCACATAGGGCTTTCTCAAAGGTGGTGCTCCCAATGGTGCATGAAATTTGAAAGCTCCCTGGATCTGGCATCTTCCTTGGCAAGTTATTCTGAATGATGGCACTACATTTCTTAGTCAGGACCACTGTCTCATCTCCCTTTAAAGGCTTCTTCTTTGACAACAACTCCTTCATGAATTTGACATAGAGAGGCATTTGCTCTAAGACCTCAGCAAAAGGAATATTGATTTGCAACTTTCTGAATACTTTCAAGAACTTTGTAAACTGCTTGTCCTTGGTCTCCTTTTGAAGTCTCTGAGGATATGACATTTTAAGCTTGTACTCAGGAACCTTTGACAATGTAGGATAAGTGTTAAGAGAGTCTAGGAATGGGTTGTCTGCATGCTTTGGAGGGACGTGCTCTACTTCTTCCTTCTTCTCCTTTGGAGCTTCTTTTTCAACTGGCTCCTCATTAACTTGTGCTTCCGTACTTGCCACTTGTCCAGGAAGGCTATTAGTGGTCCTCTGATCAATTTCATTAACTTTTGTGGCTAATTGACTGATAAACCCCAATTTGACGGTTTATCTTATATTGAATTTAGAGTATTTTGATGACCTTTTCTCGCATTTAACCTATAAATTAGCATGGTTTTGTAATCTCTCCCGTATTTGTGCTTAAGTGTAAAAACATGCTTTTTAAGCCTTATTTTGATGAATTCTAATTCCTCTTTGATTCCATAAAGATGCCTTGATGTGTTTGCTAGTAATTCCAAGATTGAAATAGGCTAGGCATGGGTCAAAGGGAGCAAGGAAGGAAGCATACAAGTGGAGAGAAGCATGAAAAGTCAAAGAAGTGAAATCAACCAAGCACGCACACGTGCACAAGGTGCTCGCGCGCACATTGCAGAATCGGCCAGGGGCGCGCACGCGTCGCAGTCCGCACATGACTTCATTAAAGCAACACGTGCCTGGTGATTTCGAAGGGTTTCTGAACCCATTTTGGCACCAATTGCTGATAGAAAAGAATAAAAGGATCAATGATTGAAGGGGGAATTAATTAGTTCATTACCATTAGTCATAGTTTTAGTTTAGAGTAGTTTTTAGAGAGAGAAGCTCTCACTTCTCTCTAGAATTAGGATTAGGTTTAGGTTAATCTCTCTTCTTAGATCTAGGTTTAATTCATGCTTTAATTCACTTCTCTTTTATCAAGTCTTAATCTTCTCCTCTTCCTCTCTCTAGTTATGTACTTTACTTCTTATAATTCTTCATCTTGTTATGGATAGATTGTTGTTCTTTTATTTCCTCTTTCAATAATGCAATTTGAGGTAATTCATGATAATTGAGATTTCCTTGAATTATTGTTGTTAATTCTTTGCAATAATTGTTGTTGGATCTTATTCTTGTTGTTGATTTACTATGCTTTCCTTTTATGCCTTCCAAGTGTTTGATGAAATGCTTGGTTAGATTTTAGTGTAGGTTTTGTTCCTCTTGGCCTAGGTAGAGTAATTAGTGACTCTTGAGTTATCTAATTCCTTTGTTGATTGATAATTAGAAGTTGCTAATTGATTTGAATGCCTCTAAAGCTAGTCTTTCCTTTAGGAGTTGATTAGGACTTGAGGAATCAAATTGATTCATCCACTTGACTTTCCTCCATGGTTAGAGGTTAACTAAGTTGGAGCAATGGACAATTTGTCATCACAATTGAGGAGGATAACTAGGATAGGACTTCTAGTTCTCATATCTTGCCAAGAGCTTTGCTAGTTGTTAGTTTATTTTCTTTGCCATTTATATTTCTTGTCTAAAATCTTAAAAACCCCAAATATAACTCACAACCAATAACAAGACACTTCATTACAATTCCTAGGGAGAACGACCCGAGGTCCAATACTTCGGTTTATAAATTTTAGGGGTTTGTACTAGTGACAAACAACTTTTTGTATGAAAGGATTATTGTTTGGTTTAGGAACTATACTTTACAACGAGATTTCATTAGTGAAATTCTAAACCATCGAAAATCCAATCATCATTGACCCATCTGAATCTCTAAGTTCTTGATTGATGCTCTTGTTTCCTGTCTAAAACTTGCCAATATTGCTTCCAAATCATTGTTCTGCTAGGGCTGAGAAGTTGCTTGCTGATATGACTGAAACTGGTGGTTATTAAAATTATTCTGTTGAAAACCATCCTGAGAATTATTATTAAAATTTTGTGGCCTCTGAGGTTGCTCTCTCTACCCAAAATTTGGATGATTTCTCCACCCCTGATTGTAGGTCTTAGAATAGGGATCATTATTGGAATTTCTAGGAGCACTCCCCATGTAATTGACCTGTTCAGAAGAAAATTGAGCATAATCATAATTTTTATTTTGCATAAAATTACCTGTCATGTCATAAGGGGCCTCTTGTGCATTCTAAGTGTTGACAGCTGCAACTTACATTCCACTCAACTGTTGAGTAATTAGATTAAGTTGCTGAGTCAAAAGCTTGTTCTGAGCAAGAATGGCATCAACAGCTTCCACTTCTAAAACACCTTTTCTTTGAGGAGCTTCAGAATTCACAGGATTCCTGTTAGATGAATATAAATATTGGTTGCTAGCAACCAATTCAATAAGCTCAATAGTCTCCTCCGGTGTCTTCTTCATGTGCAATGAACCACCTGTGGAATTATCTAAGCACATCTTGGACATTTCACCCAAGCCTTCATAAAAGATATCTAGTTGGGTTCATTTGGAGAAGCTGTCCGGAGGGCATTGCCTAGTCAGTGGCTTGTATCTCTCCCAACCTTCATAAAGAGTTTCACCATCCTTCTGCCTGAAGGTCTGAACCTCCACCCTAAGCTTAGTCAGCTTCTTTGGTAGAAAAAATTTAGTAAGAAACCTAGTAACAACCTTGTTCCAAGTATCCAAACTCTCCTTGGGTTGGGAATCTAGCCATAGCTTTGCTCTATTCCTCAGAGCAAATGGGAAAAGCATGAGTTTGTACACCTCGGGGTTCACTCCATTTGTCTTCACAGTATCACAAATTTACAGAAAATTAGAAATAAATTAATTTGGGTCTTCTTGGGGAAGACCATGATATTGACAGTTTTGTTGCACCAGAGTGATCAATTGTGGCTTCAACTCAAAGTTGTTTGCATCTATAGGAGGCACTACAATGCTCTTTCCATAAAGATCTGCAGTTGGAGCAATGTAGGAGCCAAGCACTCTTCTAGGTTGTTCATTCCCATTTAGATTTGCCATATTGGCAATAACAGCATTATTATGATCCATAGTGGACTCTGCAGCCTTGTAAAGTCTCGCTTGTTGCAAACGCCGCCTGAAAGTCCTTTCAAATTCAGGATCAAAGTCTAAAAGAGGTTCTTTGTCTCTGTTCCTGCTCATAAACAGACAGAAGACAAAAAAAAGGTGAGATTCTCTACATCAAAGTGCAGAGAATTCTCAGTGAGGTAACCTGTGTAAAATAATAAAATAAACAACTAACTAATTAAGATAAGCAAATTTAAAAAAATTATAAATAATATTAAGCTAAAAATTTTGAAATAAATAAATAAATAAAAATTAAATAGAAAAATTAAAATAAAATTAACTAGATAACACCAAACTTAATTTCAGAAATTAAAAAAAAATATATGATACAATAAATATATATATTTAAATTAAATATATTTTATTTTATTTTTTATTATTATTTTTTAAATTAAAGACAAAATTAAAATAAAACTAATAAAGTATAAAAAGATAAAAATTAATTGAAAAGAAACAAAACGAAAATAAATTAAAAAAATAACAAAAAGAAAAATAAATAAGGAACGGACGAAAAATTGGAAAAAAAATTCAAGCTTAAAAGGAAGTAAAAAAAAAAGAAAGCACGGGGCTGGGAGAACAAAAGGAAAAAAAAGAAAAAAATAAAAGAAAAGAAAAAAATAAGAAATAAAAATTAATAATACTAAAATAAAACTAATTAAAAGAAAAATTATCTAATCTAACCAATCAAATAACGAGTAGTTGTTAATCACAGTCAATTTCCAGCAAGGGCGCCAAAAATTTTGGTGCGGATTTTATAATCCACAAACTAATCGGCAAGTGCACCGGATCGTACCAAGTAATACTTCAGGTGAGTGAGGGTCGATCCTATGAGGATTGATGGACTAAGCAACAATGGTTGATTAAATTACTTAGTTAGACAAATAGAAAAGAGTGTTTGGGTCTCAATTGCATTAAATAGTAAATTCAGAAAATTAATAAAGTAAGCAGTAAACAAGTTGTGAATAATATATGGAAGAAAAGTAGAAAACAGTTAAGGTTTCAGAGATATCTATTTTCCGAATTGACTTTTCTTACTAACTATTTTAATCATGCAAGATTTAATTCATGTCAAACTATAAGTGACTAAACCCTAATTCCTTAGACCGTTTTAGTCTCCTCTAAAATTCATCAACCGCCAATTCCTTGGTCACTTAATTCCAATTAGAGGGTGAAGTTTAATTCTAGTTTATATGCCACAAAAAACCTAATTACCCAAATATAATAGAATTATATGTCACGTATCCCGTTAAGTCCAGATAATTAGAAATTTAGGAGAATTGTTTTCAAGCTGTTGTTCAAGTAAAGAGCTTTTCCAAGTTATACAAGAACTCGATTAGAAAAAGGATCATACTTCCGTTCCACCCAAATTCATAAAATAAAGAAGGAAAACAATTTTTGAAATATAAATCAATACATGAATTAAAATAGAAAAATAATAGTATCAATCCATACAATAGACAGAGCTATTAACCTTAACAGTGGAGGTTTAGTTGCTCATGGTTCAGAGAGAAAACTAGAATTCAGGTAAACTGTAAAGTGTGGAATGAGGTAAAAAAGAAGAGATTCTTTTTCCTTTTATATATAATACTAATTAATGTAAAATATATTTTCTAAAACAAAATAATATCTTTTCCTATTTTTAAATAAAATAAAGTTTAAATCAGAATTAATAGAAGATTGCGTGCTTTCTTCTTAGAGAGTTGGGGACCACTTGATTCCTTAATAATCCACGCCTAACTATCTCAAGTTAGGTGCAGCCTTGGCCGAATTGATGGAGAAGTATGGACTATTATATATCGTTAGCTTTCCAACGCCACTAGAATCACGTCAATTGGACTTCTTGAAGGATTACCATGTGTTCATAACATGCAGCGGAAGAAAAGAAAGTAATCCTAAAGATCTATTTTGTGCTTAAACTTTATTCCAATAATAAATATATAGTAGATCAGATCTAAATACCTTTGGAGGCTTTAGTAAAAACTTTATTCTTCGATTGTACGAAGACTCTATGCGTATCCACACCAAGACTAATCTTTGCTGTCGACTCCTTGACCAATGGACATCTGATCTAAATTGAGAAACCTCTTGCAACTCTTTGCACGCCATAAAATTCTTCTCCAAGAATTAGGCTCACATACGTTTATGTGTGTAGAGGTAAAAGAATAAAACTCTTGTTATTCTCTCTACTTTTTTTTCATCTGATCATGTTTTCCTCTACTCTTGGCATACATATATATAGTATGAGATTTGTTACAGATTTTAAATTTGAATCTCAATTCAAATTTGAATCATATCTTACTATTTTAAACTTGAATATTTTAAATTTATGAATCATATCATAACCCAATTTGAAACAGAATCAGTTAGGATCTCATCCAAATTTAGAATTCAAGTTTAGAAATAGAATAACTAATTATTCTCAAATCTCATTTAATATTCTCAATTATCATATTTATTTCTTGGTGCTAGCAAAGAATATAATAATATTTCATTTTGAATTAATATAATTATTTATTTGATCAAATCAAAATAATAATTAAATAATTCTACAACAAAGATTAGAACACTCGTTAGTGTGTGACCCCATAGGTTCAATACTAAGCAGGTAGTAAATTAGTCATACTAAATTTACTAATTAAGGTGGCGTCTAGCAACACTCCTCAACAACCCGATAGTATGAAATAATATATTTTTACTAAGAACCTCAGAAGAACAAAGTATAATTCCTTCCATCTTTCCAGCTCTTGGTTAACCTTTAGAGTATGGTTTAATTGTCAAACTCTAACTTGTTACCATTATTATAATGAACTGTGAATGACTTAAGAAACTCATTTCTTCATTCATTCAATCCCCTTGGCCAAGGTTTTATTCATCTCAGTCATTATAATCATAGAGCTCAAAATCTTTACCGAGAGTTGACGGATTCCTTATTGACTAATCATTAATTCTACAAGTATTTAAATTATACCCAATATCCATTCAACTAGCACCCTAGGGTATTAGGTGTTCGGAATCAAAGTATAAGAAATACATTGTTAATTACTATGACAGTCGCAGGTCAAAGGAAACTCTATTACTATGTTCATCTTGAGAATATCCTATTGACAAATATACGGTAATTATAACCATTAGGATTTCTCAGAGTGAGCCAGTTCAATGGTCATATCTCTATATGCACCATATATATATATATATATATATATATATATATATATATATATATATATAATTTAATAAATGAGATCTATTAATCTTCATCCAATGAAGACCGTTATATATATATATATATATATATATATATATATATATATATATATATATATATATATATTGATTTTTCATCAAATCCATCCGAATGCTACCTAAAATAAACAGAATTGGACACGAATCAAAGTAGCATCCATAGTGGCTAAAAGATAATTAATTCTTGATTAAACTCTACAAATTAAATGCAAATTCACTAGGAAAAGGTAGGAAAGATGCTCATGCATCACATATCTCAACTTCTTTAAGATAAAGGGACGGTTACTCACCTTAAAAGGTGGAACTACTCCAACGGTGGTTATTGGTTCACCACTATAAATACACTGACACCCCTCAGGTATCTCTAAGTTCCAATATATTCGAAACCTGCTCAACCCCTTGCTGACTTAGGCATCGGAGTGTCTTTGCAAGTACCACCCTCCATTCCATCATACACACAAGTCGGACGGCGGCTCCCAGACACAAATCAAATCGGAGACCATCTCCTCCTGACGTTTGAGCCAGCTTTACAAACTCAGTCCATTAATCTCCGGTTACCTATCGTAACAGTAACAATGGTGAATCATTGCTGTTCTGACGATGAAGAAAGAAGATAGGTGTTGCTGCTTTGGCTATGGCCGTGCAGGATGAAGGAGATGGCTCGTCTGTCAGGGAGAAGGACGCAATTTCGAAGGAGATGCATTGCTTTGGGTAGGTACAAGGATTCTCGAGTTCTAATGACAATCTAAGTTTACGGATGAGCATTATAGGCTCATGGCTGCGAGTTCTTCCCTTGAATACAGAACGATGAGACTCGAGAACTCTATTTCCAACACTGGTATGTGGCTTCTGATCGCATCGCTGGTTGCACTCAAAAAGATTGGACGGGTTGTATTTATCATTTAGAACGTCATATAGTGTGACTCCTTTTGTTTACTTATAACTTTCTCCTCATTTATATTTTATAAATAAATATTTGTTATGCAACATTCCTTTTTGTTTTTGGACCTATTCCAACCCTTACATATGAGAGCATGTGTTAGGCATCATCAATTTAAACTTTTAGAAAGATATACGGTTGTACTTGAGTGAAATATGTTATTCTTTTACTTTTAGCCATAGAAATATATATTAAAATATGTAGATGGTGAAGATTTTGATAAATTTTGTAGAATAAACTCCATTTTTCTAAGTGCATGGAAGAAAACAAATGTGTTTATCCAGTATCTCATTTTATAAGAGTGAGAAAGACACTTTTGTGCTACTTGCTTGGCTCATGAGTAATGACCGATGAGCCATGCGCTATTTTATTAAATAAAAGTCACAGCTTAGTTAAAATTTTAATGAGTCGTTGACCAAAATAAAATAATAGATAAAATAGATGAAATTATAAATTGGATTAATACAACTTAGAGTAATAATAATCACAGAAAGGTATAATTCTTTTTCCTCTTTTTGATTTTTAAAGTAGAACTTGTTAATAACTTTATATGTGTCATGCATTTTTAAAAAAATGAATATAGATAAATATTAGAGAATTATTTTTTCAAAAAAAATCATTAAATTCTTTTAATTTGTTAAGTTGCCGTGAAAAAATTTAAAAAACTAATCAACCACCAAAATCAACTACCAGTATAAAATACATGCTAGAATATAAATACGCATTGAAAATAAATTAAATCACACGTATATTTATATATAAATACATTGGTGGCTGATTTTAGTGGCTAATTTTAATATACAAATAGTATTTTTCTTTTAACATTTTATAAAAAGTAAAAAAATATTTATAACAACTGAATTTGTTAATATAAAAATTAAGGCATATGAAATTATATTTTAAAATAAATAAATTTTTCATTAATTATATTATAAAATTGAATAAATATGCCATTTGTTTTTAATATTTATATTTACTTTCATATTATTTCAAAAATTTGTTCAATTTTATTTTTGACTCTTTAAGTATATTTTACTTATAATTTTAGAGATTGACAATACTAATAAAGAATTTAATAATGTATCAATACTAACATAATTTATTGTTTGGACACAGAAGAACTAGAGTTTATATAAAATTAGCATCTAAAAATATAATTGAAACAATTTTAAAATATTAGAGATAAAACTAATATTAGAGATACTTTCAAAGATAAAAAAATATGTTTATTATTAAGTTTATTTTAATTTTTTTTATTATGATTGAATATCCTTAAAAAGCATACCATCTTTGTAAAGATTAATCATTGATTATAGTATGATTTTTATTGAAAATAGGACAATTAACATAAATAAAATGGTCGAAGGAAATCTTTACATAAATACAACATTGGCAAATTCCAGACGTAAATGCAACAAACGTAATTTTATGTAATCCGCGACATCTTCTAGCGGAATCAAAATGCACGTAATCCGCTACACCCTGTCGCGGATTATGTTGGAAACTAAATACTCATAAACCGCTACACCCAGTAGCGGTTTATGATCATATGGTGTTCAAACCTATTCCGCTACACCCTCTAGCGGATTATGAAGAGAGTGGAAGCAAAGAAGATGCCTATATATACCCAGCAAGTTATGTAGAGTGTCATTTTCATTCATTCATAACTTGAGGGATGGAGAGTGAAGAGAGCTTTTTGGTGTTAGTGCACTCTTCTGGAAAAATAAAAAAGAGTAAGAGGCACAGTGTGAAGTTTACAAATAGAGAACCACTGAGTGTTTTCATCAGGTCGTCTGATACGCTGTTGGATATGAAGAGCAGTATATTACAGAAGTTGGACGCGGGTGGTACAAAGTGGGTGAAGAAGCTATTCTACAAGATTCTTATTGCGGTTATGTCAACCGGTGTGCAATATGAAACATTCGTGTTACGACCAGATGAAGATATACAGGTGTTGTTTCATTGTCATCAGAGTTTCTCGGAAGTGAGGATACACGAGTTGTTTGCGAAGTTGGAACATGGGATCGATAGTTCTGGGGCATCCATGCCAAACCCTGAGTCTACCACGATGCGGGTGCCTCCACCTCGATGCCCGTCGTTGCACCTGAGTGTTTGTTGGAGTATTGGCCAGCTGGTCCAGTAGAGGTATTCACCTCAACTCATCCATCTTCAAATGTAGGACGTGAGGGGGAACCGGATCGGATAGAAAATGCGATGCTAGATGATGATTCTGACGAAGAACCTGCTGACATTGGAAGGGACAGCGATGATGAAATTCTGACAAACCCAGCAACATGTCAACCACCGTCAAGTGCGGCACACATGAGCAACCTGCACATTATTCTACCCTGGACCTGGAAGCCATCGGCCAACCGATGGAGTCAGCACCAACCTTTGGGGGTCAAGGGTTGCACGAGGGAAATTCTGTAGCTAAATTTCAAGTTGGCCAATCTTTCCACAGTAAAGAGGAAGCTGTGCTTACTGTAAAGGATTACAGCATTTGGCGCGGTGTTGAGCATAAAGTGATGGAGTCGGATCATCTTAAGTACCATGGGAGACGCAAGGAGTTCGGGAAGGGTTGCACGTGGATAATTCGCATCAGCCTACGAGCGCGGAAGGGAACCTGAGGGGTTCGACGGTACAACGGACCACACACATCCTTGGCTACATTGATATCAAGCAACCACCGACAACTTGATTATCACGTGATCTGTGCAAAGATCTTTTCTCTGGTTCGAGCCAATACGGCAGTATCGATAAAGATGTTGCAAGAAGCTACCGAAGGAACGTACAGGTTCAAGCCAACTTACAGGAAGATGTAGTTGGCAAAACAGAAGGCGGTTGCACAGATATACGGAAACTGGGAAGAGTCCTATGCTGAGCTACTTCGTTGGATCCTTGGTGTGCAGTCTACCATGGAGGGGACATTTGCCTTGTTGAAGACGTCTCTGGTTCGAGTCGGTGATGACGTCGATGACTCAACCGTGTACTTTCATCGTCTTTTCTGGACGTTTCCTCCTTGTGTATGTTGAAGCTTTCTGACATTGCAAGTTACTAGTCAGCATAGATGGTACTCATCTGTATGGCAAGTATGGAGGAACTTTGCTCCTGGCCATCGCTCACGATGGGAACTCCAACATCTTACCTATTTCTTTCAGTCTCGTGGAGGGGAAAAATGCCGAGTCGTGGTCTTTCTTCCTGACCAACCTGCGCCAACATGTGACTCCGCAATAGGGGATACTGGTCATCTCAGATAGGCACAACGGCATCAAGGCTGCACTAGAGAACCCTAACAGTGGGTGGTTACCCCCCTCATGCGTACCAAGCATTTTGTATTTGGCATGTTGCAGCTAACTTCGTACTCAATTTCAAGGGCACGGATGCAAAGCGTTTGCTTGTGAACGCTGCTTATGCAAAGACTGAGGCAAAGTTTCACTATTCGTTTCATATAATACGGACTAAGAATCCGGCAATGTGTGATTGGGCTAACAGAATAGAATATGATAAGTGGACTCAGTACCAGGATAGTGGCAGACGATTCGGTCACATGACGACCAATATATCTGAGTGTATTAATTCTGTTCTGAAGGGTACACAGAATCTTCTGATTACCGCCCTTGTGAAGTCCACATATGGTCGGCTAGCGGAGTTGTTTGTGATTCGTAGTCAGACGGCAGAGGCTCAGTTGGCCAGCGGTGCCAAGTTTGGCCAGTATTTTATGAAGGCGATGGAGCGCAACTTGAGAGACTCCAGGTGCTTCACTGTCACCCTGTTCGATAGAGACCAGTATGAATACACCATTGCCGAGACGACACCGACCGGGAGCTTTTCACTTGGGACATACCGAGTTTCCCTTTAGGATCGTACATGCGACTGTGGATACTTTCAGGCTCTCCATTATCCATGTTGCCATGCGATTGCATGTTGTGCCCAGTCAAGGCTTGACTGGTCTATCTATGTCGATGAAGTCTACACCATGCAGAAGGTGTTCAGGGTGTACCAGATGGGTTTTGTGCCGCTAATACCAGAGGGACTTTGGCCACCTTATGACGGTCCGACCGTTTTTTCGGATCCTAGCTTGAGGCGTTGTCGTGATGGGCGACTGAGGTCTACTAGAATCCAAAACAACATGGATGAGGCCGACCCTAACCGACCAAAGGGATACGGGCTCTGCAGACAGCCTGAGCACACGCGTAGATCTTGCCCCCAGAGAGGCTCCACCGTTGCTGGTAGTTCGTAGGACTTCTAGTTTCTTTAATTTTATTTTCTCATGTAGCAATTTACATTTTTGGGTGTTAGTGTTAGTGCCTTTGGTGTGTTAGTGTTAGTTCCTACCTATTTGTATGACATGACATTTTTATTTCCTTTAACTGTTATTCGTTGTATGACTATTTCATTTGTATGACTTATGTAGTAATTTAATCTGTGTTAGTGTTACTATCTGGTGGCTATTATATTTCTATGGCTTACTGCTTATGGAGAGTGTATTTGTATAACTTTGTACATTTTGCATCACGAGTTGTTACTATTACACTGGTATTCATGAATATGTTCCCAAGCTTCCACTCTCTTCATAATCTGCTAGAGGGTGTAGCGGAATAAGCTTGAGCACCATATGATCATAAACCGCTACATGATGTAGCAGTTTATGAGTATTTAGTTCTCAACGCAATCCACGACAGGATGTAGTGAATTACGTGCATTTGGATTTCGCTAGAAAGTGTCGTGAATTACATACAATTGTGTTTGTTGTATTTGCGTCTGAAATTTTCTAATATTGTATTTGCATAAATATTTTCTTCAATCATTTTATTTATGTAAATTACCCTTGAAAATAAATATAAAAATATGATACATGCTTGTTTAGTAATTATACAAAACTATTCTATAATTTCAATCTTCTTGATTTGCTAGATAATTTTATATTGTTTATATATAAATATTGAATTTACTTTTATTTGAAGTAATTGTTTATATTTAATTTGTTGAATTGTTTAATTTACATAATGAATATACACTTATATATAAATATTGAATTTACTTTTATTTGAATATACACTTATATTTAGATTATTGATTTCTTTAATCTCTAATTCACTTAAGATTATATTAAAAAAAATCCCAAACTTAATAAGTAACTCATAATAATGTATTTTGTACATTTAATTTTTTTTTTTTTTGTTGATCCGATATTCAAAACTTTTTTTAATTCGGACTAGATTCAGGTTGCGCACTTAATTGGGTGAATGAGTCTTAATAGAAATATATAATTGCACACACTAAATTTCAAAAAATAAATTTAAGTCGTTTATTATTCGGACAATCCCATACTTAATTAAGAACCTTAATTTATATTACATATAAATATCTAAAAGACTTGATTTCTTAAAAAAAAAAAATTTGCCCTTTATTTATACGAAGTCATTATACATATCTACACTTAGACCAAAATTTTCTATTAATAGCTTGACAAGTGAAATTTTAATTGAGAGAATTTTCTAATTGACCTTAGCACAAAATTTTTCTTTAAAATTTACACTTACGTATTTACATAGAAATATATATAAAGAATTAAATTATCTATCTTTCTTTTATTATTATTGCTATAGATATATAGAATATGATGTCAACAAAAAATTCTAAACTTTATTTTATCATATTTCAAATTGAATTAGTTCATATCTAATCTCAATTTGAAATGAATTTACTTAATTTCTTATCCAAATTTAATTAAAAATCAAATAAAAATTAATAATAAAATATATTTTTTATTTATATTTGATATTTTTAATTAGGGTAAAGTATATTTTTTATCCCTAAAGTTTGGCAAAAGTTTCAAAAAAATTTAAGACCAATCTAACAATAATGCATGAAAATTATTCTTGATTTGCTTGTATTGAGGGTTGTTCTTATGAAATTGTTGTTGAATTGGTCTTAAATTTTTTTAAAAATTAGCTGTCATGGGTATATTTGATGCAAATAAAAAACTTTTGGGACAAAATTAAAACAAAATAAAATTTAAGGGTATTTTTGAAATTTTTATCAAATTTTAGGGATAAAAAAATATACTTTATCCTTTTAATTATTTGTAATTATTATATTATTAGTGTTAGAAAATAATACAATAATATTTCAATTGGAGTATTTATTTTATCAAATTAAATTCTATAATTTAATTATCAAAATAATAATTAAATAATTTTTTAACAAAAATTACAATATATATTAGTGTGTGCTCTAATATATTCAATACTAAATGAATAATAAATTAGACATATTAAATTTACTAATAAAAAATATTATATAAAAACACTCTTTAAATATTATAATATATATGATTTAGAATGAATTTCATAAAATTTATTAAATAGAAATTTGTGCTTTTTTGAAATATAAGTATTTTATTTAAAAATAAAGTAACAATTAGATTCTCAAAAATGTTGACTTTGGATTAATTTGTCTTTGAAAAAAAAAGTATCAACTAGGCCTTTTAAGATAACAAACAGTAGATAAATATGTTCTTCTGTTAATAAATAGTAGGACATGAAACTTAATTGTCCATATATTTCATTATTTACAGTGGTGCATATCTCATTACTATCACATAAGTAGAAAAACAATGTAGTTTTGGACAGCGAAGTATTTAGGTGGATGTTACAATACTCCCCTCATGTTTGGAGTTTTGAAACTCCTTTGTATTATCAATATTGTAATGTGTGTTGGCACAATTTTCTAATAGGTATTTTATTAATAGAGCTTTTATTATATATTGAAAACTTCATCAAATAATTAATGTCAACAATATTTTTTTTAAAAATTAATATTTAAAAAATTAACACTAACATAAAATTATATTTTTAAATAAAAACCATAAAATAATTATAAAATATTAATAGAATACGTTGCTTAATAAAATAAAAATTAAAAAAACCGTTGCTTATAAATTATTTTTATAAATTAATAATTTAATCTCCCATCTTTACTTATTAAGCAACATTTTTTTAATTATTATTTTATTAGTGTTAATTTTTTTATTGAAATAAAATAAAAAAAATTATTGTTTCCATAACAATTTTTTTATTTTTATCTTTTAAGATTTATTTTGTTTTAAAATTTCATAAGCTCATACAGTCATACTGGTATATTTTTTTTATTAATTTAATTTTATTCACATAATTTAAAATTTTAAATTATAAAATCTTTAAATTAAAATTTAAATAAATATAATTTAATTAATAACTTAATTTAATTTAATAAAAATAAACGTATTCATATTATTATATTTATATGATTAATTATATTTATTCGATTTAAAAAAATAACTATTTAAAATCGTTAATTATAAATTAAAAAATTAATATACTCGTATTATTTTTAATACGATTATGTTTATAATACTCCCTAATAGTTTGGTAAATCAACCGTATATAAAGTTTTTAATTATTTAATGAATCAATACTCTATATATTTTTATTTTTAAATTAGTTTTTTGCAGTTAAAATTTCTATTATTTTTTTATATTTATTTTACCGCTTCTGCTTTAAATATTAAAATCCTTTATATTTATTTTACTCCATGGCTCTCTTTCTCAAATCTCACTTCTAACCAAATCTATCACTACCGTTCACTATCGTGACCGGTGTCTCGTTTAACGTTACATCTCCTTCATCATTTTTTATTATTCTATTCGGATATGTTTTTAAACTATCTTCAATTTTTGTCCCTATTTTAATTGTTCTGGTATTCTATTTTTGTTCCTATTTTAGTGTTTTAAATTAAAATTTAAAATTTTACTTTCTAACTCATTTAGTAATCTAATTCTAAAAGAACATCTTAATATTTAAACTTAATACTAAATAATATATTTGATTCTATTAATTAAATTTAAATTCACATTTTCGTGTTGTTTCTTTTATTTACCAAAGATAAAAAAATTCAAATTCAAATTTTTATTTTTTAATTTAATAAAACAACTTTAACTATTTAAATAGTATTTTTATCATTTAAAATTATATGAAAGTACATTTTAGTCTTTTAAAATTAAATTTAAATTTTAACATTATAAATTTATTTAAGAGTAAAGTACTGTTTTTGTTCCCAACATTTGGGATAAGTCTCAAAGTTATCCCTAATGTTTAAATCGTTTTATTTAAGTATCTAACATTTTAAAATTGGCTCCATGTTGTCCTGTCGTTAGGGATCTGTTAACAGAATTGACGACGAGACAAAATTGAGACTATTTTAAAATGTTAGGGACGTAAATAGGACGAAAACGTTGGGACAAATCCCTAATAGCAGGACAACATTGAGCCAATTTTGAAATGTTAGGTAGCGTTTGGTGGAGAGACAGAGACGAAAAGATTGAAACTGAGAGACAGAGACTAAAAGATAGAGATTGAAATAAATCTCAGTATTCTGTTTGGTGCAAAGTGGGAGACAGAAATTAAAACAAGAATGAAACTCTAATTTAATTTGTACAAATGGTAAAATTGGAATTAATTAATTGAAATGAGAATATTTTAGGTATAAAATATTATTAAAGTTTCAGTCTCCATCTTTAAAAATTTTAGTCCACTGTGTCCTTACTTTTTGGAGGTACTGAAATATTGAAATTTTAGGGATAGAGACAGAAATTTTAGTACCAGTCTCTGAACCAACAAACATGATACTGAGTCTCTGTCTCTTAGTCTCTGTCTCAATAAGACGATTTAAATGTTAGGAACAATTTTATGACTTACCCCAAACGTTGAGGATAAAAATGATACTTTACTTTTTATTAAATGATATCATTTCAAATTAGAATTTGATTTTTAAATAAAAGAAAAAAATATAAATAAAAAATGAACGATAATTAAAGTGAGATTAGGGTTAGACAAAAATTATATAATTTATTGTTAGGTTGGTTGTTTGTGCTTGTAAGTCGGTGTTAATTTTTATAAGGACATTTTTGTCTTTATAAAATTATTTATAAGAATATTTGATAAATTAAAATTTAAAATTTTATTTTCTAATTCATTTAAACAAATTTAATCCTAAAATATTTTTTATTGTTTAAATTTATAGTTTTTGATGCATGTAAACAACGATCAATACCAAAGAGATATTTTTGTCATTTTATTAATATTTAAATAAATATTTTATAATTTTTAAATTAATTTTTAAAAAGGATAATTTTATCTTTTTAAATTTAAATATAATTTTTTATTTTTATTCTTTTTAAAATTAAATTAAATTTTTAATTCAAATTAAATAACTTTAATTTTAAAAAACTTTTAGTCTTTTAAAATTAATACGAAAATATATGTTTGACTTCAGTTTTTTTAAAAATGTTAGATACTTAAATAAAACGATTTAAACATTAGGGATAACTTTGAGACTTATCCCAAATATTGGGAACAAAAACAGTACTTTACTCTTTAATAAATTTATAATGTTAAAATTTAAATTTGATTTTAAAAGACTAAAATGTACTTTCATATAATTTTAAATGATAAAAATACTCTTTAAATAGTTAAAGTTGTTTTATTAAATTAAAAAATAAAAATTTGAATTTGAATTTTTTTATCTTTGGTAAATAAAAGAAACAACACGAAAATGTGAATTTAAATTTAATTAATAGAATCAAATATATTATTTAGTATTAAGTTTAAATATTAAGATGTTCTTTTAGAATTAGATTACTAAATGAGTTAGAAAGTAAAATTTTAAATTTTAATTTAAAACACTAAAATAGGAACAAAAATAGAATACCAGAACAATTAAAATAGGGACAAAAATCGAAGATAGTTTAAAAACATATCTGAATAGAATAATAAAAAATGATGAAGGAGATATAACGTTAAATGAGACACCGGTCACGATAATGAACGGTAGTGATAGATTTGGTTAGAAGTGAGATTTGAGAAAGAGAGCCATGGAGTAAAATAAATATAAAGGATTTTAATATTTAAAGCAGAAGCGGTAAAATAAATATAAAGAAAATAATAGAAATTTTAACTGCAAAAAACTAATTTAAAAATAAAAATATATAGAGTATTGATTCATTAAATAATTAAAAATTTTATATACGGTTGATTTACCAAACTATTAGGGAGTATTATAAACATAATCGTATTAAAAATAATACGAGTATATTAATTTTTTTAATTTATAATTAACGATTTTAAATAGTTATTTTTTTAAATCGAATAAATATAATTAATCATATAAATATAATAATATGAATACGTTTATTTTTATTAAATTAAATTAAGTTATTAATTAAATTATATTTATTTAAATTTTAATTTAAAGATTTTATAATTTAAAATTTTAAATTATGTGAATAAAATTAAATTAATAAAAAAAATATACCAGTATGACTGTATGAGTTTATGAAATTTTAAAACAAAATAAATCTTAAAAGATAAAAATAAAAAATTGTTATGGAAACAATAATTTTTTTATTTTATTTCAATAAAAAAATTAACACTAATAAAACAATAATTAAAAAAATGTTGCTTAATAAGTAAAGATGGGAGATTAAATTATTAATTTATAAAAATAATTTATAAGCAACGTTTTTTTTATTTTTATTTTATTAAGCAACGTATTCTATTAATATTTTATAATTATTTTATGGTTTTTATTTAAAAATATAATTTTATGTTAGTGTTGATTTTTTAAATATTAATTTTTAAAAAAAATATTGTTGACATTAATTATTTGATGAAGTTTTCAATATATAATAAAAGCTCTATTAATAAAATACCTATTAGAAAACTGTGCCAACACACATTACAATATTGATAATACAAAGGAGTTTCAAAACTCCAAACATGAAAGGAGTATTGTAAGTATTTATTATCTTTTGAGTTTTTATATATTCTTTATCAACTACTCTCTATTTATCACAAATTCTATCAAAATAAGTAAAATTTCGTTTCAAAAATTGTTATCTATATAACTATCTTTCATAAATAGATATATCAAAATAATTAATAGTATATATAAACATCATTATTAAATTTTAATTGACAAATTAATAAAAGGACATCATATGTCCATCATTTATTATCTTAAAAAACTAAATTAATATTTTTTAAGAATTAATTTATTCAAAGTCAAAATCCTCAAAACCTAATTATTACTTTACTTTTTTTTTAAATCTATTATAAATAAAAAAGGTCACCTACGTACTACTCTACTAGTACTTTTAAAAATTATATACACTTTTAAAATTTAAAAGAACTAATAAAAGTTATTTTATATTATATAATTAATTTATCCAAACAATTACTATATTAATTAGCCATGCTACTTTTATTCAATTTTTAAATTTTTTTATTTTATCTTTTTTTTTTAATCCTGATATCCAAACTCTCTTCTTATATATCTCGCCCTTTTTAAGAACATTTACAATTTAAACATTACATTATGTTTTTACAATTACTGAGTGTGAAAATAAATTGTAAATAGTTTACAAAAATGAAAGCAAATCTAGTTTTTTTTTTTTACGTATATTATCAAAAGAAAGAACTTTAGTCTAAGATAAATAAAAAAAATTTATGATAAAATTGACGCAAATTAAAAAAAATATTACATTAAAAAATATATTAGAGATATAACTATTTATATATTTCAAATAGTATTATAAAATTATATCAATATCTTCTAATAAAAAAAAAATACTGTTAGTTGAAAATATTATATTTTGAAGAAATATCTGAATTTAAGATTTAGTAACTTTGTATTTTAAAAAGTAAAAGTCTCTATTAAAAAAATCTATGGCTGAGAATATGAAGTAGGAGCTAATCGGTGGATTTAGTCAAGGATACTGACTGATATGTTCGAATCGAAGAGTTCAAGTGTCAAAGATTATTTTCAGCAGTTATTTATACTAGGCAAAAGGAGCGAAAACAATTGTTTAAAAATTAAAAGGAATATGAAAGTTACATCTCAATCTAATTGATTGGAAATACTTATAAATATGAGAAGATTTGGAGGAATGAGAGTTAGAATCTTTTCAACAAACACTCAAGCACATTCATATTTTAGAGACTTTTTGAGTCTGCCTCGAATTACTTTTTTATAAGTTCCTTCCATTCTTTTTACTCTCTATATTTTCTGTCATCTTTAATTCTTTTACAAATTTACTTTTTAAAGTAACATTTAATTTTTTTTGCTAAATTTTGTGTTTCAATACTTTATTTTTAATTTCAAAAGTCCTTTGATTTGATCGAAAGCATTTTACTACTTTCATTTAAATTTAATGTAATTAATTACAGTCAATTTATTTTTGAAATTGCTTAGGTTGTCTTTTAGATTTTTTTTTTATTTTGCTTAATCGAAAGGTCCTTTAATGCACTTTTAAAAAATTAATATTCACACAAAAAAGTAGGTTTCACTCTCAAACCATTAAATATCGAATTACTCTTAATTTACTAAAAATCGATAAAACAAATACATTCTAAAATTTTAAATTAAATTAAGTAAAGACAATATATTAAACAAGACCTGTGACTAGCCGAGCCATAATTTTTGTTACTCATAATTATCTATTAAATTACATTATTAATAACATTTTATAACTTGAAATTGTTAGAGGTATATAAAAAGTTTAGTAACAAAAAATTTTTAGTTATAATTAGTCAAAAAATTTTATAATTTATTTTATTTATATAACTTAATAATATTTTAATTTTCTATTTCACTCCCTTATTACTCTACTTATCATATTCTTATTAGCCCCACTTATTAATGATATTAATTATAATATCATATCTCTAACTATTTAGCCATTTTTGTAATTACTATTTAATATTTTCTTTTATAATTTAAATGTTATAATGTCATATGATTCTCTTTCCCATACATAATAAATAGACACCAATAGAATGACATATTTGGAGAGAGGTTCAAATCTTAGATTTAAGAATACAATAATCACTAATAATAATTAAAACGGTAATAATATTAATTAAATTATTTTAATTGTAATTGATTTTTATTTTTTTAATTTATTTATTATTATGGCAAACGTTGACAAATGTGAAAGCTTTGTTTAATAGGTTTTTTATTGTTAATTTGGATCATGAAGGTTGTTTGTTCCCTCCAACTAAAAATCACAACTTTATTTCAATTACAAGCACAATTGAAATAGGACAAGGAAATTTACAAGAAAGAGTTGAAGAATAATTTGAATAACAGACAAACTCACCCGATGAGATTATTGTCCATCAATCAATTTTCGAGAATATGAAAGACTACACTAACTTTGATGAGGTATGGTAATAAACTGATTTAATTTTTTGTTTATGTGCATCTATAATTATATTGTCCTAACTAAATTCATACACATAGCATTCATAAGCTCATATACATAACATCCATAATTACATACAACTAACATCTAAATTTTAAATTCATGTTTATTAGATATTACATTCATACACATATTATTTTTTAGTTATTGCATAAGTAACTATCAAATTAACACAGATGTTTTTAAATTTTTTCATCGTTGAATTTGAAAAAATGTCAAATTCTTAAATTAATTTATTCAATTGATAAATACACTCATAACATCCATAAATTCATACGCATAACATCGATAATTTCATATTAATAACATCCATAATTTTGTACTCATAATATTCATATTTTCATACATATGATGTATGTCTATAATTAATAAATTTTTATAATTAATATTACCAAATTTTAAACTATGTATCTTATTGTATTTTTCAAATTTTCTTATATGTGCATTAATAGGTCATGATTTTACTTATTTTAATATTTTTTATTTAATATTCATATGTATGCTTATTTATTGATTTTAATATGACGAGTTAATAATTATTTTTAAAAATTTATTTTTTAATTTTTTTATATCTTATCTTTTGTTTTTTATTTTCTAATAGTTTATATGTAAAATATGAGTTGTACAGTAGAAGTTGTTAAAATTTTTAAATTTAACCTCCATAATTTTTGCAGGAAAATTGTATTTTAATGAGTAATAATGTGAGTGAGGAATTTTAGGGATTTAATTTGGAAGAAACTGAAATTGATTTTGGAAAGAATATTAATGACTCCAAGCATGCAAAAAAATGATAGGTGATAAGGAGAGTAAGTGATAAAAAGATGTATATCACTTGCTTATCAAGAAAATAAAAATTTTTATATTGTAATTAATTTTTGGCTACCTAGCACTCCTCATTTAAAAAAAGTTTTTACAAATTTAAACACCTACAAAATTAGATGATTTGACAAACTTTGTATTAATACCTTTGCTAATAGGTTTAACTTAAAATGTGATATAGAATTATTTTTTTTTTGGTGACTATGTGATATAAAATTATAGACAATAAATTTTGGAAGTTATATAAATTTTCAAATAATATTGATTTTATCATTTATTACAAAAATACAAATTCGTTTTGCTTGTGGTATTTTCATAATTAAGTTCAATGCTTCATAATATAAAAAAATTACAATATAATACAAATTCTAAATTTTAGTCGCTCATCATCTTCATATAATCATATTAATAAAAAAAATTATACTATACATAAGAAAAAAATTAAGTTGTGCATTGTTCAAAATTCATTAATTATATATCAAATTATATCAACAAAAAAATAAAAAAATAAAACGAGTAAAACTGGTGCAATAATTAATTAAGTAAAAGCTATAAAAACCAATATTTAACTGTCTTTTTTTGTCTTTAACTCTCTAACTAAAGGGATATTTTTGTCATTAAGAGATAAGACAAAATCATATCCACTACCTGATCGTACATGGAAATTTCATGTTCCATAAAAGTAAAGGGAACATGTGATAATTTTCCAAACTTTTGATATTCAGAAACTTGTTTGTTAAAACAGAAACCTAACCCTGTTGCTTTAATTCGAGTCATTGAGTGGCAAAAGAACCAGTACTTCGTTCAAGAGAAAAATAGATAAGAGTTAACTAATTTGTTTTTAAATTTTATTAGAAACAAACCTGTTCGAAACCAAAATCATTGGGTACTAATTTGGATATTATTACAATCATATCTCTATAATTAAAAAAGAAAAGAAAAAAACAACTATAGTGAGATGTTAACATGTAAAGACAACAAAAGCAGAGAAGCAAACTAGCAAAGAAAAGTGAGCCATTAGATGAAATCCCACACTAATCTCATACCATTAAAACCATCATTAATGGTTATTTGATGGCTACAAATCACAAAAGTTGCTGACCCCTGGCATTTCTCATATAAGAAACCTACACAGATTAAGAACATTGTTTGCTTAATTATACAACTATCTACTTTTAATATAACAACCTTTCTCTGTCCATGCATCCAATTAAAGTGAAAACCAACTATGTAAAAGCACTTAATATAAATCCTCAACTGTGGGTGGAAATTGGCATTAGTTGATACGATTTTGGAGGTAAAGTGTTTAAATTTGATGCATATAGTATACAAAATAGGATTAAAACAAAATGTAGAGCCCATGGACAAGCCTTGGTCCAATAAGCAGGTAAAGTGTCCTGTTTCCGGCTATCATGTTCATACAATAATGAAAGGAATGATAGGGGGATAGGATTTATCATAATAATAATAAACAAAAAATGAATAATGGAAATTACATTATTGTGCTTATTTTCCTTCCTCTACCAAAACAAGAAGATTATAGTGCCACTTTAAAAGCCTAAAACTTCATCTAATTGGCTTGGCTAAAAGAGATTAGAACAGAACCAATAGGAACATATGTGACGTGAATTCTCTCCATAATTTATATTTACATTGCATTTGGAGAGGCATAGCTCTCTAGTGATAAGGATTAATCCCCTCACCAAAGACTAATAAAAGCCTTTCTAATTTTATACATGAATAAATGATCAATTTTATACCTGATTGACATAAATCACCACAGGAAAAGGATAATTATCTTACTCTCCTTCTTGGTTTCTTTTGATAGTTGTTAACAGAGAAGAGCTTCTTCAAGACCTTCACAATCACTACCATGCTAGGCCTATTGATATTCTTAGTTGCTGGAACTAGTGCATCATTATTATTATTATTGTTATTATTGGCAAATCTTGAGGAAGCTGAGTAGCACATCTGCATTCAACAACTTCTCTTGAAGATGTAGCAGAAGAAACAGTTTTTGAAGAACACATCAACTCCTCATTGAAATCCTTCCACAACAAGTCCATTTTCTCCTCTTCATCATCATCATCCAACAAAGTTCGTTGTTGAATTCTGGTCTCAACTGATGAGAAGCTCTTCCTTTGAACCTTGGATATCAGTTTTGCTCCAAAGAAATCACCATCTTCTTCTCCTTTGTTTCTTTGGTATGGATTAGGAGATGGTGCCGATGACAGATTCCACAAAAGAGGTGAAATGGCATGTGCATGAGTGTCACTGATTCTAGGGAAATTGAATTCATCTGTATCCATGGCTTGGATAATCAGAATTCTAAAAGATTGAAAAGAAATTACGGTGGTTTTTGGTTAGGTTTGTGAAGGTGGGCCTTGAAGTTGTTTAGGGAGGGGTTTTAGTTCAACTGGTGCAAAAACCAAAGCAAGAATGATAAGTGTGCTTTCTCTCTCTATGATCTTGTTTAGTAACTCTCTCATTACACAAGTCTTTCAAGCAAGTTTATGGCCATTCATAAGTAGGTCAGGGCCATAGATGTCTAAACATAACAAGAGGCAACCACTCATTTCCTTTGGTTAAATTTGTTGAAAAAATAATTGATACACACTATATCTATAAAGAAAGTGAAGTAAGAATGAATAAAAGATGTATTTTCCCATATTTATGTCTAATTCAAAGAGAATTTGAGTAAATTCACCAAATACTAGATGTGCACAGGACCTTGAAAGTGCATTCAACTCATGCATGTACCTTAACTTGCTTTGTTTGTTGGTTGGTTGGTTGGCAGAGTATGCATACACAATGAGAGTAACAGTGGCAGGGAATGTATATAGCTTTGGGGCCATCCTGCTTGACCTGTTGACTGGAAAGGTGACAGAAGGAACCGAATTGGTGAAGTGGGTTTTGCATAATTTGGTGAACAAAGACTACATTCTTGATTCCAATGTTAGCAAAACATCTCAAGCTGTGAGAAACCAGATGCTAGCAATTCTGCAGATTGCTCTTGTTTGTGTTAGTACATCTTCAGAAGCAAGACCAAAGACGAAGAGTGTGCTAAGAATGCTTCTGAATGCTAGATAGATGAAGCCATCATATTATTTGTTCTGCAAGGTTGCAATGAAATAAATCTCCTTAGGGAACTTTTCTTTTCCAGTATAGAATTTAAAGATGAAAGATAGAATACCTGATAGCACAGATTTTGCTTAGTATGCCATTTTTGTACAGTGAAATCATATTAGATCATACATACCAGTATTGATATCATTTCGTTCAAGGTGTTGGATTCTAGATCCTCCAATTTCATAGAAAAATTTTAAGAAGGATCTAAACTTTATCATGGATTTTATATACCTAACAATACTATAATAGCAATGTTATTTTTTATTAGTGTTTTGCTCAAGCTCCAAATTATTCGATGTTATATTGGGTTTTCTTGCCTGCCTTGAATTTTTCAAAGGAAAATAAAAATGGTCCTTAAATCTATATATATTAATATAGTATACTAATTTGGTATAATTACATAACACTTCACAGAAAATGACATAATCTTAAGATTTTTGATAGAAAAATGATAAACAATTAGAAATATTTTCCTATGATAATAAATGTTGATTGGCACTTAGTTTTCTTTTTCTTTTTCTCCCTTAAAAAAAAACAAGTATTAATGTGTGTTTGGTAAAATTTATTCATAAGGTGTTTGTATTTAATTTTCAATTAAGAAAAATGTGGAACAACTCTATACTACGTTTTTGTTAGGCAAAACTTTTTATATGTCTCATATTAATAGAAGTAAGCAATTCCATAAGTCTGATTGTTAGAGAGAATTATTGCCTTTCAATCTTGATTAGTCAGTTAATGTAACTATTTTACCAACTTATTTAAAGGTTTTAATAACTGGTACAGAAAGAAGACGATTGAGAGGAGAGAGAGGGAAGATCGGTATAATTTTGTAACACGTCTCATAACAAGTTTCTATAATAATATTAACATTACCAACTTCTAACACAGCATAGTTAAATGTCAATTTGATAGAGTGGCTACAACACCCTCGTCGACATGAAGAATCTAATAACTTAACAAAAGCTTCTAAAAAGTTAGACTGCAGGACTATGATTCATGTCAAACTAGAGATAAAGTTATGGCTACCAAAGTGCCAATCTCCCCTGTCAATAGAATCATTCCAGTTTCTTCATTTAGATTTTTTCAAATTCAAACAGTTATGATGTTCGTTTAAACAAATCTTGAACTTGATTTAATTCCTTCTCTGAAATCAAGAAGCAGGCAAGAATGTTAGCTAACAACCTTGATCAAATTATAGAGCTATGCAAGTTTACCGAATAAATAAAAGAACAAGGAGAAAAAAATGCTAAAGTAGCTTGAAACCAGTTCATTATTCAAAATCGTTGCACTTGGAGAATCTTATGTTATATAAATTGCACACATGGCTAACCATTCAAAACATCTTATTAGATAATAGATACTTCAATTCAAGATTAAACAGTTTTTCTAAATATGAGTATGACCAAAATGTTGCTGTTCAATAAGGCCTCTAGTTAACAACTTTACTAGCTAGAGATCTCTCCTAATCATATCTTAGTAATCAACATTAATTTACATTTTAGTACGATCTGAATAGAAAATAAGCAGAAAACTCGGATGAAAAGATTGAAATTGGAGATAACCTGCAGCTTCGAGTTCCTTCTGTAGTTCTTGGCATCATTCTCAGCCTGTAATGTGACGCACAAAAAACACCGTTTGAAGTTATACGGCGCCGTTTTGATTTTTTTTTAAGAAAGAAAAAAAAACCTGGCGTTGCCTTTACTCCCTCACGGCCTCACGGCCTCACCCCGGAAAAAGATGCTCTCCAATTTTTTTAACAATTGATAGAATCCAGTGTGATCTATCACTTTTGATTTTATGAGTGGAACCAAAAATAAATAAAAAAAAAACGCAATAAATAATTAGATTGAACACTTGATACCATCCAATTTTTTTCTCATTGGAGAGGATCCACTCCTGCCTCACCCCCTTCCCCCAACACCCCCTACCAATTCGTGAATCACTCTGAAGTCTGAAGTGAACTCTGAAGCAAAGTTAAATCCCCAAATCAAAACCCTAGGTTCTCCCTACAACGTTTCTGCCGCAGTGCTGCCGCCGTCCGTGCTGTCAGCGCCGTCCGTGGCCAAGCCCTCTCTTGTAGCTCGGCGTCTTCCTTCCCCCTGTCCTCCGTCCGTCCTCCGTTCTCTGTTTTAGGGGTTTGGAGCAGCTCGCCGTGCGCCGCTCGTCGTCGTCCGTGTCTCCGTCGAAGGTTAGTGTCACTGCTTTCACTTCTTCAGTTCTTGTTCGTGTCTCCTTCTTCTCTCCCCAGAGCCTGCCTCTGTTTACTGATTTTTAAAGGGAAATTGTGAAATTGCTAATTTTTGCTGATTTTATGCTGCTGCTCTTTCTTTACTTCCTGAAATTTTTGTTGAAAATTTCTTGCTGCTGCTAAGAATGAAAATCAAATCATTATTAAAATTTTTGTTTAGGGATTACTTGTTGCTGTTTTGTAATGTTTGTTAAAATTTCAGGTTTAGTGTGATTAGGGATTACTTGCTGCTGTTGAAAGTTCAGTATGATTAGGGATTACTTGTTGCTGTACTTGCTGTGCTGTTGAAATTTCAGGTTCAGTGCGACTAGGAATTACTTGTTGCTGTTTTGTAATGTTTGTTGAAATTTCAGGTTTAGTGTGATTAGGGATTACTTGCTGCTGTTGAAATTTAAGGTTTAGTGTGATTAGGGATTACTTGTTGCTGCATTGTAATGTAATAATGTTTGTTGCTGAATGATAATTTGTACTGCTGCTGTTTTTAATTTTGTTTATGATTTGTTAATTTCAGTTATGAATGATAGTATTAATCAAAAAGTAATTGCTGATAATAATGCATCTGTGAATAATAACTTACCTACCAATCCTCCTATTTTGGTTTTGTTACTTTCAAATTCGCTCCAATCCATTTACAGGTTCATAAACACGGATGAAGTTGCTTTTGTTAATAACTTCTATGTTTTTTTTGCTTTTCTGGATTTAATTGATATATAGCTTTAATTCGGTCACTATTTTTCTTGCTGATCTTCTAATAGTTTGGTATTGCTTTTACAATTGCTGCTTTTACACTTGCTGTTGCTGCATAGTTCCTAGTTCCTGTGCATATGTTCTTTCTGCTATTATTATTATTATTATTGCTTACCGTATCTGTTTAGTAGTACCTTTTATGTTTTTCTCGTTTTCAATTTGTTATAAATTTCTTTTGTACTCCATAATGTAATATATACCAAGGGAGTCTTCATGTCGGCTTAATATTTAGGTATTTTTTTTTATTATTTAACTTTTGAGTTTGTATTTTGATAAGATCATGTGAATTTGGTTGATGATATTTTATGTAGTGTTTTAAATTTTGAATATATTTTAAGATTTATATTAGACTATAATTATATTTTAGGATGTTTATTTATAATTTATTTATTATTCTATTCATAAATGATTTTCCCGGTTGAATTTCCGGTTGGCCAATAAACCAGTAAACCAGTAACTAGAACGGTTTGATGACCGGTCCGGTTCTCAGAACCTTGCATGAAATAAAACAGCGCCGTTTGGGAAATTTTTGAAAACCGGCTGAGTCCTTGTTTGGTTCGACTGACCAGCTCCCGGTCGGTTTGGCGGTTCATCGGCGGTTTTCAAATTTGGCGGTTATAGTTTTTAACCGAGCCGCAAACCTCGTTGGTTCACAGTTCGACCGGACAGTTCGAACCGGTTTTCAGAACCTTGGTTTTTTGGCTTTTTCAAGTTTGTAGATTTGTAGCCCTTTTTTCTTACTATATTATTTTTAGTATATTAAAGGCAAAATTTCCAAGGCGTAGAGCGAAGAAAATGGTCAAACAATCAACTCAATTGAAGGAACTTAAAACCCAAACGCAGCAACCTCAATTCAAGGAGCTTGAAATCGAAGGTACAGCAAAATCAAATAACAAATTTCTTGATCAGCATAAAGTTTTCACTATTTATTTTCATTAAAACTCTACCTGTGTTTGTGGCAGTGGAGCGTCAAATCAGTGCAATTAGGGTGGTTCGTGATGTTGAGATCGAGAGATTGTTGATGGAACTTCGTTTGGTTCGGTCGTGTTTCAGTGAGGAACAGCTCCGGAAGCCAATGCTGCAGGTCTTCGAAGAAACCTTACCGAATCTCTCAATTGTGAAAGATGGTGGGAATGGGAAATTCGATGTGAAGTGGAAAGAGAGAGGGAGCAGAATGTCCACGACCTGTGGTGGTGTAGGAAGAGATTTGCACGCTTCTCTGTTCCAGATGCTTTCAATTGCTTTTCCTTCGGAATGTCCTTCTTCGGTTCCTCAGTTTGGTGGTTTTGAATACTCTAGCAATACTGGTAGTGTTTAGTTTTCTCTTTCGATTTAACTCATTTCATATCTGAATTAAAGTTTCTTAAATTGAATTAAAAAAAATGGAAATGTGTGTTACGAAACATACTATTGTTCTATGCCCCTTAAATTGTTTGAGTTCCTTCAATTTTGAATGATTTTACTATAGATATTATAGTTCTTATACATTTTGGCATAGATTGTAGTTGATACCTGTTAGTTTACTTCTTTGTTGGCAGGGAGAACAGGATTTGTTGGTGATGAAAATCTTCATTTTAAGGACTTTGTATGTTCTCTATCTTCTCTGTGCACTGATTAATTGTATTTTGTAACATCCTTAGCTGGCTTGTTTGGGTCACTTATGCAGGACTTGATGCGACATAAAATTGGGGTAGCTGTGTAGGAGCAGCATTAATATAGCACTTCCATTCTCATTTCCATCATGTGCTGAAGCATCCATGAATTGATTTGAATGAGAAATGTTGCTACTCATTTAGGATCGTTCCATGTACAGATGGAAGAGAACTTACCTCGATTACTAGTTTCTTTGCATACGCTGCTAAATCTATTATGACTAACTTAAACAGCTTGCAAATAACAACTAATTAGTGATTGCAATGTATTGTGATAATATGAATTGATTGAATGTCTGTTACATAGGTTTTTGAGGAGCCATGTGAAGCTCAGACTCTCACAAGTCAAGAAGGTCTTCAGACTCCCAATGTCCGTATTTTCTCCCTTTATTTTTTACCTTCTGTTTTTTATGGATGACTTTATGAACTCTAGTATTCATTGCTGAGGCTATTTTTTAAACAGCTGTGATTAATTTGGCTTTGTTGCCTTTTGTAGGTGAGTAGTCAGCGCTTGTCTGTTGGGATGACACCCAAAACCCTTAGACTGCCGAAACCTGGCGAGATGCTTCTCTCTGTCCATGGATCACCTCTTGGTGTTTACAAGGAAAATAACATGGAAGCTATATATGGTATGAAGCAAATGTTCTATTTGAAACTATTGCTATATCTTGTTCATTTAGTTTCCTTGTTGCATGAAGAGAAGGCGACAACTCCTTTAGTTTAACATCTGCATACTTTCCCAAAAATAAACTGGAAAGATAACAAATAAGCTCCAAAAGATTTAAAAAGTGAGAAAACTAACCGGATATTAGTTATATTTTTTCATAAAATACTTTAGATATTAGATTTCAATGCGATTTTTTGTAAGCATTATTAGAAAAATGAGACTTTGTCATAGTTAAAATTTGGTGATTTGTCAAGGAATTTTTTCGATGTTTTTTGTGAATGATTGAATTTAAAATAAAATGCACAAGTTGTTTGCTAAATACAAAATTCCTTTATCATTTATGTAAAAACAATATGATATTTTTGTTAATTTTGTCACGTTTTTAAATCTTCTGAGACTTATTTGTCATTCGTAGAAATCTTATTTGGTTATTTTTCATAGCGATATGAGTTTTTTGGTGCAATTTCGGTAGTTTACCTTGTTCCTAATAGCATGTGAGCTATTTTTAGCTCAATTTGTTAGTTACTTTATAAGCTAAGCTCTTGAGCCCGTGAGCTACTGAGCTTGAGCTAAAAATTTGAGCTCATTTATTAAATGAGTCAAACTTAACTTTGCTATATTCCATGAGCAGGGTTATATATTCATTTATCGGTTCACATAGATATGTAGATGCCTGAGACCTTGGCATAATATCACTTATATCATTATATATTATTAATAATAATATATAATATCTCAATTATTTGCATAATGTGTCTTGTAGATTAAATATGTTGAAAATAAGTATGTGCTTATAGCCAACAGCTTAATTAATATCTAAGGGTTAATGTTCAAAATGGTCTTTGAAATTTTACTCGTGCATCAAGATTCCATAATAAGATTAAGCTCAATAATAAATCAGTCAAACCATGAGTTGAGCTAAATATTATCAAGCTGAGTTTGAGCATTGTCAATTTTGAGGTCGACTTTGCGTATTTTCAACCCTTGATTTTGTTTTTGTTCTTTCGCACTGAATGAAAATCCTGGAATCTTCCAGAATACTCTAGTTATGATATCTATTATTATCTGCAGAGTCAGAAGAAGGTTAAATGCCTGCTAAAGCTATTATGCGCACTGACAGTACCATCCTCTTCATCTCCTTAGAGGATGGCCATGTAAATTTGGTGGCCCCTAGTTCATCATTTTTCATTTAATGTTCTACAGTTTTAGATGAATGCCATTGACCATTCTACAAAGTTGCTTATACCATATAGTTTCAAATTCAGTGTTGGTTTATACTTGGGGAAGCATAATTGTTAGATTATTACATATTTACATTGAGGTTCAGTTATTTAGTCAGTAATGAGAATTATTCTCCTAAATATGTATGTTAGGATTGGTTTCATTCTGTTAAGAGTAGTACAAACTACTTAAAATGAGTATGTAAGTGATAGCTATGATTGATTGTATTGGTCAACCTCATTTTAAATTTATGCTTAGAATTTTCTCCCAGCCTACGCAATTTGTCTGAGACTCCGTGCATTCCATTGGTTATTGACATTTGTTAACCCTTCGTGTTATAAATTTTAATAATTTGAATTGTGTATTCTTTTTGCTAATAGATGTTTTATATTGTTATGAAAACCATCATGTAGTATTTAATCTGAAAGTAATAGCAGAAGCAATAGAATAATAGCAAGCGGCATACAATCCCATAAAAAAGAAAAGAAAAAGGTAGACGTAAGTTGATTGTGCAATAAATCTTTCTCCTTTTTCACCCTATCGACGTTTGCCATGTAGCATTTGGATTAAGTCCAAAGTAGCCATGTAGCATTTGGATTAAGTCCAAAGTAGTTTTTGAGATGAAAAAGTTTTTGAGATTTTAATTACATTATAAATATCTTTAAGATTAAAAAAATTGTATTATTATCATTTCAACAAATATTTATCGTCAAAACTAAAATAACGTCGTTTTGTCTAATCCAACAAGTAAAGATATTTGTTAAGTTACTCGATAGAGATATGTGTTAAGTTACTCAAGGTATGATGGGGCGGATGTTACAATACTCTTCTTATGTTTGGAGTTTTGAAACTCTTTTATATTATCAATATTGTAATGTATGTTGGCACAATTTTCTAATAGATATTCTATTAATAGAGCTTTTATTATATATTGAAAACTTCATCAAATAATTAATGTCAACAATATTTTTTTTAAAAATTAATATTTAAAAAATTAACACTAACATAAAATTATATTTTTAAATAAAAACCATAAAATAATTATAAAATATTAATAGAATACGTTGCTTAATAAAACAAAAATTAAAAAAAACGTTGCTTATAAATTATTTTTATAAATTAATAATTTAATCTCCCATCTTTACTTATTAAGCAACATTTTTTAATTATTGTTTTATTAGTGTTAATTTTTTTATTGAAATAAAATAAAAAATTTATTGTTCCATAACAATTTTTTTATTTTTATCTTTTAAAATTTATTTTGTTTTAAAATTTCATAAACTCATTACAGTCATATTAGTATATTTTTATTTTTATTAATTTAATTTTATTCACATAATTTAAAATTTTAAATTATAAAATATTTAAATTAAAATTTAAATAAATATAATTTAATTAGTAACTTAATTTAATTTAATAAAAATAAACGTATTCATATTATTATATTTATATGATTAATTATATTTATTCGATTTAAAAAAATAACTATTTAAAATCGTTAATTATAAATTAAAAAATTAATATATTCGTATTATTTTTAATACGATTATGTTTACAATACTCTCTAATAGTTTGGTAAATCAACCGTGTATAAAGTTTTTAATTATTTAATGAATCAATACTCTATATATTTTTATTTTTAAATTAGTTTTTTGCAGTTAAAATTTCCATTATTTTCTTTATATTTATTTTAATATCTAAATATTAAAATCCTTTATATTTATTTTACCCCATGGCTCTCTTCCTCAAATCTCGCTTCTAACCAAATTTATCACTACCGTTCACTATCGTAATCGGTGTCTCGTTTAACGTTACATCTCCTTCATTATTTTTTATTATTCTATTTGGATATGTTTTTAAACTATCTTCAATTTTTGTCCCTATTTTAATTGTTCTGGTATTCTATTTTTGTTCCTATTTTAGTGTTTTAAATTAAAATTTAAAATTTTACTTTCTAACTCATTTAGTAATCTAATTCTAAAAGAACATCTTAATATTTAAACTTAATACTAAATAATATATTTGATTCTATTAATTAAATTTAAATTCACATTTTCGTGTTGTTTCTTTTATTTACCAAAGATAAAAAATTCAAATTCAAATTTTTATTTTTTAATTTAATAAAACAACTTTAACTATTTAAAGAGTATTTTTATCATTTAAAATTATATGAAAAGTACATTTTAGTCTTTTAAAATCAAATTTAAATTTTAACATTATAAATTTATTAAAGAGTAAAGTACTATTTTTGTCGCCAACATTTGGGATAAGTCTCAAAGTTATCCCTAATGTTTTTTTTTTTGTGAGAAAGGGGGGTCAAAGACCCCAAATAGAACAAATAAAAAATAACTAGACCAGTCCTCTAAAGAGGGGAACAGCAGCTATATCAGTGACAAGAATGTGTGCAATCTCAGCAGGGACCGAATCAAAAGTATGCAATCCAAATGGGAGGTGTTGTCCTTTCTTTGCTAAATGATCAGCAGCAAAGTTTGCTTCCCTGGGAACATGACTCCAATACACTTGAAGAATTCGATTAGCATGGATCTTAATCTCTTCAACAAGGGAAGAGCACGGATGGCCCGCAAGACATCCATGAGAGATAAATTTCAGAGCAGCAGCCGAATCAGATTCTACGATAACAATAGACTGAGTAAGATTAGAGGCAATTTTAAGACCATAGATTATACCCCAAAGCTCAGCATGCATAATTGAGCAACTTCCAAGGTTACAAGAGAAGCCTTTCACGAAGCCTCCAAGATGGTTCCTAACAATTCCACCACACGCTGCATTATTTATATGCGCAAAAAGAGAGCCATCAACATTTAGTTTCACAACACCTTCGCTAGGGGGAGTCCAGCATATTAGACGATCATGCTTGGCACTATAGGTGCTTAACTGAGTCGTATTCCTTGTGAATCGGCTGAACTCATCACTTCGGGTTCGAATTTGAGCTAGGACTGAAGGTGCAGGACTGTCTTTACCTTCGAAAATTAGCTTGTTGCGGAAGAACCAGATTGAGGATGTAGCGACACCAAAAATGCATTGCCAGTTGTTGTGTGCGGAAAGGTTAGCTTTAATCCAATCATGCAAGCTTGAATTAAAGAAACCTTGTTTCCACATTGGGGGTAAAAGGGCATTCCAGATGCTAGATGCAAAAGCACAATCTCTTAGTACATGAAGTGTGGTTTCACTGTGACTGCTACATCTTGGACAGAGAGGGGAGTTTGATAAGTGACAACGATGTCTCTCCGCGTTAGTTAGGATTGCATTATTAGCAAATAACCACAGGAAATACCTGATACGTTCGGGTCCTCTCCAACGCCAAACAAGATCGAATATGTCATTGAGAGGAGGCTGATTAGTACAAAGGGCTTGGTATGACAGTTTGAGGTTGAAAGAACCATCCGATGACAGGTTCCATGCCACTTGGTCCGGCATTTTCCAAGGGGAAGGCGGGTAGATGGTCACAATCTTCTTTACAACATCCTCCAGAAGCCAACCATTTAGCTTGTTCACATCCCAGTTTCCTGAAACATCAAGGAAGTCCATAAGAGAACTAGATGTATCAAAAGGAGAGTTATTTACCTGTGTAACATATTGTTCCAGCTTGCCCAAGTTAGGGACCCAATTATGCTTCCAAAAACTGATTTCAGTGCCATCTCCTATCCTCCAAATATGGTTTTGCATGATATCGGGCCATGCCTTACAAACTCCCTTCCAAATGTTAGAGCTCTTTGGTTTTCTATCCACGATAGGAATAATATCGTTCCCGGCTTTATACTTAGAACGAAGCACTCTAGCCCATAAGGAGTTTCTCTTCTCCACCAGGCCCCATCCAGCTTTCATCAGGAATGCATGGTTCATCAAACTTGCATGCCTAATGCCAAGTCCACCCGCTTTTTTGGGAAGGCAGACTCTTTGCCAGTCTATGAGATGAATTTTCTTTGATTGTTCTGTATCACCCCAGAGAAAGCTCCTGCATTTACGGTCAATGGCATTACAAGTAGACACAGGTAATAGTGCAGTTTGCATAGTATAAAGAGGAATAGAAGAAAGGACAGATTTCACCAGAGTTGTCCTCCCAGCTAACGACAAGGAAGAGGCTTTCCAAGAGTTGAGTCTGGAGTTAAGCTTGTTGATAATATCATCATAAGTGCGCTTAGATACTTTGGAATGCAAGAGAGGAACTCCTAGGTACTTCCCAAGGTTATCCGTCCTTGCAAACTGGAGGGTTTCACTGATCTCAGTTCTGACTTGGTTACCCACATTCTTGGAAAAATAGACCCGAGTCTTCTCATTATTAACTTTCTGCCCCGAACTATCACAGAACGCCTTGAGACATCTCTTGATGATGTCAACTTGTTGGAGATTGGCTTCAGCAAAAAGAATAAGATCGTCCGCAAAGCACAAATGGGAAAGACTAGGACCATTTCTATTTAGTTTGATAGGTTTCCAGAAGCCATGGTCAACTGCAGCACTGATAAGCTGTGAGAGACGCTCCATGCACAAAACAAAAATGTATGGTGAAATAGGATCTCCTTGACGGATGCCTCTGGACGGCTTAAATTCATCCAATTCCTCCCCGTTCCACAGGATTCGCATCCTAGCCGTAGAAATGCATGACATGATAAGGTTGGTAACCTGATCAGGGAACCCAATATCTTCAAGAGTCTCTTGCACAAAACTCCACTTCACTCTATCATATGCCTTTTCTAAATCAATTTTAATAGCCATCCAACTTTTCGGTCCTTTCTTAGTTCTCATAGAATGTATGACTTCCTGAGCAATAATAATGTTGTCGGAGCTATGCCTACCCGGGACAAAACTGCATTGCGTAGGCTTCACCAGCTTTCCCATAAGATTTCTAATCCGATTCGCCAAGACTTTGGTAACAACTTTATATGAGACGTTACACAAACTTATCGGTCTCATCTGCTTGAGGCTTATGATAGGTTCCACTTTAGGAATAAGGGTGATAAGAGTCTCGTTAATCTCATGAATTCTCTGAGGTTCTGCGTAGATGCACTGAATAAGGTTGCAAAGATCAGGCCCAACTCTATCCCACTGATTCTGATAGAAAACTGCTTGTAAACCATCTCTTCCAGGAGCTTTGAAGCTCCCCATAGCAAAAACAGCCTCTTTTATCTCCTGAACAGAGATACTTCCCCCTATTATGTTATGGTCAGCCATACTTAAACAGGGAAAAGCATTATTAAGAACAAAGGGAACAGCAGGTAGAGAGTCTGTATAGAGGTCTGAGTAAAAAGAGAGAGCCATACTTTCGAGTACATTTTTATCAGTAACTAGATTACTTCTAGAGTCTTGCAAAGAGTGGATTTTATTTTTTCGTCTCCTCACCATAGTTGAACCATGAAAATACCTGGTATTCCTATCACCAAACTCGACCCATTTGCATCTTGATTTCTGGTACCAAAGAATTTCTTCTTGTGTCAACACTTCCTCGTATTCCTTCCAAAGCTGCACTTGAAGATCCTCAAGGAAAGAGTTGCTGCCCTGCATTAAGCTATTTGTGATTCCCTGAAGTCTCCGCAGGATTCTGCTTTTACGTTTCCAAATGTCACCAAAAACATTATAGTTCCAGTTCTTCAGGGAGTTCTTGAAATTTGCTAGGCCTTCTGACCAAGAACTCTCCATACGCCAAGATTGATGAATCAGATTATTGAAATCAGGATGCGAAAGCCAAGCCGCAAGAAACCTAAACGGCCTTCTTCCTCTATTCAGATTTGGACGCATAGCAAGGTTGAGACATAAAGGGGAGTGATCCGACTTGAGAAGAGGAAGGTGTTTGACATGTGCCTCAGGAAAGGTAAGTTGCCAATTAAGATTACTCAGACCTCTATCTAATCTTTTCACAAGATTGCCTCTCTTCCAAGTGAAAGGCCAGCCAATAAAGCCTAAGTCAATAAGGCCACAATCAGACACACATTCTTGAAAATCACTGCAAGCACCCGAATTCACTCTATTAGATCCTCCTTGCCTTTCGTGATCATGGAGTAAGGCATTGAAGTCTCCCAAGAGGCACCAAGGGAAATGAATGTTCTCAGCTAAGGATCAAATTTTGCTCCACAGCGCTCTCCTATTAACCCGTTGCGGACTCCCATAACAAGCAGAAAGCAACCAAAAATCAGAGTTGTTGCTAGAGACTTTAAGGTGAACTAATTGATTATTATGTTCCAAAACACAAACATTCTAGATACTATCATCCCAAAGACACCATATGCCCCCAGAGTGACCAGTGGCTTCCACAACGAAGGACCCATTCAATCCAATCTTATCTCTGATGTTCTTCCCTTTAATACCGCTCACATGAGTTTCGAGCAAAATAATGAAACTAGCAGAGTATTCTTTAGACATATCTCGAATAAGAGAGTGGAACGACTTACTCCTCGCTCCCCGGCAGTTCCAACAGATAATATTCATTAAGAATAAAAATAAAAGAGGGGTCACAGAGGACCAAACTCACAGCTGGGGAGATATCCCCTGCACCCGAATAACATTGCCTAAGGAAGAATTCCCATCTTTAGTCAAAATAGATTCCTTATCAACACTAGCACTCACTGCCATGTTTGAAGATGACGCCACCCCGGTCTCTGGGTCAGGGCTTCAATAAAGGGGTGAAATTTTGGGTTTGAGTAAGAAATCTATTTTTTACCACATGTGCTTCAAGCAAAGATGGACTCCTTCTAGATATCTCAAAAGCCTCTCTCTGTTCATCTTGAAGATGCCTCATGTGTTCTAGCATCACCATCTCCATGGCCGCCATCTCTTGTTTCTTCTCTGCATGAGTCACCGTTTCGGGAAGCCCCTCTTTAGGAAATTCCACAATGTTTCCCTTCTTTGGTTCTTTTGATTTAGGTGGGTCTTGATCCATGGATTTGGACTTCAGTTTGTTTCCTTTCTCAGTGGGCCTAGGCCCAATTGCCACATGATTTTGTTTTCTAATTCCTTGTGGATTTTTGCTAGCTCCCTGTTTAAGAACTTTCTTATATATGGGTTGGGATTTTTCAAAAGAATTTTGGGCCTTAGCTACATGGAGCCCATCTTGTGATAAAGGAGTTTGCCTATCCATAGTTTCTTGAATTTTATGCATGTTTGTGCCACCAGGTTCCTCTTCATAGAGGATATTATAGCGAGAGCCACTCCCCTCCTCATGATTAACATGATCCACACCAATATCATCACCGCCAGATATTCCGCCTTTAACATTTGAATGGACCGTTCCTCCTTTTCCGTACGTGATTGGTGGTTTTTTCTTCCTGATTTGCCGCCGCACCAACATCCAAGGGCCAAAATCTGGTGAGCTTTGATTTGCCCAAGCTTCATGTTGCCTTCCGGATTCCACGGACTTGCCTATTTGGTCACTAGTATCTCCACTTTCCTTATTAGTTCCCTGTTGATCCCCGGTGCACTCCGATCCCCGGTGCTCAGCGGACTCCACCACTGTTTCATTACACTGGTCCATTCTATGCCCATATCGACCGCACGAAAAGCAAATTTGGTAAAGTCCTTCGTATTCAATATTCAATTCACTACCAAGCACCGAGATACGTGGAACAAGTTTCTTAGCAAGATCGATTTCCACACATATCCGAGCAAATCTTCCTCTTGAGTGGATGGAAGTATTACGATCAATTTTAAGCATATGGCCAATAGCCGATCCTACTCGCCATAAAAAACGGTGATTGTAGAGTTCAATTGGCAGATTTGGAATACGAACCCAAACCGCAATCTTCCTAACATGGTGCTCTGACTTCAGGAAGAAAGGTCTCCAGCGTTG
The DNA here is from genome assembly GCF_003086295.3 of Arachis hypogaea. NCBI lineage: Eukaryota > Viridiplantae > Streptophyta > Magnoliopsida > Fabales > Fabaceae > Arachis > Arachis hypogaea. The sequence goes on from NC_092045.1 coordinate 91,592,982, forward strand.
CACAATGAGATAGTGTCCGGCAATCATCCAAGGTCCCTCCAAAAGCGCGTGTGAGTAGTTTTCCTCATCTGAAAAATGAACAAGAAAATAGTCACGATCCATATCGATAACATGTATCGTACCTTTCTTTACCCAATCTCTTTTGAGACGTTGCTCTAGGAATGCCAATCCCACACGCTTGCCTAAGACTTTTATGATAAGAGCATTCCGCCACGGTTTACACCAGTCCTCGAACTCTTCCTTCGATACCGGAATGGTGGGGCACGGATCAAAAGGCCTGTCTTCCAGATCGTCCTTATCGGTATCCTTATACCAACGATCTTCCGGATCTGGAGACTCTTCATCAATGTCATCCATATTCATGCTTTCATCTTCAGGAACCATGCCTGGCGATTTAAGAAGAGAATCCTTATAAGTGGCTTTTGGTTTATTCTCGATATCGGCCTGATCTTGCACAACGATATCCATGCAGTCACTGGATTGATTCAAGTCAACTTCTTCACGCGTTTTGACTTTTTTAGTGCTTCGCTCTTTCATATCTTCTTTCTGGGAGAAAACCCTAGCAGAGCCTCCTTTCATATCTTTTTTAGTAGATATACTCCTAAATCCTAAATTTAAAATGGTGTTCCCTAATGTTTAAATCGTCTTATTTAAGTATCTAACATTTTAAAACAAAGTGGGAGACAAAAAATTAAAACAAGAATGAAACTCTAATTTAATTTATACAAAGGATAAAATTGGAATTAATTAATTGAAATGAGGATATTTTAGGTATAAAATGTTATTAAAATTTCAGTCTCCATCTTTAAAAATTTTAGTCCGCTGTGTCCCTACTTTTTGGAGGTACTGAAATACTGAAATTTTAGGGATAGAGACAGAAATTTTAGTACCAGTCTTTGAACCAACAAATATGACTAAGAGACAGAAACTCAGTATCATGTTTGTTAGTTCAGAGACTCAGTATCATGTTTGAAACTCCTTTATATTATCAATATTGTAATGTTTGGAGTTTTGAAACTCCCCTCAGGTATGATGTGTAATTCGACAGAGATATGTGTTAAGTTCTCAAGGTATGATGTGTAATTCGACAGAGAGGGATAGGAAGCACATGGTACAATTTTTTTAATCTTGGAGATTTTTATAGTGCAATTAAAATTTCGGTGATTTTTTTCGGTGCAAGCGGTCAATTTTAATTATCACTTTAGAGTTTAACTGAGTTTATGTCGTAATATTTTCTCTTATGTTGCAAATAGTTGGTGTTTTTTATCTTGAAGCAGTTGGTATTTAATCCATGGCCTAACTATTGGCACACTCTTCGCTCAAAGATAAAGTCTCTATATTATATTTAGTGGGAAGTATATAAGAATGAATTATATGTCAATATCCTATTTAGTTGAAGATAAATATAAAAATTGAAATAAACAAAATTACTAAAATATCTTTACTAATAAAAAAATTAAAATTAGAATAAAATTCCCATTAGGTCATCCCACACATTGGAAACAAAAGAAACAAAGAGACAGTAGAGACTGAACGGAAAGATATGGAAGAAGAGGAAGGAAAGAGAGGAGGAGAGGGAGAGACATGGAAGAAGAGGAAGGAAAGAGAGGAGGAGAGGGAGAGACGAAACCGATGGTAGAGGTGTTCGTGCAGTTTGGACCGGTTTTTCAGTATAGAATTTACAGATGAAAAATAGAATACCTGATAGCACATATTTTGCTTAGTATATCATTTTTGTACAGTGAAATCATATTAGATCATACATACAAGTGTTGATATCATTTAGTTCAAGGTGTTGGATTTTAGATCCTCCAATTTCATAGGAAAATTTTAAGAAGGATCTAAACTTTATCATGGATTTTATATATCTAACAATATTATAATAGCAATCTTATTTTTTATTAGAGCACCTACAATGGTGAGTTCCTCTTTTACTTTTTTCTGACACATAGAAACTCTAACCATTGGAGGAAAGAAGAAATGAGTTCTTGCACGGGTCTCAAGGTGAGGGAGTCCCTCTAAATATGGACTCAAATTAATCAATAATAATTTGCCATTTGACAAGTTATTTTAAAAAAAATAATAATATAAAATCTGAAATAATTAAATAATTATATTAAATAATAAAATAATAATTAAATTAGTAATAATTATAATAAAAATTATATTAAATAATTATATTTTTATTTAATTAATAATTTATATTAATTATTTAAATAATAATTAATTAAATTAAATAATTAAATTTTTATTTAATTAATGATTTATATTAATTGTTTATATCATAATTAATATTGAATATTATTTATATTATTATATTAAATTATAATTAATTAAATTTACTTACATTAAAAAGTAAATTTAATTTTTACACCTTACAAAATAATTCTTAGTTGAGTTAGTTATTTTTATTTTTAAAATTTAAAATGCTAACGATATTATTAAAATTAGCCGTTGTAAACACAAAATTATAAATTAGTGTAATCCCGAATTATATATTGTGTATTATTGTTATATATGAATTTATTTAATATTAATATCTTTTAATAGTGAATTATTTTTAAATTTATAAATTTAAATAATATTATTAAAAAAATCAATTACATTAATTTTAAGTATTTTAATTAATTAATTAAGTGGGACCAACTAAAGTTAGTTCCTCCTAATGGAGAAGAAAGAGATGCTTTGAGTTCCTATTTACCGTTTATGATGCAAAAGCTGATATGGAGTTATTTTTTATCACAAGTGGACTATAGATAGGGACTGAGATGAATTCCCTACTGAAGATGGTCTTAGTGTTTTGCTCAAGCTTCAAATTATTAGATGTCATATTGGGTTTTTTGCCTCTCTTGGATTTTTCAAAGGAAAACGAAGATGGTCGTTAAATATATATATACTATCGTATACTAATTTGGTATAACTACACAAGACTTCACAGAAAAGGACTTAATCTTAATATTTTTGATAGAAAAATGATAAACAATTAAAAATATTTTCCTGAATTCCTGTAATAATAAATGTTGATTGGCACATAGTTTTCTTTTTCTGTTTTTTCCTTAAAAAAATCAAGTATTAATGTGTGTTTGGTAAAATTTATTAATAAGGCATTTGTATTTAATTTTCAATTAAGGAAAATATGAAACAATTCCATACTAAATTTTTGTTAAGCAAAACTTTGGGTAAATCACAGATATAAATCGAGTGGAGGCATATATTACATAATTTTATCAAATTCAAAAACGTTACAAAGATCTACAGAAGGATAATTTTATGTAGTTCGAATGATACTCATTCGAATTACACAAACCAAGAGTAATTCAAAAAATCAAATTCGAATTACAAGTGATCAACATAAATAGAATTGGATCCATTCGAATTATGGATGCATGAATTCCAAAGGTAATTCGAATCACCTTGATTCGAACAACATACACGTTTTGTGATATAATTTGTAATATTTTTCTACTTATTCTTTTATTAAAAAATTAATAATTTATTAAAAAAATTTATAATTTAAAAATTAAAAAATTTTATTAAAAAAATTAATAATTTAAAAATTAAAAAATATATTTTATTCCATGCATTAAAAAAAGCTAACAAAATATTTAATCATGAGACTTTTCCAAAATATTTGAGTTATCAATTCGAATTCCATAAAATATTCTTCTACCCATTCTTAATAGCTCATGAATATGTTTTAATAAATTTATTTAAATTACACAACAAAAAAATATTTTATTCTATGCAAAATAATTTAAAAAAATGGCTTAAAAGATGCTAGGAGTACTATAAAAGTTTGTAATGTTTTAGTGACTTAGGTAAATACATGCATATATTCAAATTTTAAATAAAATACTCTACATAGTCAATAATAATTTAGAAATTAAAAAAAAAAATATTTTTATCATGTATTTACTTAAGTCACTGGAATATTACAAATTTTTATAGTACTCCTAACATCTTTTAAGCAATTTCTTATAAATTATTTTGTATGGAATAAAATATATTTTTTAATTATTTTGCATGGAATAAAATATTTTCTTTAATTTTTAAATTATTATTGACTATATAGAGTATTTTATTCAAAATTTGAGTACATCTATGTATTTACCTAAGTCACTAGAATATTACAAATTTTTATAGTACTCCTAACATCTTTTAAGCAATTTTTTTAAATTATTTTGCATAGAATAAAATATTTTTTCGTGGTATAATTTAAATAAATTTATAAAAAAAGTTTTATTAAAAAATATTCATAAGCTATCAAAAATGGACAGAATAGTATTGTATGGAATTTGAATTGATAGCTCATTAATATTTTAAAGAAGTTTCGTAATTAAATATTGTTAGGCTTTTTCTAATGCATGGAATAAAATATTTTTTAATTTTTAAATTATTAATATTTTTTAATAATTTTATTAAATAAATTATTAATTTTTTAATAAAAAATGGGTAGAAGAGTATTGTAAATTATATCAAAAGATGTGTTTAGTTCAAATCAAGGTGATTCGAATTACCCATGTAATTCATACATACATAATTCGAATTGGTCAAATTCGATTTATATTGATCACTTGTAATTCGAATGTGATGGATTCGAATTACTCTTGGTTTGTGTAATTCGAATGAATCTCATTCAAACTACATGAAATTGTCCTTCTGATGAATTCTTGTAGCGTTTTTGAATTTGGTAGAATTATGTAATATATGCCTCCATTTGGTTTATATCTGTCATTTACTCCAAAACTTTTTATGTGTCTCATATTAATAGAAGTAAGCAACTCCATAGGTCTGATTGTTAGAGAGAATTATTGCCTTTTAATTTTGATTAGTCAGATAATGTAACTATTTTACCAACTTATTTAAGGGTTTTAATAACTAGTAGAGGGAGAGGATGATTGAGAGGAGAGAGAGAGAGGGGAGATCGGTATAATTTTGTAACACGTCTCATAAGAAATCCCTATAATAATATTAACATTACCAACCTCTAACACAGCATAATTAAATGTCAATTTGATAGAGTGGCTACAACAGCCTTGTCGACATGAAGAATCTAATAGCTTAACAAAGGCTTCTAAAAAGTTATACTGCAGACTATGATTCATGTCAAACTGGAGATAAAGTTGTGGCTACCAAAGTGCCAATCTCCCCTGTCAATAGAACCATTCCAGTTTCTTCATTCAGGTTTCTTCAAATTCAAACAGTTATCTGACGCTCGTTTAAACAAATCCTGAACTTGATTTAATTCCTTCTCTAAAATCAAGAAGCAGGCAAGAATGTTAGCTAACAACCTTGATCAAATTATAGAGCTATGCAAGTTTACCGAATAAATAAAAGAACAAGGAGAAAAAAATGCTAAAGTAGCTTGAAACCAGTTCATTATTCAAAATCGTTGCACTTGGAGAATCTTATGTTATATAAATTGCACACATGGCTAACCATTCAAAACATCTTATTAGATAATAGATACTTCAATTCAAGATTAAACAGTTTTTCTAAATATGAGTATGACCAAAATGTTGCTGTTCAATAAGGCCTCTAGTTAACAACTTTACTAGCTAGAGATCTCTCCTAATCATATCTTAGTAATCAACATTAATTTACATTTTAGTACGATCTGAATAGAAAATAAGCAGAAAACTCGGATGAAAAGATTGAAATTGGAGATAACCTGCAGCTTCGAGTTGCTTCTGTAGTTCTTGGCCTATAGCATCATTCTCAGCCTGTAATGTGAAGTACAAATATAAGCAGAATCCCAATGTAAGAACTGATTCCCTCTTCAGATGAGGCTTTACATTATTAAGAACAGCAAAAACCCTAAAATAATAATTAAAAAAAAAGATGAGACTAAAAAGCAGTTAGGTTGACACCTGTAGGTCAGCAATCCTTTTAATCTGCGCTTCTTCACCTCCCTCGGATATTGGAAGTGCCGCAACTAATGCATCAAACTGCAGAAAAGATACCAAAAACGTTTCAAGATTATAAGGAAGATTAGGGCAGCAAAGAAAACAAGAAGTAAGGAACCCTGTGCTTTAGCTAAAATGGTGCATACCTGTTTAGCAGCCTTCACCAAACCAGCACTCATCAGCTTGGGCTGTTCAGAGAAGTTTGAGCCATCCTCCGTAGGATGAGGAGGTGGTTCAGGATAATGTGGTGAGAGCCGATTAGGAGGAGCATCCCTTTGCAAGGTCCCAATGGTATTGAAAGCAAGATGTGCAATCAAATTAACTTGTTCTTGTAATTGAGAAATTATATCCATTAAAACTGAAAATTCCTGGAGCAAAAGTTGAGACCTGGCAGAATCGAGCAGAGACAACCACCCACGCTGCAGTGCAAGCAGCAACAACCACGCACAGCTCGATCACTCACTGGCGGAGGAGGGAGATGAGACGCAAGCACAAGACGCAGAGGATACAGCGAGAGGCACGGCGACGGCGGCGAGCGTGCGGTGGCGGTGAATCGAGGTGAGCTGAGAGTAAGTGAGTGAGAGAGAGAGATGGGAGTGGGGTGGGTAGCTTCAGAACTAGGTTTTTTTTTTGTTAAAAATTAAAAACGTCAAACGACGTCGTTTAGGAGCGGGGATTTAAAAAAATCCGAACCGTTTTTTTGTAAGGTTCTGAGAACCAAACCCGATTATGGAACCGTTTTAACTACTAATTTATTAATTTATTAGTTCAACCCATAGTTGTCAAAATCAAACCGGTAATCAAACCGATCAGATTACTGAATCACTGAGTCACTGGTTCAACCGACAAATCACTGGTTGAACCGGTGACTCGGTATTATATAAATAAAAAATAAAAATAGTAAAAAATTTAAAATTTTAATTTAAAATACATATTTTTACTAATATTTTAAAAATATCAAAATATTTTAAAATATTATAGACCAGAAATAATAGGTATTTTATTATTTTTATTCTATTATAAATATTTTTATTTTGTTTTTATATTAAAATAACTATTATTTTTAAATTTCAACAATTTATTAATTAGTTTATATCTATTATATTATTATATACTATAAGTATTTATTAAAAAATAATATTAATAGATAGATTTAATTACTCTGCAGGTCCCTATAGTTTTACCAAATTTTCAATTAAGTCCCTATACTTTTTTTCTTTTCAATTAGGTCCCTATACATCATTTTTTTTTCAATTTAGTCCTTGTTAACGTTAAACGTAAAAAAAATATTAGTAAATTGTGAAATTATCTGTATACCCTTAGGGACCTAATTGAAAAGAAAAAAAGTATAAGGACCTAATTGAAAATTCAATAAAACTATAAATATTCAATGAAAGATATTCCTATAATCCTTATTCAATGATTCTACAACATGAAAGATATTCCTATAATCCCTTTTATTTTGTCATTATCATTTTTTTGCTTATTTATATACAAATTGTACCAAAAATAATTTCTTTTTATTTTTTTGACTTTCAAAATACCTTATCTTAAGAACATACAAAAAAAAGTAATGAATAAAATAAAACAGAAATAGTAGTAAAAAGTATATATAAAATTCAATTTCCATCATTCAAGTATTTATTATGATCATGTAACATTTTACATTTGTGTAGATTCATGAAATATAGTTTATGTCTTTATCATATCATGGTATACTATAGAAAACCACAAGGCTATGTAATTTGAAATCTAAAAATGAAAACCATAAAAAGCATAGTTTCAGTATAATACATAAAATCTGGAAATCAATTCTTGTGTTGCAGCCTCCCACTCTCTGAACCGGCATAAGGATCAACAATAACATTAATAACAACCGGTTCTGAAAGAGTAGACTTGAAGCAATGTCTGAATTGAAACCAATGTCACTATCACAAGGCTTTCTGCAGCAAAACCAGGGAACAGAGAAGCTAAGAACTCCAAAGGGTTCAAATTAGTATCATCCACGATTGCATTCTCAGCAAAGATGTCAGTTAAGAATCCATGTCCTGAGTTGTCATCATAAGTAAGCCCCTCTTGACCACTGCTAACAAGCTTGTTGGCACTCCCAATTGGCCTATCCCAAGGATTCGCTGAAGTGTTCAAAGTGCTTCCTGAAGATGGATCCTTCCGAAAGCTAGAATTGGAAAACCTTGGTCTATCAGTAAAGTTATTGCCATTAATGTGCTGCTGAGATAATTCTTCCTGCTCATTGAATATAATTCTTCCTGCTGAGATAAACCTTGGTCTGTCATTATAAACTGCACCAACCATCTTTGACTATAGGATTTTGATTTTATTTTCACCATTTATGAACAAGAACATCAATTTTATATGAATCTGTGTCTTAACTTATAAGAGCTGCAAATTTTCGTTCACATCAAGAACACACCAAAGTAAAAAGAGCACCATGGAAAACTAATAGTTTCCCTTGATGGAGTCTAGCAAATATCATATAAATTTGAACATCTTTTAAGTCTGAACTTCTTGGTGCATGTTTAAATCAATACAGCACCACTTAAAAAGCGAGGAATAGCCTTAAACACCAATTGGTCCAAGCAAGCTAGAAAGTAAAGCAAAAGCAACCCACAAAATCAAACAGAAAGAAGGCAAATTCTTTTGCTTTATTTGGTTTCCACTTACATTTCAACATTAACAAAATATAACAACATTAAACATCCCCCTGCGGGGGAACCCTTTTTTTCAGAGTCACTTAGGATTACTAACAACTCTGCTAATTAGAGTTCAATGAATAGAACCATGAATAAAAACCACATGAGCCTATCCAACTGCAAGTGGATCAGATCACAAAATATTTTCTAGCCCCCAAGGAACATAAAATGAACAATTTTTAATTAATTAAAGGATAATTAAAGCTCATAACAAAATAAAAGGGGGCATTTAAAGCTAATCCAGCTCCATTGTCTAGGATGACGATAGTTAGAATCTAACCTGGGTTTAAGATGGGAAGGATTTGCCATGAAAACGAAGAAATTGTTAATTGGAAAAAAATATGGGATTTTGGCAGATCGACTTCAGGCAGCAAGGCGAGGTACGGCGAGGGAACGCGACAGAAGTGACACACCACCAGTGGGAAGCAGAGTAGAGCAGACGCACGACTAGCGCAGAGCAGTGTAACGCAGACCAAGGACGACAGACGATGACGACGATGGACGCTCACGCCGCCAAGGACGACGACGACGACGCCGCCGCAGATGGAGGACGACACCAACGAATGGATCAGAGGAGAAACGCAGTGACTTCACAGAGAACAAGCGCTGACTAGGGTTCTTTGTTTTTGGATAAAATGACAAGGGTGTTTTTGGTATTTTAAAAAAATAGAAGTGGGTTTAATTAGCTATTATAACTTAATTAGGAGAATATTCGATTTTTGAAAAGAATATTCTGTTATTTTAAACGGTTTTGTCACGGTAGGGACTAAATTGAAAAAAAATTAACATCTAAGGACCCAATTGAAAAGAAAAAAAGTATAGGAACCTAATTGAAAATTTGGTGAAACTATAGGGACCTGCAGAGTAATTAAACTTGATAGATATTATATAATTATAAAAAAAATAAATGAGTTTATAATTATTATTAAATAAAATATAATTAATTTAAGAATAAATGAATTTATAACTAAATTTAAAATAAATTGGATAGAAATAAATTATTTGATAAAAGATATGTATATATATTATAATTTGCATATATATCAATAAAAACCATCCCAGCCTTGTGGTTGTTAATAGGGTTATTCTTCCAAGAGGGGAGGGGTTCAATCCCTTATGCTACATTTTGTTAAAATTTAATTTCTAACCGGTTCAGTTGGACTGAACTTTACCGGGTTTGACCGGTTTTCACCGGTTCGTACCGGGTTTAACCGGTTCACGGTGGTTTTAAACCTTATACGGTCCAAACAACAGACCGGACCAGTAAAGGGTCTAGTTCACCGGTTTTTCAATTGAACCGACCAGTCCGGTTCGATTCTGCCAACACTGGTTCAACCCATTTGACTGTGATTCAACCAAAAAAATCGTTTTATAATAAAATAATAAATAAAAATATAAATAAACATACTAAAATATAATTATAGTTTAATATAAATTTTAAAATATCATCCAAATTAAAAGTATTACATAAACCATAATGTTATAATCTCATTCAAATACAAACTCAAAAGTCAAATAACAAAAAAACAACCAAACATAAAATGCCAACATCTAAATTTGTCAACAACTAAACATAAACTGCCATATTTTGTAAACATGGAGCAGAACTACCAAACAACCTCCACCATTTATCTACAAGGTACAATCCTATAACGATGCTATTAGTTATCAAATTAAGAAAATGAAAGCATAAAATATGTGTATAGACATGGCTGCAATCACACTCCTCCACCATTCATATATGTTTGTGCATGTTTTCTGACATGATTGTAAATAGATTGAGAGGCAAGCAGTATGCAACTATTTGGGTTCTAAAATGGTATTTTATCTCCAATAAATAAATATTGATGCTGAATTATGTTCAAACTCAGTTCAACTTTTACTTTAGTCCTTAGCTCCTTATTCCTTTAGTTCAATTTTTTAGTACTTCTACCAAATATATAAAAAAGCAAAAGAAAAAAAAGGGAAGAAAGAAGGATGCATAATCATTCATTTTTATTTTTAATAATTGCAAATATTTTAATTTTAAACAAAAATAAGTGTACAGAATAATTTTAGTTTTGGGTGGCAAGTGGTAACCATTGATTTTGGGTTTGAGTTTCAAATCTTCTGGCAAATTATTATGACCTTCACAACTGATAATTGTTCTGAACAACAATGTCCTTTTCAAGTGCTGGTTATTGGCAAACACATGAACTATCAATAGAGAAAAAACTGGGTTTAGTGAAAGTGACATTTCAACCATTTACCAGTGCTTCAAATTATTATGAGTTATGATTTGCCATGTAGAGAGATCCCATCATCCTTCCATCTATTAATTATTATTAATTAATTATTAATAAATAATAATAATAAATACAGTTATTAAAAGTTTTAGCTTCTAGTTCTTTACTCTTCCCTGCATTCCCAAACCATCAATAGCAATAAGCATTTAAGAACCATAAGATAAAAAATATCAGACATAGATAATTTAGACACAGTGATACACAATAAACAAAATCAACAGCAGCAAGGTTGGAATAAAAAATATCAGAATCAAATCACAGATTAACTGATTAACTAACAAACTAAAACCGCAATTACAGTTACAAAAATAAAAAATACCTTCGAGGGAAGGGCTGTGCGATGGAACAGAGCTGACGCTGCTGAAGGACCGGAGCGCGGTGGAACAGAGCTGGCACCGCGGGACAGCAGCTGCGCGATGGAGACACAAGGCGCGGCGGGACAGTGGCTGTGCGATGGAGGCACGAGGCGCGGCTGGGCAGTGGCTCTGCGATGGAGGCACGAGGCGCGGCGGGATAGTGGCTACTAAGTTCGATCGGTGGCGGAGACCACGGTAGTGGGGAAAGCCGCTTCCAGAAGTTGCGACGGCGGCGATAACAGGGCGGTGGCTGGACGGAAGTGAAGGAGTGAGGAAGGAGCTCAAGATGAGAGGAAGGAGGAGTGAGTGAGGGGAGTGGATCCTCTCCAGTGAGAAAAAACTGGATAATATCCGGTGTTCAATCTAACCATTCATTGCACTCTCTCTCTTATTTATTTCTGGTTCCACTCATAGAATCAAAGGTGATAGATCACAATGAATTCTATCGATTGTTAAAAAAACTGGAGAGGATCTTTTTCCGTGAGTGAGTGAGGTCGTGAGGCAGTGAGGGTGGTGCAGTTTAGTTAGGGTTTCTTTGAAGCATGAAACAAAACAGCGCCGTTTGGGGAATTTTTGAAAACCGGGCGGGTCCCTGTTCGGTTCGACTGACCAGCTCCTGGCCGGTTCGGCGGTTCATCATCGGTTTTCAAATTTGACGGTTATAGTTTTTTATCGAATCGCAAACCTCGTCGGTTCATGGTTCGACCGGACGGTTCGAACCGGTTTTAAAAACCTTGGATTTTTGGCTTTTTCAACTATACATCTAACTGTAGAAACATTGGGGACTGGGGAGAGAGTGGGAAGAAATGGTTACTACTACTATGTTGTCTGTCCCGAACATGAGAACACTGGAAACAAGGTTGGGGGCAGGGTCTTACCTTGGTCAACCTTGTTTTTGGTGCAGCTGCAACTTCAATCCCACAGTTTCATTGTCAGTAGTATCATGTAAAATTCAAAAGCCTGCCACAGGACTTACTACCAAGAAAACGAAGCTTAATTCTTCAGACTCATTGAATCAAACAGTTGGTGGGCACAACAAGGAGAAGAAGAAAAGAGTGTTCTTTTTAGATGTTAATCCACTCTGTTACGAAGGAAGCAAACCTAGCTTGCACTCTTTTCTTCGATGGCTCTCTCTTTTCCTCTCCCAAGTCAGCCATACTGACCCTGTCATTGCTGTAAGACTCTGTAACATTCTTTCTGCCTTAAATTTTGGTTCTGCTGTTGCCCCCATGAATTGAATTGATTATGGTTTGTTTCAATATTTGTATATAAGGTTAAAACTACTTGATAAATTTCGTTAATCCAATTGTGATAACCCTTTGAGATTTATCTCATGATTAAGCAGGTTGTTGACGGAGAAAGAGGTAGTGAGCATCGTAGACAATTACTACCTTCTTATAAAGCACAGAGAACAAAGTTCATGAGACACTTATCATCTTCACAGAGACTTTCAAAAGGCTATGTTGGCAAGTCCTATCAAGTTATCAGCGATGTTCTTCGAAAATGCAATGTGCCTGTGAGTTTTTATTCTCATGAAAATATGCTTTGTGTCTATATATGCCTTAATATTTGATTATTTACTTTACTTTGATTCAATCACATTATTCATTAGTGCAAGATGAAAGCATGCAGATTATAAAAGTCGATGGCCATGAAGCCGATGATGTTGTCGCTACACTTGCAGGACAAGTTCTTGATAAAGGATTTCGAGTGGTGATAGCCTCCCCTGATAAGGATTTCAAACAGCTTATCTCTGAAGATGTGCAAATAGTTATGCCATTGCCGGAGTTAAGAAGGTGGTCTTTCTACACCCTGAAGCACTACAAAGATCAGTATAATTGTGACCCCCAATCTGATCTGAGTCTTAGTAAGTACAACATACACCTAGCCATCGTTTGATATGTTTGACGTATATATTCATTGACAATATGTGAAGTTCTTGTAACTGGTGATAAATCTTAATGTCATTATGTCTAGTATTGTTATTAATGTGTGCTCTCGCTTTGTAGGATGTATTGTAGGTGATGAAGTAGATGGTGTTCCTGGTATCCAACATGTGGTCCCTAGTTTTGGTCGAAAGACTGCTGTAAAACTTATTAAGAAGCATGGATCATTGGAAAATTTATTAGGTGCAGCTGCAATAAGGACTGTGGGCAAACCATATGCACAAGATGCCCTTACAAAGTATGCCGATTACTTACGCCGAAACTATCAAGTTCTTGCCTTGAAAAGGTGCCACTGCTGTTTCCTTCTAAATCTTTTGTTCACATCGGAATGTTGCTTTCTTGGTTTGAATGATAAGGATAATTCTTGCAAATGCAACCTCTCCTCCTATCTTCAAACATCCTCACTTTCTTCCTTTTTGACAACTAAAGATCACGTTTTGTGACAGAGATGTAAATGTTCAACTTTTGGAAGAGTGGTTAGTTGACAGAAACACAAACAATGATAAAATTGCACTATCCACCTTTTTGAAATATTTGGAAGGAAGTAAAGAGTGACTCACAATGACTGACTCAACGGTTGAATCCTTACAGGTATGTGCTTCAGAATATCTACCTTCAGATTCATATTTTTCCTTACTCTGGGCCAAAGAATTGGTTTATGGTAGTATTAATATTATTCACTTTTGCACTAGTAGATATAACATAACAAAATTACTGAGACATATAAGGTTTTACTAATAATTGAATGTGACACCTATGTTTTGCAGAAGAATTGGCAGGCCAAAAATTTTATGTTACATAGTTAGAGGGACTCCAATCTATGCAAATGAGATCAAAGCTGTGTAGGCTAGCAAAGGACCAGCTAAACCTGAGTAGAGAAAGATTGAGTCACATTGTCTCGCACAAGATTGATCCACTGTCACCATATCAATGAACAATATTCAAGTAATAGGGAAGAATTTGGGGCTATTATTTAGGCAACACTAAACAATAAAATGATTCATTGAAGAGTCGAGACATTTCAATTTTCAGTGGGTATTCATGTTTCTCAATTTACTTGTGAAATTGCTAACTTTGTATTTGCATTTTGTTGACAAAGATTTTCGCGAAGATCCTTTTATTTGCTATAAAACATAAAGAATTTCATTAGCAGCAAGATACTTTTCGAAGCAATGACACCAATGTGTTCAAACACTTCACTTACCCTGTGCTTGGAAGATCAATTTTTCTAATGAGAAATTTGGAGGATAAAGAAATGTATCTACCATGAATTGATTTGTGATTAATAACAATAACAATAGATCTGTACCTTAAAAACAAATAACTTGATTGGTGTTTAAAAAAGTAAAATAAAATCACAAGACATTCGACCTGAATCGACTCATTCGAATTTGATTACCAAAACTACATAATTACTATAATATTTGTAATATATAATTAAAAATCATTATTTTATCTTTGTAAAATCCGATCTAAGAAAATTAATATGTCCCCTCATTTGGTAGACAGAGTCAATATATATGACACTAAATTTTATTCTCGAATTAACCCTGTGGCAGGATTTGAATCGTAGATTGCAGGATGGATAAAAATTTGTACATCAATTGGTTCTATAAGGTAATAGACTGCTAGAGAAATTGTGTCCATACAACAATGAAAATAAGGACTAAACAAAACTGTTCAGCAGGCTGGACTGAACTCTAAAGTTGGGCGGATCATTTTCCATACTGAGAATTGTGAAGCAGAATGAGCTTCAATCCACTTGCAGCACCCTTTGATGACTTCCTCACCGGCAGACGACAGTACTTCTCCCTCAAAACATGATCATCCTGACAAGACCAAGTCTGCCCTCGAGGAGAGCTGTTGGTCCATAGGAACCTCTCTGAGAATGGATTCACCAGGCTTGCGCGAAATTCCTGCGCTGGTTCACAGAGCAACCCCTGCAGTAACAATCATAGAGAATTTCATCCAAGACAGTTTGGAAAATGAAGACAACCACGATTGCAAATATGAAAAGTGTCTACTATACCTCTGCCATGCTTTTGATCTTCAAAGTGACATCCTCACTAAGCAGGACAAGTTGTCCATCATTTTTCCTTCTTTTATATGCAAGAGCAAAGTCAAGGATTTGATCTTCCGCTGTCGGTGAAGCTATTTCCAAAATCGCAGCAGGAAAAGTCCAACTCTCTTCATTAAACTGAGTTCGAGGAGAAGCAGGTGGGGTAGGAGCAATCAACCTTTCTTCTTCCATTGAGCTTTGGACATGAATCCACCATCTTGTCTTCACCATACAGTCCTCAATCCATTCTAGTGCCAAGGAAGCCTCTGAGTTTCTTTTAAAAATCGAGTACTGTCTCTTCTTACTGTCCAGCTCCCTTATGACTGAATATTACAGAACGACAACCAGATTTATGAGGATTGAAAAACAGCAAAATTTGAAGCAGTTAGTGAGGCAAAAATCTTGACAAAAATATATTACCTGATCTTGGGACGATTAATTGAGTTCCCTTGAGACCTTGTAAAAGCTGTAGAGCATTCCTTGATTCCTTGTTCATAAGAGTTGCAGTGTCCACAACCATATCCCAGCTCCTCTTTTGGTCCCAGCAAATATCCTGTTCATGCAACAGATGTGTAAGCATTCACTAAAATAATTTTCTTTAATCAATCATAATAAGCATAAATGGATTATTTTCCTTATGTCTACTTACCGAATGGTTGATGTGCATGTCAAACATTCGTCCATCCTTACTAACATCAATGCCTTTTGCAGCAGAAACAGGACGGGTGGTCCCTCCTGCATCTATTAGAAGTTGGAAGGGCACCCTTGCCACTCTGTTATCCAGTGTCATAGTATCTGTTGCCAGCTCAATATGATTGCCAAAAGGTTTTCTTCGTGACTTCGGTTCTTGGGCTAGTTTTGGAGTTGCGTTCTCTTTCTTTGAAGCAGCCATTATCTTTCTATTTGAACTTTTTGAGCACTGTGCCATCTCAAGACTGCCAAAAGGCCTTCTTCGTGATTTGTGCTCTGGGACTACTTTTGGAGCTTCATTCTCTTTGTGTGAAGAGGGAATTATATTTTCATCTGGATAGATGTTGGCACTAAATAGGCTCCCTGAATTTTGTGAACATTGAGCTTTGAAACATTTAGTTTCTTCGAGAATACTCTTCTTTGCCAGATGATGCAGTCTAAGAGTATTTGGGCTGAGATTTTCCTGATCTGGAGCAAATAATTCTTCTTTCACCCCATCCAAAACAGAGAAAAGATCCTTCTGCGACCTTTGAGACTTGGAAGGCTTAACTTCTTCAAGCATGCCCATCTTTTTGGAGCAGAGCAATTGAAGGGTATTTGGACTGAAATTTTCCTTATCTGGAGTGAAGACTTCCTCATCATCGTCTTCTTCCTCATCAGCACTAGCCTTGCTCCTAGATGCACTCTTGCTGGTTTGAATTTGGGGAGCATTGGCAGCTTTACCCCTTCTTGACCAAATATTACTATTTGTTGATTTTTTAGCCATTGCTTCTTTGCAACTTCCAAAGGTTTCCATATTATATTGGAGGGTCTTGTTATTCCTAATACTCAGAACAGTTTCTGAAGCCATTGATGAGGAGCAGATACCAGCAGTGTATTTGTTTCCAATATCTTCACCACATGGATCTTGTTTCTCTCCATCAGGTAGTGAATCCACACCAACTTGTTCAACTTCGATGTGTTTACAATTCTTATAAGGAATTACTTCCTCAACTGACCTGCATGTGTCATCGTAACTGCACACTCCTCCTCCAGCAGATAAAATGTCAGTAACCTTTCCAGTATCTTTGGCTGTACACTCATACTCAGATTCTGTATGTACTATAGCCTCGGCTACATATTCTTCCTCAAAAGATGCAGGATCAGTATTAAAAAGCAAGCAGGACCACTGATTTTCACAGGACGACAATTGAGAAGGAATTTTGCCAGGTGGAGTGTAGAATCCCTGCATCTCAGTTCCCTGGCCAACAACTTTCACAGCTTTGATACATGTACTCTCTGACCAATAATCTGTCCACGTCTCATCACATTTGGCAGCTGATTCCAAATCAGGTGGTGAATGAACCTCGATTATAGAGTCAGAGAGTTTATTTTCAACAGCAGAGCTTGGAAGTCCAATCATTTCATCTCTGCATTGACTCTCCATTTCTTCCAACACGGGGGATGCGGCTAGAATCTCATTTTCTTTGGTAACTCCGAAATTCTCATCAAGGAATAAAGAGGAGATACACTTGAGAATTGAATCCACTGACTGAATTTCTTCCTCTTCAACAGGAATACAATTCTTCAACATCTACAAAAATGCAGCAACATAAACTTCCAACAAGGATAAAAAAGACAAAGCAAGCCTTATTCCATAACACAAAGCAATGTTTACAAGGCTCAAAACAAGAGTGTGACACATGATATAATAAAAATTGCTAACAAAACCATAAAGAAATAAGCATACAGCAAGCAGAATATCACAAATAATTCTACCTGTTTTCTCTCCTCTTCCTCTTGTTGTTCTTCCTCTGGAACCGCCTCAAGCTGGGACAGAAATAGGTTTTCCATATCATAGGCACGGTTAATGGGAATCCAATGTAGACGATAAACCCTGCTGGAAACCCCGATCTTGAGCGTGTCACCTGCCTTCATCTCGACGCTAGCTCCAGCTTCCACCTTCTTCCCAGAAATCCATGTCCCGTGAACTGCAAATAAAACGGAAAAGAGAGACCTGCCATCAAGCTT
Source organism: Arachis hypogaea (assembly GCF_003086295.3). Classification (NCBI taxonomy): domain Eukaryota; kingdom Viridiplantae; phylum Streptophyta; class Magnoliopsida; order Fabales; family Fabaceae; genus Arachis; species Arachis hypogaea. The sequence goes on from NC_092045.1 coordinate 91,610,945, forward strand.
CTTCCAACGGATAAAAAGAAAAACAAAAAGACGAGATTAAGGAGTACCGGAAGATAAATCTTGAACGAAGAGAGATTGAGAGGAGGGTTTGGAGCGGATTTGGAGGTGGAATCGGCTGATGCTGGGGTGAGTGAGCATGAGGTCGCAATCAGGGTGGCGACCAACCATCAGAACATCTTCGTGAGAGCTTCTTGAGGCTGACGGTGACGGGGGCTTGTTGACAATGAAGATGTTCTTCAGGATCGTGTTGTTCTTCAGCACTGTGAAAACTGGGATCTTTACCTCCTCTTCTTCTTCAGCTTTTGATTTGGAAGCCATTCCTTCTTCTTTGACGGAAAATTTTCTCAGCAAGAGGAAAGGGAAAATGGGAGTAGACAAGAATGGGGAATAGAGGGTTTTTTAATTTGATTTTTTAAATTACTCGACCGTTGAAGCTTCAAACGGCTATTGGCCAAATGCACGCGTTACAAAATGATGATATAGATAGACTGCAATTATTAGGCTATGGGAGATTGCGGATTTTAAAATTGTTCCTATATTTCAATAACAATTTCATTATTCTTTCGAGCATAACCAAATGCAATTATGCACATAAAAGGATTGAGCCGGTTGCTTGTGTATCAGTATTATACTATCGCGAGTTGCTTGACTGTACAATTTAAACATGAAGATTCAAAAGTATCACCTTCTCAACTAGCTATGATCCCATAAGTATTAGGGAACCGCTAATCTTATTTACGTTTTTTCTCAACTAGCTCTTTACACGTTGCATTATCCTGTGCATTTCCTTGCATTGTTTCATGATTTATACAGAACGAATTTTCACTCAAAAAACTAAATAAAAATTCTCATGAATGCTTCGTATGAACACCGTTGCCGTCAAAATGTTCTTATACACCAACACACCGTTACAAATTTACATACAGCATTTGCCCTACTCTTTGATATTCCAAAAATTTTAAGAGCCAACCAATAGTCAAATTCCAGACGAAGTTTACATGGCACCAGTATTGAAGAAAAATAAGTTAACTGCTCTCAACAAGGAAACAAAAAAATAAATAAATAAAGGAAATGGTTCTCATCCTTAATTATCCATGGTTATGATGAACACGAGCTAAAAGGGGTAAAATTATACCCCCACTTCCCCTTTGAATAGTGTAGTAAGTATACATGAAAAGAAGGTATATAACAATGAGCACTAAATAAGAAAAACAACAACAAAAGAACCATCTCTACGACCATGTAATCTGATCTCCTCACTGAGACGAAATTCCTTAAGAGTTTAATCCGGAAGGAAAAAAAAGGATAGTATGAACAACTATTCCTCCTTATTACGAGCAATGCTTGCACGATGTCTTAGTTCAGCTCTTTTCCACCTAACAATCAAGTAACACAAGGAGAAAAGTGTGTTGATCTGCCAGAGACAAGATACTTCAAGTTAATAATGTATTGAATAAGAAGAGAGGACTATCATTTAAATGAGTTACATGATGGAAAATACTAACCAGAATTATCATAGCAATGACAAGAAGGGGCCCCGACCAAAGAACTGAGATAAATAGTCCATTTGGATCAAAATAGTTTTGACTAGAGAAGCTTTTCGAGTTCATCCTCAGAACAGTGTTAAGCCTCTCAGCGAGATATACACCAGCCACTGCATTAGAACATTCTCTCAGTAAGAAAAGATACATAAAGACGAGAAATTCAAGAATATCTTCAAGACTGCCATTCAACCACACAAAGAGATGTGTCAATGAATATAATAGAGATGTTTAAATGGTATTACAAATTGCGGAGAAATTCATTGATATCTTCAAGATTTAGTGACTTCCAATGATTCACCTACTTAACAACTTGTTACAAAATTGTCATACTCCCAAGTCCTAAACACATTGCTGCATTCTAGCTACATTCATTTAGTAAATCAAAAAAATCAAAACGATATTTCATATCAGCATCATTCACCAGTGGTTACTAGTTAAGATCATCCTAAACAAATATATCTAGTTCCGTAGGCCCTCTTCCTTATGTGACAAGTTTAGAAATGTTCACAATGATCAAATCAAATGCGACAAGAGAGAAAAAGGATTCGCACACATGAAATAAAAAATCAAAATCAAAATGAAAACAGGAATCTGAAAATTTCACATAAATATTGCATATTATGAAAAGTAACAGATCATATTCATACATGTGAGAAGAAACAAACACATCTGGAAGTTAGTTTTCCTCCTGGTGATGATAGTCACAAGAAGCAACACTATGTGGAACCCAACCAAACCAATCAACCATGGTTCCTGAAACACAACCAACTAACCGTCTTAACTAACTGAATAGAAATAATAACAGAATTAACAAATCCATATTTCACATTATTACCTGACCCCTTATGTGATTTTAGCTAGAGTATGGCTAGCAATTAATAACATATTGTTAGATGATTATTGGAATGATTAGTTAAGCTATTCTTGTAATGAACTTGTTAGTCATAGCCAATATAAATAGCGAGGCAACTAACAGAATCAGTTTCAGATTGCCAATTTCATTTCATTCCTTTTTTTTCATCTTTCTTACTGTGTTTTCTAAAAACATCTCTCTTCTCTCTTCCTCTTACAATTTCCCACATTCTTAACACACATTATTAATTAATCAACACGCAGATCCACACAGATTTGGAATTCAATTGTGAATTAACTTACCTTCCAATCAATGGCATGGAAGAAGCCGATGAAGTTATCGTAGGCGGGGCGGAGGCCGGCACGAAGCTCGGAAGACAGCTTCTGGACGAGATCCGCCATGAGATCCATGTGCTCCTCCACTGCAGATTTCACCTCCTCCATTCTAACTAACTTCAAAGCTATTTGTGAAATCGATGAATCTGCATTATAATTTGGAACTATAACAATTAGAATCAACGACAGCAACAACCGCAACTGAAGCTAGACTCTTCTCGTGAATCTTCGTCAAACCCCCCAACCTTCTCAGGCTTCTCATTGAGGGCCCGTAGCTGGGCTGGGCCCAATATAAATTTCGGTAACCGAAACAAGACCAAAAGAAAGCATGCTTTATCATGGACTCAAACCAATTTGGGTTAGTCGAGTGGTCAGCTCACTCGTTCGTAAGCAAGTTTTGGAAGTTCGAATATGCCTTATGCATGCAACAACTTATTGACCTGCAACGGATTTTTAAATGAAACTCAAATCCACGACGAATTAGTCATAAACCTGTTGGGGGATACCATTTGAGTAAACAAGAAAAAAAAAAAAGACTCCAAACAAGAGATGTTAATGAAGTCTGTGTCTTACCATGACTTTTTTAACAAAAGATGAATTATATAATATATAATATATAATATAATAACGCTACTTCTAAAATATTTTATTTCACAGTGCATAATACAGTTGTTGTCTTGTTGAGATATGCTTGAAAATTTTCTAATATCATTATTTTCTGTGTTGCACATTTAAAAGTATAACAAGTGGGTTCATGGCTCCAGACAATTTTAAAATTTTTATATATTATATGATGATGTATTTAATTTTAAAATTGAGTTGTTAGTTTAATAACTAATTATAAAAACTTTTTATTTCATGATTTGAGTTTAAATTCCAATTATTATATTTTGAATATTAATAGTGTATTATATTTTTTTGACTAAATATTTTGATCTAATCCATTTTCATTGTGCTTTTATTTTTTATTTTTTTATTAACTATTTATTTTGATGAATTCTTTTTTATTGTTCCTTTTATTTTTTTAACTTTTAAATTTATTATCATATAAAAAATACTTTAATTTTTATAATAAATTCCAATTAAATAGTAAAAAAGTATATATATATATATATATATATATATATATATATATATATATATATATATATATATATATATATATATATATTAGTATGAATATTTTACGTATTCGGTTCACTAATTTATTTTAAATTCATATATAAAAAATATAAAAAATATCAAAATAATTTATCTGTATTATTCATATTACATTCTTTATAATAATAAAAGACAAAAATTAAAATTTTAATTATTATGAATAATATTAAATATAAAATTATTATTTTTTAATAAAACTTTCTATTTCAATATAACACTTATTAATAATTTTTTATTAAAAATAATAATAAAAAATAATATCATCAATTATATAATACAATATTTAATTATACAAATATTTAATTTTCGGTCCCCTCTTTAAAAGATTTCTTGATCCACTCTGGTTCCACGAAATTATAGTGATTCAAACCCACTTAATATAGTAACATGTATTTGGTATCGAATGATATCCAATGTCCATTGTACAATACGTATATACACAAGTAGATGAGGTCAATTCTAATTTCTAAAGGTATCTTTGACTCTATTTGGAAGAAAATTCTATTTTAATATTGGCAAACAAAAAGAATTAACTAGCATGTTGCACGATCAAAATAATTAATTTCTGTTGTGAAATAAATAAATAAATAAATAAATAAAATAAAAATAATAAAATAAAATATAAATAAAAAATACTATTATTTATATTTATCAATATTATTATACTATTATAAAGATAATATATTAATATTATATTAGTAGTAAGAGAAAAGTAAATAAGTGCTTAATAACAAGAAAGAAAAAGAGAAAATATTTTAGTTTTTTATTATTGTTGTACGTAACATTCATAGGATTACTTCTCTATATATAGGTATATGAAGTTCTTCATTCAGCATTGAAAACAAAAACCAACCGCCTACACTAATGGGCATTCAATTTAACTTTATCACAACACTCCCCTTGAATGCCCATTTAGAAATATTGCCTCATTAAAATCTTATTAAAGAAAAACCTTGTGGGAAAAACCTTAGTGAAGGAAAAATAGTACAATATCCTTTGTGATGGGAACTGTCTCATTAAAAACCTTGTCAAGAAAAACCCAATGGAAAAAAAAGCTTGACCAAGGGAAAAAGAGTAGTCTCCCCTCTTGCCGACATCATTTAATGTCTCGAAATCGGCGCATCCCAATCTCATGTACCAATCTTTCAAAGGAGGATTTTGGGAGTGACTTTGTAAATAAATCTGCCAGATTGTCACTTGAGCAGATCTGTTGGACATCAATTGTCCCTTGATTTTGAAGATCATGAGTAACGAAGAATTTGGGAGAAATATGCTTTGTTCTATCACCTTTGATGTATCCACCCTTAAGTTGAGCAATGCATGCTGTATTATCTTCAAACAGGACAGTTGGAGCTATCTTATGATCAATCAGTCCATATGATGACAGAATATATTGAATCAGACTCCTCAGCAAAAAACACTTGCGACTAGCTTCATGAATCGCCAGTATTTCAGCATGATTAGAGGATGTTTGCAGCAATCGTTTGTTTCCTGGACCTCCAAGATATAGCTGTACCACCATATGTGAATATGTATCCTGTTTGAGATCTCCTTTTATGTGAATCAAACAAGTATCCGGCATCTGCATAGCCAACTAGTTGTGACTTGGATCCATAGGGATAAAACAATCCCATATCAACCGTTCCATGAAGATATCGAAAGATTTGCTTGATTCCACTCCAATGTCTTCTGGTTGGAGAGGATCTATACCTTTTTAGTAAATTCACAGCAAATGATATATCGGGTCTTGTATTATTAGCAAGATACATTAGCGCTCTAATGGCACTAAGATATGGTACTTCAGGACCAAGGATATCTTCATTTTCTTCTTTAGGACGGAATTGATCCTTCTCCACATCCAAAAATCTTACGATCATTGGGGTACTCAAGGGATGTGACTTATCCATATAAAATCTCTTCAAGATCTTTTCTGTGTATGTTGTTTGATGAATAAAGATCCATTTTTTATATGCTCGATCTGCAGGTCGAGACAAAATTTAGTCCTTCCAAGATCTTTCATCTCAAACTCTTCTTTTAGAGTTTTTATTATTGTTGGAATCTCTTCAGGAGTCCCAATGATATTTAAATCATCAACGTACACAATAATAATAATGAATCCAGATGTAGTTTTCTTTATGAAAACACATGGACAGATATCATCATTCTTGAATCCATTTTTGGCCAGATACTCAGTAAGACGATTATACCACATTCGTCCAGATTGCTTCAGACCATATAAAGATCTTTGCAATTTGACTAAGTATAACCCTTGCGAATATTCATTGGATGGTTTAGATATCTTTAGTCCTTCAGGGACTTTCATATAGATATCCTGATCTAATGAGCCGTATAAGTAGGCTGTTACCATATCCATTAAATGCATATGTAGTTTATGATATGCAGATAAACTGACCAAATAACGCAATGTTATCGCATTCACTACAGGGGAATACGTTTCTTCATAATCTATACCGGGCCTTTGTGAAAAATCTTGTGCCACAAGTCGGGCTTTATAGCGCACAACTTCATTTTTCTCATTTTGTTTTCTCACAAATACCCATCGGTATCCAACAGGTTTTACATCTTCAGGTGTACGGACTACAGGTCCAAAAACTTCACATTTTGCAAGTGAGTCTAATTCAGCCTTCATGGCTGCTTCTCATTTTGGCCAATCATTTCTTTGTCGACATTCTTTGACTGATCTTGGCTCAAAATCCTTACTTTCATGCATGATATTTAATGTCACATTATATGCAAATATTTCATTGACAATTATCAAATTTCGGTCCCATTTCTCTCCCGTAAAGACATAATTTATCGAGATCTCATCATTTTCACTATTTTCAGGTACCTGAACGTCTTCTGGCGTTAAAACTATATCAGAATTTTGGACAACTGCAGGTGTCTTTACTATGTCTTTTTCAACAGGAATAATATTTACCTCTTTTCTCTTTCGAGAAATTTTGTCTTTGGAACCGACAGACCTGCCACGCTTCTGGCGTGTATTTGCTTCGGTGGCAATTTGTCCAACTGGGACATCAATTCGTATTGGGGCATTTTTCGTTGGTATATAAGATTTGGTTATCCTATTTGTATCGGAAAATGCATCAGGCAATTCATTTGCTATTCTTTGCAAATGTATAATCTTTTGAACTTCGAGTTCACATTGCCCCGATCGAGGATCTAAATGCATCAAGGATGATGCATTCCAATTAAGTTCCTTTTCAGGAAGCTTATTCTCTCCCCTAATGTTGGAAATTTTGATTCATCAAAATGACAATCTGCAAATTGGGCTTTAAATACATCTCTAGTTTGTATATCAAAATACCTCACTATAGAGGGAGAATCATATCCAACATATATTTCCAATTTTCTTTGAGGTCCCATTTTAGTGCGATTAGGTGGTGCAATAGGAACATATATCGCACACCCAAATATTCTTAAATGGGAAACATTTGGCTGCTGGCCAAAGACTAATTGCATAGAAGAGAACTTATGGTAACTCGTTGGCCTCAAACGAATAAGTGCTGCGGTATGTAAAATAGCATGCCCCCAAACCGAGGTTGGGAGATTTGTTCTCATAAGCAAGGGTCTAGCAATTAATTAGAGGCGTTTAATAAGTGATTCTGCTAACCCATTTTGTGTGTGAACATAAGCTACTGGATGTTCAACACTTATTCCATTAGCCATACAATAAGAATAAAAAGCTTGGGAAGTAAATTCACCAGCATTATCAAGACGAATTGCTTTGATTGGATTTTCTGGAAATTGTGCTTTTAATCGAATAATTTGAGCTAGTAATCTCGCAAACGCCAGGTTGCGAGAAGATAATAAGCACACATGTGACCATCTCGAAGATGCGTCTATTAGGACCATGAAATATCTAAAAGATCCACATGGTAGATGAAAAGGTCCACATATATCACCTTGAATCCTTTCTAGAAATTCAGAGGACTCAAATCCAACATTTACTGGTGATGACCTTAAAATTAACTTTCCCTGAGAACATGCAGCACAACAAAATTCACTAGTTTTAAGAATCTTCTGGTTCTTTAGTGAATGTCCATGAGAGTTTTCAATAATTCTCCTCATCATGGTTGTTCCTGGATGACCCAATCGGTCGTGCCAAGTTATGCATTCATTTGGACTAGTAAACTTCTGGTTTAAAGTGGCATGTGATTCAATTGCACTAATTTTGGTATAATATAACCCGGATGAAAGTGAGGGCAATTTTTCTAATATAACCTTTTTATTTGAATCATGAGTTGTGATACATAAGTACTCATGACTTCCCTCATTCATAGTCTCAATATGATATCCATTTCGGCGAATATCTTTAAAGCTCAACAAGTTTCTTCGAGACTTAGTAGACAACAGTGCATTATTTATTATGAATTTTGTCCCTCTGGGAAACAAAATTATAGCTCTTCCGGAGCCTTCAATCACATTGCCTGAGCCAATTATAGTATTAACACATTCTTCTTTTGGCACAAGATGGGTAAAATATATATCACTTTTGAGAATAGTGTGCGAACTTGCATTATCCGCAAGGCATACATCTTCATTACATATCCTTGCCATTCTCTTCAAAGACAAATAATAATAAAATGAGTAGCATGTACAGTTAAATTAAATACTTGATCAGAATTATTTTTCTAAGAAACACTGTACAGAACAATAATATCATATACTAAAATTTTATTTTAAAACATGACACATTTAATGATTTCAAAATTCATAAACATTAATATTTCATTGTTTATATACATCATATTTGAAACTTAAATACATAGAAAATAAAATTTAACAATAAGTTCTTTACATTATTTATTTACATGAATGCTTAACAATCTCACACATTAAACTATTCCATCATTGATCAAATGACCAATATTTCCTTCAGGATCCTCAAAGAAATCAGATACATCATAATGAGTGGTGGAATTTTCAGCATTATTTGAAACGAAATTCGATTCTTTTCCCTTGTACTCCTTTTTCAAGGATGCCTAGTAAAGATCGACTAGGTGCCTTGGGGTACGGCAAGTACGTGGCCAATGGCCCTTTCAACCACAACGGAAACACTTATCCTCTGTTGATTTATTCTGCCTGATATTTCTTTCTTTATCTCACTTTTGGTGAAATCCTCTCTTTTGAATATAATTCATTTTTCTCCCATAATTTTTCTTGTTATTAAAACCTTGCCATTTACCTCTTCTGGGGTAATTTGCCGCATTTACTTCAGGAAATGGGGTAGCACCAGCTGGGCGCGCTTCATGATTTTTCAGTAGCAATTCATTGTTGCGTTCAGCAACAAGAAGGAAAAAAATTAACTCAGAATATTTTTTAAATCCTTTTTTCTCGATACTGCTGCTGCAGGAGCACATTCGAGGCATGGAAGGTTGAGAAAGTTTTCTCCAACATGTCATGATCAGTTTTATCTTTTTCCCACATAATTTCATTCGTGAGGTGTAACGTTAGGATTTTTGCTAGTAAAAAATTTTGTAAAAATATAGTCGCGTTGTGAGTATAGATTCTAAACCAACAGAAAATTCCTTCGTACAAACGTTTTGATTGTCGCAAGTAACAAAACCCAATAAATTTATAAACTGAAGTATTCAAACCTCGGGTCGTCCTCTCAAGGAATTGCAGGGATGTATGATTTATTATTGGTTATGGAAAAACAGTGTTTGGGTTTGAAAAAGATTTTTAGCAAGAGAAATAGATTGCAAGAATTAATAAATTAATAACTAGTAAAACTCTTGGCAAGGTATGAAAACTGGAAGTCCTATCCCAGTTATCCTTATCAATTGTCATGAGAATTGGATTTTTCTCCCACTTAGTTAACCTTTACTAAAGCAAAGGAAAGTCAAGTGGACTAATTAGTTTGATCCTCAAGTCCTAGTCAATCCATGTGGGAAGACTAGCTTTAGAGTGATCTAGATCAATTAAAATCTGCCAATTTCAACCACTGTTGAGTTTGACAACTCAAAAGTTACCAATTAATCAACCAAAGCCAAAAGGGAATAAAATCTACTTGAATAAAAATAATTTGGATAGAGCCCAAACATCAATAACATATAAATCTGAAATACCTCAATTTATATTAAATAAAGATGTCAATTCTAACATGGACAATATTCATGAGCCAATTGGGCGACATAAATCAAACACAAATAAAAGTATCAGAGTAAATAAAAGTAGAAGAGAAACATAAATTATTGAACCTAGTATGAAGAAACAATCCTAATCCTAATAGAAATCCTAATCCTAAATCCTAAGAGAGAGGAGAGAACCTCTCTTTCTAAAAACTACATCTAAAACCTAAAATTGAATTATGATCTGATATGAATTGATTTCCTGAGTCTCTGCATGTTCCCGAACTTTAATCTGTGTTTCTGGGCCGAAAACTAGGTTGAAACGCGGCCCAAAATATGTGTCAGCGACTTCTGTAATTCTGCAGATCGCGCTCGTCACGCGTCCATGTCGTCCACGCGTTCACGTCACTCAGCATTTCTCGTACCACGCGTACGTGTCGTCCACACTTTCGCGTCGTTCATGCAGCTTCCAGTCCGCGCGGTCGCGTCAGGCATGCGAGCGCGTCACGGTAATTCCTTCTATTTCGCGTGGTCGCGTGAGCCATGCCACCGCGAGACTTCTCGCTAGTCATCTCCTCAATTCCTTGTGTTCCTTCTATTTTTGCATGTTTCCTCTTCATTCCTTACGCCATTCCTGCCCTATGAAACCTGAAACACTTAACATACAGATCACAGCATCGAATGATACGAAGGAAGATAAAAATATACAACAAAAATGTCCTTAGAAAGCAAGTTATTAATCATATGATATTTTTAGGAAGGAATTGTAAATATATGCAAATCATATGAATAAGTGGGTGAAAAGTTTGATAAAATCACTCAATAAAACACAATATAAACCATAAAATAGTGGTTTATCAACCTCCCCACACTTAAACATTAGCATGTCCTCATGCTAAACTCAAGGAGACTAAATAAATAAGTAGGGAAAGGCAAGATTCATGCAATGCAACCTATGAATGTGAATGCAACTACATGCAAAAAATGATTCTACTTACTTGGTGAAAAAGTAAATAAATCCTTCAAGAATAAATATGAGCTGGATTTCACTAATTCAAATCACAAAATAAAGTACATATAACTTGCAAGAAGAAGATTGCTCATGAAAGCAGGGAACATAGAATTAAGCACTGAACCCTCCTAGTAGTGTATATGCACTCTAATCTCTCAAGTGTCTAGGGTCAATCACTCTATTCTTCTCTAATCATGCTTTCTAAAACTTTGTTCTTCATCTAACCAATCAACAAATATTTAATGTATACATACAAACATCATGAGGTCTTTTTCAAGGTTGTAATGGGACCAAGGCAAGGGTGAGGATATATGTATGGCTAAGTGAGTTATAAATTGAATCTTTGAGTAACCTGAGCTATCACCTAACATACATACATTCTATATAACTTCTAAAATCATGCCTAGCTACCCATAATTCTCACTTTTGTATCACATACTCATGCATCAACTTTTCTTTTAATTTGTGTCACATATGCATTGATCTTAACATTGGGGTAATTTTGTCCTCTTTATTTATTTATTTATATTATATATATATATTTTTTCTTTTTTTCTTTTTTTTCTTTTTTTTTTCTTTTTTTTATAGAGACATAAAAACTAAAATAACATATCAATGCATATGAAATTTTTAATTTTCTGTTTTACATGAGTAGATACCCAAACTTCCCAATATTCAGAATTAGAAACATGTTACATTCCCTTATTAACCCATGTTTCCACAGTTTTTCCACACTTAGTTGATGCACAACCTCTATCTTAACCTAACCAAAGATTCAATTGGGATATTTAATTTGTTTTTTTACTTAAGGCTAGTGATGTGGTTATAAAACAGAAGGGGATTAAAAAGCTCAAAGTGGCTAACAAGGGTGACATAAAAAGGCAGGCTTTTTGGGATAAGTGAGCTAAAACAAGTAATGGCCTCAATCATATGCAGTCATGTAAATACACTAAATATTGGACATATAGATTGGAACAAAATAAAGATTACAATCATAGACAAGAAAATACACAAGAATAAAATATTTATGGTTAAATAATGTAGCCATGTAAATAAGCTCAAATTCTAACATGGTGTGTGTTCTTTAGCTCAAAAACCATGTTCCAATTTACAATCTTCAAACAAATTTAACACATAGAAAATTTTAATTTTTAATTTAAATTAGTGAAATATTATAAAATAAAGTCTTGAAAAGAAATTTATTACTTCAACCAAGTGGTGGTAAAATATGCACAAAATCTAACTATAATGCAATCAAACATGCAAATGCAAGAACTAACTACAGAGAAGTTTAAACATTGGTGTTGAGTCAGAAAATAACTAACCCATGGAGATCGGTATCGACCTCCCCACACTTAAAGATTGCACCGTCCTCGGTGCATGCTAAGATGTATAAGTGGACGGGTGCTCCAACTGATGCCTTTCGCTATAGATTGTGCAAATTGACTTGTTTGTCTCCCCATTTAGAAGCTTTCACTTTCCCTTCATCGGTGGCCATCCTGAAAGAAGAGAAAAAGAAGGAAAGTAACCCAGAAGTAGAGATAAGAACATAAATGAAATATGGATGTTAATGCCAAATAATAAAGGTCTCAATTACATGGTAGCTACAACATACAAGGAAGAAAATAGTGGAAGCAAATGACATATCAAGAGTGCAAAAATTGTAACAATGGGAAAGAGAGTAGGTAAAGAGAGATAATATAAATTCATGTCAATGCAAAAGTAATACAAGTATAAAAGATAGGCATTGATTTAATTAATATTACCTAACAAGAATAAAACAAGTCACTAAGCACCCAAAATAAATAAAGAGAAGATGCAACAGTTAAATAAGAAAAATTTAACACCAAAGAAAAAATAATGAATTTAGAAAGGAAAATAAAAATGTACACAAAATTAAGATGCAATGAATGAAATATCCAAATAAATAAAATGAAAGATAAGAAGAATGAAAAGGGAAAGAATGGAAGAAAGAAGTAAGGAAGAAAGAAGGGAGAAAAAATTAGGATTGGGGAAGAAAAGATAAGATATTTTGGCAATTTAGGGTAAGCTGTGCGGCGCAATCGACGCGGACGCGCGACTTGCGCTTAAATTATTCGACGCGGTCGCGTTGGTCACGCGGACGCATGACGCATTTTATGCTACTGGCGCGAGGGCAGCCTCGCGCTCGCACAACTCTGTTCAGAATTCATTATTGCCAAATTCCAGAGCGACACGGTCGCGTGGTCGACGCGATCGCGTGAGTGGCCATTATAGGGATATGACGCGGACGCGTCAGCCATGCATCCGCGTGGTAAGGCTTGCGCGTTCAGCACCAATCCAGCACCACTCCAGCACAACTTTCGGTCGTGCACCTTTTTTTACGTCAAATTTCAGGTCACGCGTTCGCGTGGATGATGCGGATGCGTGGAAGGCATTTTTCCCACATGACGCAGACGCGTCAGCGACGCGGTCGCGTGGGATGATTTGTGCCAAAGGCACGCCTCCAGCCACACTCCTGCGTGACTCTCTATTCGATTTATTTTCTTCCTAATGCACCTGCGACGCGGACGCGTCGACGACGCCGTCGCGTCGCGTGTGTGTTCTCCTTTTTTTTTTATGCAATATGTAGAATGCAATGAATGTTATGCAAAATTTTAGGTTCAATCAAAACTCAAACAAACAAAATAGACTAGAATTAAAACTGAAAGAGGAATGATAATACCATGGTGGGTTGTCTCCCACCTAGCACTTTTAGTTAAAGTCCTTAAGTTGGACATTCTGGTGAGCTCCTTGTTATGGTGGCTTGTGCTTGTATTCATCCAAGAATCTCCACCAGTATTTGGAATTCTCACAGCCTCCGGGATCCCAAACTAGGCGCAGAAAGCCTTCAAGTAAGTTAAAACAAGTGACAAGGCCCCAAGAGTGTTGATTGCCATAATAAATTCCGGGGTCCCAAACCTTGCTTTTGCACCCATCTTCTTGTTGATCCTTAGTGTTCCAACCGGGTGGCAGGCAATCTGAATTCTCACTGAAGCGGCCAAACAACTTCCTAGACCCATTCAGTTGAGTTTTACACCAACCTTTGCATTTAAATTTTGAGCATACAACCATGTTGAACCTTGCAGGACAACTCTTACCACTAACCATCTTCCTTTTACTCTTGATGCCACAAAGAACTCAGAGAACTCTAAGTTGACCATCCGTCTCTAGTAGCCCATATTCAAGTGGAATTAGAAAGCTAAGGGATATGAATTTTACCCACTTGAATGTTGTGAATGATGATGGCAACTTAGGGGGAGGAGTTTCTAATGAACTTGCAAGCTCTACTCCTTTGTGTTCTTCTTTGACAACTACCACCTCTTTGCAAGCTTCTTCAATTTTAACCTCTTCCTTTTGGTAGCTTTCTTCCACTTTAATCTTTTCTTCATTGCTTACCAAGAGCATGGGAGGTTGTGCTTTTTCTTCTTGAATCTCCATCTCTTGATAAACCTCTTCCAAGTCTTCAACCATGATATGCCTTGGAGGTTGTACACCCTCCTCAACATCAATTTCAAACGTCTTGGAATGAGGTTCTATAACTTGAGTTTCCTATGGAAGTTCTGCATCTCCTAAATCTTCAACCACTTCTTCCTCTACAACTATTATGGCATCCTCCACTTGTTCCAATGCAAAGTCATGCTCTTTATTGTCCATTGGAGTCTCTAGTGTCTCCTTCATGCTACGTTCTTCATTAGATTCTCCACATGAAGCCATGGGGGTTCCTTGAGTGTCCGAACATTTGGAAGGTAATTGTTTTATTGCTTGCTCCAATTGATGAAGGGTTGCATGAAATTGATCTACTGTTTCCTGGAAATAATCCCTTGACTCTTGTTCCTCATTGATGATTACCTTTCCATGACAACTCCCTTCAATTACTCCTTCACCTTCAAGGGTCTCTTCTACCTTCACCTTTAGTGCCTCCTCTAACTCCTTATGAAGTATGAATTCGCGAAGACGATCCTCTCTCTCTTGTTCCATATCAATCGTATCGTTGGGATCATGTTGCTCTTGGATTGATGGATGTGGGTGCTCTTCCATGGATGGTGGTGATGGGATGGAGGGATCATTCTGTGGTTGAAAAGGAAGTGCACTAGAGCTTGAGAGTTGATTCTTGAAGGTATTTGGTGGTCCGATTTAGGCGGCGAGAGCTTGTATAGTAGAGTTTAGATCGACAAATGCTTTCTCCATGGAGGTTTGAGGTGGATAGGAGGGTTCATTTGTTGGGAGAAAGGGTTCATGGTAGGAAGGTGGTTCATCTTGATAATGATAAGGAGATGGTGTATATTGAGGTGGTGGTTCTGTGTATGGTTCATTTGGTGGTTGGTGTAGTGAATAAGGATTGGGGTCATATAGAGGTGAATGGTGGAAAGGGGCTTGTGAGTGTGGTGGTTTAAAGCTATGTTGAGGAGGTGGTTTATTGGCATATGATGGGGGCTTGTTGGTAACTGCAAGGGGGTCCACCATATCTATCAGCTTGGTATGCATTATAGAATGGTCTTTGTCCATGATATCTTGGAAGGTGTTGTCGCCTAAAGGGTTGATCAGCTCCTCTTGGCTCCGTCCATCTTCGATTGCTTTGACCTTGATGCATATTCCTGTTATAACTTTCTCTTCCTGCAACATAGTCATAACCAGACTCGCAGCCAAAGGGGTGAGAGTTCATAGTAGTAGAAGAAAATAAAAAAAAAACTAACAAAAAGAAAATATTTTGAAAAAGATATAATTTTTGAAAAAGGATAAGATAAGATAAAAAATTTTAAAATCTGAAATTTTTTTTGAAAAAATATTTACAATAACCAATAATAAGACACACGTTTGCAATTTCTCGGCAACGGCGCGTTTTTGACGTTAGAATTTTTGCTAGTAAAGAATTTTGTAAAAATATAATCGTGTTGTGAGTATAGATTCTAAACCAACAGAAAATCCCTTCGTACAAACGTTTTGGTTGTCACAAGTAACAAAACCCAATAAATTTATAAACCGAAGTATTTAAACCTCGGGTCGTCTTCTCAAGGAATTGCAGAGAAGTATGATTTATTATTGGTTATGGAAAAACAGTGTTTGGGTTTGAAAAAGATTTTTAGCAAGAGAAATAGATTGAAAGAATTAATAAATTAATAACTAGTAAAACTCTTGGCAATGTATGAAAACTAGAAGTCCTATCCCAGTTATCCTTATCAATTGTGATGAGAATTGAATTTTTTTTCCCACTTAATTAACCTTTACTAAAGCAAAGGAAAGTCAAGTGGACTAATTAGTTTGATCATCAAGTCCTAGTCAATCCCTATGGGAAAACTAGCTTTAGAGCGATCTAGATCAATTAGAATCTGCCAATTTCAACCACTGCTGAGTTTGATAACTCAAGAGTTACCAATTAATCAACCAAAGCCAAAAGGGAATAAAATCTACTTGAATGAAAATAATTTGGATAGAGCCCAAGCATCAATAACATATAAATCTGAAATACCTCAATTTATATTAAATAAAGATGTCAATTCTAACATGGACAATATTCATAAGCCAATTGGGCGACATAAATCAAACACAAATAAAAGTATCAGAGTAAATAAAAGTAGAAGAGAAACATAAATTATTGAACCTGGTATGAAGAAACAATCCTAATCCTAATAGAAATCCTAATCCTAAATCCTAAGAGAGATGAGAGAACCTCTCTTTCTAAAAACTACATCTAAAACCTAAAATTGAATTATGATCTGATATGAATTGATTTCCTGAGTCTCTGCATGTTCCCGAACTTTAATCTGTGTTTCTGGGCCGAAAACTGGGTTGAAACGCGGCCTGAAATCTGTGCCAGCGACTTCTGTAATTCTGCAGATCGCGCTCGTCACGCGTCCGTGTCGTCTACGCGTTCGCGTCATTCAGCATTTCTCGTACCACGCGTGCGCGTCGTCCACGCTTTCGCGTCGTTTGTGCAGCTTCCAGTCCGCGCGGTCGCGTCAGGTACGCGAGCGCGTCACGGTAATTCCTTCTATTTCGCGCGGTCGCGTGAGCCATGCGACCGTGAGACTTCTCGCTGGTCATCTCCTCAATTCCTTGTGTTCCTTCCATTTTTGCATGCTTCCTCTTCATTCCTTACGTCATTCCTGCCCTATGAAGCCTGAAACACTTAACATACAGATCACGGCATCGAATGGTACGAAGGAAGATAAAAATATACAACAAAAAAGTCCTTAGGAAGCAAGTTATTAATCATATGATATTTTTAGGAAGGAATTGTAAATACATGTAAATCATATGAATAAGTGGGTGAAAAGCTTGATAAAACCACTCAATAAAACACAATATAAACCATAAAATAGTGGTTTATCAAGATGATTCGAAACATTGCAGAATTATATTCATTTATAGATTTAAAATCTTGTAGACGCAAGTGCGTCCATTCATATCGAGCTTGAGGAAGTATCACCGTTTTCTAATGATTATACCTTTCTTCAAGGTCTTTCCAAATATCTGCAGGATCTTTTAACGTGAGATATTCATTTTTCAATCCTTCGTCAAGATGACGACGAAGAAAAATCATGGCTTTGACTTTATCCTTCTGGGATGCATTATTTTCAGCCTTAATGATATTTCCAAGATCCATTGAATCAAGATGAATTTCAGCATCTAATATCCATGATAAATAATTATTTCCAGATATATCAAGCGCATTGAATTCAAGATGAGAGAGTTTCGACATAATGAAAATTTGTTACCTGAGTCTTCTTAAAAATTTGATCAGAGTCTCGTGCTAATAACGTGTTGTGAAATAAATAAATAAATAAGATAAATAAGGAAGATGTAATAAAATAAAGTATAAATAGAAAAATACTATTATCTGTATTTACCAATACTATTATACTACTATAAAGATAATATATTAATATTATATTAGTAGTAAGAGAAAAGTAAATAAGTGCTTAATAGTAAGAAAGAAAGAGGGGGAATATTTTAGTTTTTTATTATTGTTGTACGTAACACTCATATGATTACTTCTCTATATATAAGCATATGAAATTCTTCATTCAGCATTGAAAACAAAAACCAACCGCCCACATTATTGGGTATTCAATTAACCTTATCAGAACAATTCTCATGCTACTATAGTTATAAAAACTGGACCGGACCGATTGGAAAACTGGTGAATTGGTCATTTGGCCGGTTCGATTAAGCAATCTGACCGCATAAGGTAAAGAACTAGAGAGAATCAGGTTAAACCATCCGATTTTGATAAAAACCTACAAACCGGTGGTTTTGTGTAACCCGGTCGGTTCGAAACTTTTTTTTCCCTTACCAAAATGACAACTTTTTGGTCGTTTACAAAAAAAAAATGGCTACCCATCCCCAGGAGCTCGAAGACCGTCTCTCTTCCTCACCTCATCACATCATAGTCTCTCAGTCTCTCACAATCTCACTCTAGAACTGACGATTGCCGGCCGTCTCCTCTGCTTCGTCGCCGGTTTTGGTGCGTCGATGTCGCGTCTGTGGTTCCCGGCGTCGTCCCATCTTTGGCTCGCAAGCAACCTGTCTCGTTGTGTCTCATTGTTCTGCATCTTTCGTCGTTGTCGTCGTCACGTCCTCTCCATCGCTGCTGCCTCCCCTTCGCCTAAGTTTGCTTTTGTGCGTTCGTGAAGTGAAAATGAAACCCATTATCTCTGTTTCTTTTTTTTAGTTATTCAGTTGGATTTTAATTTGATTAAAGGAATGAGTAACTAATTAATGATGTTAAATTGTTAATTATGAATCTATTTATATTATATTGCTAATTATAACTTGTTGAATTTGTTGATAAATGCAAAGTCCCGCCAATTTCAGAAGGGTGATGAGCACTAAAAATATTATTGTATAACTTCAAGAGGTTATTCCAAATAACACTGGAAACACATAACTAACTACAGTAAAGCTATTTGTTCATAAGTGCAAGAAAAAAGTGTCAGCAAATAAGTCATATTTCTTTTTTGTCTTTAATATGTGTCTCGACAAAAATAATAGCGAGTCAAAAACCAAAGACAAGATAGAAAGTTTTTCGGTGGACAGAAAATTAGTCAAATTTTATTCCAGAATAAAAACATTTTGTATGATTTTGTATCTATCTCCTACTCCAAATTGATTTTTGTGTTTTCCAGTGTCTTTCGTATTTCTATCCTGAGAGAGAGTTATTAAATGTGCCATATGTATGCCTCATTGAATTATTCAATAACATCACCAAAGAATGGACATTGAAATGAGCTTAGACAGATAGTGCAAATAATCACAACATTAGAAAACAATGGCATAAGAAGGAAGCTAAACTTTAATGCTGCCATCTTTAAAAAACAATCAAGTATAGAAGGCAGAGCACAAAGTTAGATATTATTGTGTTAAATTAAGATACTATTCTAATAGTACTAACTAATTTCATATCTATCTTTATATTAGTTATCTTTAGAATTTGAGACTTGGTTATTCTTAAAATAGCGAAGATATGTATTTTAAATTTTTTAAATTTTTTACTATTTTTTATTTTTTATTTACGTCGCACCGGTTTTACCATTTTAACTAGTGATTTATCGGTTAAATCAGTGAACTAGTAAACCAGTAACCTAACCAGTTTGATCACCGATTCGGTTCTTACAACTATCGATTCGGTTCTTACAACTATGCATGTTACTATCTTTTTAAGAATTTTGATCCATTCGCTGCCCACTATTTCATTCCATATCTTTTCTTGTCTCGGCTTTTCATTTCTTTTGTCCTCATCCTCACATACCTTCCATTTCCCCCACAATTTAAAATTTGAATCAACAAAATTTTCATATAAAAAACATATAAAACAACACTTGCGCTGTCTTTTCATTAGTATCTTATCACTTAGTAAAACGACACCCAAGTAGCTAGCTAGGGATCTTAATTCCTTTCTCAGCTAAATATATGAAATCAAAAGAGAGAATTATTAGGGTTCTTCAGACTGAAATGCACAATATAATATATGGTAAGCATTGTATAGATAAACCTTCCACTAGATACACGGGACTGAGAAAACAAAGTGACATACGTAAATCAAATTTCTATGTTTTGTTTTTCTTAGTAGTTTCTTGAATACTCTTGTTCTTCTTAATGTTGTTCTTAAGAAACTTCTAATCCTTCACAAGATTTTATTATTACTTTAGACATAATATTTGCCTTTCTCCAATTTGATTCCTTATATCAAATAACTTATTTGTCTTACCAAAACATTTTTTGCAGAATCAAAGCATAAATTAAGATAGAACGCTTATATGAGCTATCTTCAAACTAAAAATAGTTAATTTTATGAGTGATATTTCTTGTTGTTCCTAGAGTTCTTGGCTCTAACATCGTGATTTATTCTGTTACTTAATTTCTTAACCTTAATTCTTTTACTAATTCTTCTTTCCTTCCTGTATTCATAACTTTTCGGAGTTTTTTTATTAATCTTTCCTCTTATCCTAATCAAAAGTTATAGATTACATATAAACACGAAAAATCATAAATACAAACAAGCACACAAAGAACATAGCAAATAGCAAACACAAAGAATGAACAATAAACAAATACAAGCAAATGTGCAAACAATATGATGCATGCATGTTCCTAGTGCAGGGCATGAGCTCATACATCGGTTAGCTACCCACACCCAATGTTACCCGGGACGAATCCCGGATATAGTTTCTCCACTGAATCAGTCAGCACAGGTACCACATGAGTGTCCCCATGTTAGTCAAATACCAAAGCTACACAGATTTACCTGTGTCAGTCAGGCTAAAATTATAATCATAATATTGCTATAGCAAATGTGCATTCAGTGAGAAACGGGATACCATATGGCCGAACCCATATCAATCAAATACCACTCTGCTTTAAAGTGGGCGTCCCCACCTAGCAACTCTGCCTAACTAGTACATTTTTTTTAGCTGGGTCTCTGCCCAGTCCGAACATTTTTGCGGACGGGGTTTCTCTGCCCAGTCAATATGTTTCTTTGACTGAGGCATAAGGCATCTTGGGAATAGCTCTTTTAACTCTGTATCTTTTTTTCTGTAAGGGATCACTACTTTTAATATTTTCTCAAACATTTAAACTTTCTTATACTTTTTTCTCATCTTTCACTATAAAATGTCCCCGACGTTCCAATTTCTTTTTTATACTAAAAACTATCAAATTTCTTTTTTATACTAAACTATCAAACGACCTCCAAATCCAGCAAACTTTATATTCACGCGTACGTATCAAACTAAAGTTTCTAAAGAATTAAGAATCACATTTTTCTGGATGGTCTAGCTCTACTTATTGAAGAGAAATCGAGACCCATGTACCGATTTTTCCGAACATCACAACATCACCTTGTATCTTCGCAAGGTGGATATATGTTGTGAAATACTAGCGTAACAACTCAATTTACTAATGGACGTGTTCCAGGGACTCTAAGGGTCAGTTTAGTTTTGGTTTTGGGTGTTTGTATTAAGAATTGAATTTTTTTATAAATATTCAAAATTCGACTGCCCTGTTTGGTAACTTCTTCAAAAAAATAGCAAATAGTAGTAGACTTTGAAAAATTAGAAATAAAAACTCTCAACTTTGGTATGGTTATACTAGACTCTCCTAATTTTTATTTGGTTCAAGTTTCAAAGCATTCTCATTTCGAAAACGAAAGTTATGCATATTCTATTTTTGAGAGGGTTTTGTTTAGTTAACCAGTGAACCGGTTAATTTCTAAAGTGCATAATTAATTTTTTATAATTGCTATGGCTCTGAAATTTGAACTGAATGAACTAGACATCATAGGCTTCTATTTGATTTTGGTCTCACCTCAACAGCCCTTTTGGATTAGAAGTTATACATCTAGGAAGTCACTGCTCTAAATATGGAAATTCTGTTTAGCCAACAGTGTGCAGTAATTTTGTAAAATCTATAACTCCCAATGTATAAGTGTATGACTAAAAAAATTATTAGCTTTTGAGGAAATAAAATTAGACACCCTAAAGTTTTACCCCCAAGTAGTTGCACACCAAATCAAGTTCTGGATCAATACCGGTAGCTCACACAAGTGGCTGGTATAACTAAACGAGTTACAGGATTGCATGTCAATCAAACAGTGAACTTGTCATTTTGTAAATTACATAATTAAGTATATAAAAATGGTTTTATCCTAAAATTTGGTCACATTGTTCTTGACATGTCAATCTCTCAAATGTATTTAGTCGTATCTTAAAATTCATGAGAATTTAAAAGTTACATAGGTTAGAAGTTGCTGCTGCAATAGCTTTAAAACAGGTTTTTCAGCAGAAACCATTTACTTTCAATAATTTTTATCTTCCAACCTTCTCATTAACAAATTCTGAAATTTTTAGGGAAGGTTCTGAACTCATCAAGGATTTCTAAGATAATTATTTCCTTTATTTTGGATGGCTAGATTTTGCCCATAAATTCAAGCAAGTTGCTGCCTAATTTGGTAACAGATTCTACAACTATTGGCTTAGGTTTTAACTAAGCAATTCCGTTAGCTAAGCTTCTAATCCTCTTCTAATCATGATTCTATACTTCTTAAACTTTCATAGACTTGTTCATCTTAACCTTACATACCGAAGAGCTCAGCTCTTGTTCATTTCATCATTCATTCATTAGATAATCATTCAAGAGCAATATAGTGCAATAATTCATCATAATAGCACTATAGTCCTAATCATTATATTTAATCAGCAGCAAATACATCAAGCAACCATTTATTTCATCATCAAATATCATCAATCACATAATCACAAACATGCAATTAAACTAGCCCAACCCCTACCTCGTTGGAGTTCACTCTTGGTTACACTTGGTTCAAACTCTCTCTTCCTTTCTCGGTTAGTTTTCCTCCAAGCTCTGGCCAGTCCCTTCTTGGCTTGTGATTCAGCTGTTCTAACAGAGTTCTAATGGAGCAAGAGGAATGATCAGAGTTTTCGAATTGGAAGGAGAAGAAGGTAACGTTGGTGTGGCTCCTTCTCTGTTTTGGTCAGTCACCATTCTTTGCTATCACTCTCCTTCCTCTATTGATGGTGCAACGAAGAATCAAGAAGAAGACAAAGAACTCCTCCTCACTTCCTCTCGGCCAGCTCCCTCTCTCATGTGATGACCCAGAAGAAGCAGTGTGCATATAAATAGGAAAAGGTGGTATGAGTGCTGCGTTGGTTTCTTCTTCAGGGAACACCTAATCAGAGGCCATCATTGTAGGAGGTAAGCAAGAGGTGTAACTGGGGTTGAGTATTCCTCTTTAGTTCGTTCATCAGACGAAGAAGGAAGATGATTAGGGCTTTTATCATGGTTAAAGGGGTTCTTGATATGTGTATACTTTTGATCCTGGTTTGATTGAACCGAAGAAAGC
Source organism: Arachis hypogaea (assembly GCF_003086295.3). Classification (NCBI taxonomy): domain Eukaryota; kingdom Viridiplantae; phylum Streptophyta; class Magnoliopsida; order Fabales; family Fabaceae; genus Arachis; species Arachis hypogaea. Next base: position 91,634,324 of record NC_092045.1, read on the forward strand.
GGTTTAATGTGTGTTGGTTCAAGATTGATGAGAATAATATTGATGAGAAGAAAGCGGTTTCATCCTGTTGAGAGAATAAGATTGATGAGGTGTGATGATAAAATGTGGAAGACAGAAAATTGTGGCTTTATACTAAAGAAAAATCAGTTTGATTATGAAAGAATAGAGTTGATTTGGTTTGGTTTAAGATTGGCTAAATTTTTCAGTTTTTTATTTTTCTCTAGGTAATATTACAAGAGACTTCATGAATTTTGATTGAAGATAATTCCTTGATGTTATGGCCTAATTGCCAAAAAAAAAAATACAGTTTAATGATTAAACTGTAAAATTATCGGTCTTTAAACCGTATCAATTTAAACAACCGGCAATTAAGGAATTAGTAGCAGAGAGTATCTTGGCTCCAAATCATATCTAGAATACTTTACCAAGGCTAAATCAATCAAGAAAAACTAGTAGTAAAGTTTCTATAGATGTATTTAACTCGACGGTCAAATTCATCGTTATCAGTACGGTTGTTGCCTTAGGACATGTTTTTATCTCTCACAGCATATTTATTCTTTTCACTTATCTAATATAAATCCGCCTTATAATATATGATAAGGTGATTCTTGGATATTTATCGAATTCTCATCACAGAATTTCTGAGAATAAATTTTGTGGAGAAACGAGGTGTTACAACCAGCGCCTAAGAAAAAGAGGACGGGAGAATCTAGCAGCAGCAATGATGATGCGAAAAAATGATGAACAACGCCGAAGAAGGAGGGGGTTGCCAACGTTGGAGGGGACTTCCGGAGAGGAGTGGGCTGCTGAAGCGATGAGAGGGGTAGAGAGAGAGTGGGAGGCAAGAGGGTTAGAGAGAGAGAGAGAGAGAGAGATTCAAATGAGGAGGTAGATGGTTCGCGGTTCGAATTTAGGGTACAATTATCGTTGGATTTACATGCAGATAAATCTGACGGTAACATGTTGCGGGTTACCAAAACACAGCGTTCCACTAAGTGGGTTTACCATCGGACTTTCCTGCCGATAAACCTGACCCTAAATGTCGTGCATATTTTTTCCGTTTTCTATCCAATTATTACCAGTGAATTTACCGTCGAAAACGAAAATCCGCCGATAATATTTTAACATGACGAATTTGATGCCTAAACTGTCGTCAAAGACGCCGCTACTCTACAATGCTAAATTCGACGATAATAAACATTTTTCTTGTAGTGTTAGCTACATATCATTTCAGCAAAGAGAGGACTAAAAAATCAAACACAATTTTGTTAGACAGTTAATTTTTTCCACCAACAAAATAGTGAATAAACAAAACTTCAGAGTTTGAATTATTATCGTAATATATATATAAGAAAACAAAATTATAGGTGAAAATAAGTTAGAGTGATTTATCCTACAGTTTAGTCTAATCTAACCTATCTTGAATAAAGGGCAATTTTCTTAAATAAATAAAATGGGCAGCAAAATTACCTGATTATACATTTTGGTAAAGGAAGACGCAATTGCATTTTTTCACAAATCTATAAAAATCGCTACTGCCAGCAGCAGATTAGCGTATAATGTAAACTACTACTGCCAGCTGTGTTTTACGTGCACAATAGTTTAAACAGAAATCGCTATAGGAAACAGCGATTTCTGTGGAGCACGATTTGACCATAAACCGCTATAGGCAGTAGCGGTTTATGTGGAGGGTGCCTCGAGGCTGGTTGCCTATAAATACCCCTCCAAGGTAGTATTGAGGTGAGAAGAGTATCATTTCTCACAAATGGATGGGGAGGAGTGTTTTGTGGCTTTGGTGCATTGCTCTGGGAAAATTAAAAAAAAAAGTAAAAGGCACGGGGTTAAATTTATAGATAGGGAACCCCTTAGTGTTTTTATTCGGCTGTTGAGTACGTTGGCAGAGATAAAACAAAGCATATTATAGAAGCTTGGTGTGTGCGGGACAAAGTGGATTAAAAAATTGTTCTACAAGATTCCCATTGCCGATGTGTCTGCTGGTGTGAAGTATGAGACGTTTGTGATAGGGTCCAATGAAGGCTTGCAGGTCTTGTTTCACTGTCGGCGGAGTTTTCCGGAGGTTAGAATACCCGAGTTGTTTGTGAAGTTGGAAGATGGCGTCGACAGCCCTGGGGCATTTGTGCCAAATCCTCAGTCGAAGACGATGGGTGGTGTCTCCACGTCAATGCCGGTGGTCGCACCTTCCGGTCCGATATACAATCCTCCATGTGTTGCGATTGGTACTGCTAGTGTGCCTGATGGTGTCCCCGATTTTGACTATAAGGTTGGACCAGATCGTGTTGAAAATGCCATGCGAGACGATGATTCAGCGGATGAGCCGGTCGACATTGTTGGGGATAGTGAGGATGATATTCCGAGCAACACACATACACCCCAAGGAGCATCGGGTTCTGGCACACTGCAATATCCTCCACACTTGTCAGCGTTGAACTTGGAAGCCATTGGCGAATAGCGAGAGATGGAGGAGACGTTTGTGGGTCAGGGTCTGCATGATGTAGCTGGTCTGACGGAATTTCGTCTTGGCCAATCTTTCCAGAGTAAGGAGGAAGCTGTGCTGAGTGTGAAAGATTACAGCATCCGACGTGGAGTTGAGTAAAGGGTGATGGAATCGGACCATCTCAAATACCAAGGGAAGTGCAAGGAGTTTGGAAAAGGGTGCACGTGGATGATTCGTATCGCACTGCGGCAACGGAAGAGCACGTGGGAAGTTAAGAGGTAGAATGGACCGCACACATGTTTGGCCACATCCATATCGAGCAACCACAGACAACTTGATTATCATGTCGTCTGTGTGAGGATCTTTCCGTTGGTCAGAGCGGATGCGTCGATTACGATTAAAGTGTTGCAGGAAGCAACTGAGTCCACCTATGGTTTCAGGCTTAGTTATAGGAAGGTTTGGATGGCGAAGCAGAAGGCAGTAGCACAGATCTACGGGGACTGGGAGGTGTCTTATGGCGAGCTTCCCCGTTGGATCCTTGGGGTGAGGTCCACCATGGATGGTACGATAGCTCTTCTGAAGACCTCTCCGGTTAGAGTGGGTGATCAGGTTGATGAATCGACTGTCTACTTTCACCGTCTTTTCTGGACATTTCCTCCCTGTATTGAGGCATTTCGACACTGTAAACCTCTAGTCAGCATCGATGGTACTCACTTGTATGGTAAGTACGGAGGCACCTTGTTATTAGTAATTGCTCAAGACGGAAACTCGAACATCCTGCTTATTGCTTTTGCACTTGTGGAGGAAGAAAATACAGAGTCTTGGTCATACTTTCTCACCAACCTTAGAAGACATGTGACGCCACAAATGGGCATTCTGGTGATTTTTTACAAGCACGACGACATCAAGGCGGCACTAGAGACACCTGATAGTGGATGGCAACCTCTTCATGCGTAACGGGCATTTTGTATTTGGCATGTTGTAGCCAATTTTTATCTCAGCTTCAAGGGGCAGGATGCTAGGAGGTGGCTGGTGAATGCTGCTTATGCTAAGACAGAGGCCGAGTTTGAGTATTGGTTTGACATCATGAGAACAAAGAATTCAGCTATGTGTGATTGGGCAAATAGGATGGAGTATGAGAGGTGGACACAACACAAGGATGGAGGCAGGCGATACGGTCACATGACGACCAACATATCTAAGTGTGTCAATTCTGTTTTGAAGGGAACCAAGAATCTACCAGTGATGTCGTTGGTCAAGTCGACGTACTTAAGGCTTGCAGAGCTGTTTGTTGTTCGGGGTCAGTCAGCAGAGGCACAACTGGGGGGCAGACACCGATTTTCCCAGGCACTTGTTAAAGCCATTGAGCAGAACTTGAAGGATTCAAGGTGTTTCACAGTGACACTATTTGATAAGCATCAGTCCGCGTATACTATCGCGGAGACTACACCTACGGGTAAGTTTTCATTGGGAACTTACCGAGTTTCGCTTAGAGATCGTACGTGCGACTGTGGCAATTTTCAGGCCCTGCACTACCCCTATTGCCATGCAATCACATGCTGTGATCAGTCACGACTGGATTGGGTCACATTCGTTGATGAAGTTTACAGCATGGCTGAGGTTTTTAAGGTGTATCAGATGGCCTTTGCACCTTGTATTCCAAAGGGGCTTTGGCCGCCATATGACGGACCGACTGTCATCCCTGACCCTAACATGAGACGTGCTAGAGAGAGTCAACCACGGTCCACACAGATCCACAACAACATGGAAGAAGGTGACCCCAACAGGCCAAAACGATGTGGCCTTTGTAGGTAGCTAGCCCACACTCGTAGGAGTTGCCCTCAACGAGGATCGACAGTTGGGTGATGAACGGAAATTGTCGGTTGGTAAACAATTTCACAAATGAAATCTCGTTGCAAGTATAGTTCTAAACCAACAAACAATTCCTCAATCAAAAAATTTGTTTGTCACAAGTACAAACCCCAATAAAAATAAACCGAAGTATTTAAACTTCGGGTTGTCTCTCAAGGAATTGCAGGGAAGTGTTCTTATTATTGGCTATGAAGGAATGTTTTAGGGTTTTTGTAATAAGAGACAAGAAATATAAATAGCAAAAGAAATAAACTAATCAACTAAGAAAGCTCTTGGCAAGGAATGAGAATTGAAAGTCCTATCCTTATTATCATCATCAATTGGGACAAGAATTGTCCATTGCTCCACTTAGTTAACCTCTAACTATGAAGGAAAGTCAAGTGGATATCAACTTGAGACCACAAGTCCTAGTCAAATCATAATGAAAGACTAGCTTTAGTGGCATTCAAGTCAACTAGCAATTTTCAATTATCAATCAACAAAAGAGTTTGATAACTCAAGAGTCACCAATTACTCAACACAAGCCAAGAGAAGGAAAATCTACTCTAACATCCTTCCAAGCATTTTATCAAACACTTGGAAGGCATAAAAGGTAAGTAAGATAAAATTGCAAGAAATATAAATCTACAACTACCAATTGCAAGGAAATAACAATAACAAAGCAAATCAACAATAAAAGAAATCAAACATAAATTGCCTTAAAGGAAAATAGAAGAAGAAAGAGTGCATCAACAACAAAGTAAACAAATAAAAAGAATAAGATATTAAACTAGGAAAGCAAAGGTAAAGAAACAAGAAATTAGAAAGAAAATGTAAATCAAAGCATGAATTAAACCTAGATCTAAGAAATTCTAATCTACATCTAACCTAATTTTAGAGAGAAGAGAGAGCTTCTCTCTCTAGAATTCTAACTAAAGCATGATCCAAAACTCTACTATGTGCACACCCCCCTTTGTCCAAGCTTGAATTTCGCATGAAATACTCTTAGAAATGAGTTGGATTTGGGCCTCGGCAGCTCAGAAATTGCCCCAGCATTTTCACTTTAATGAGATCACGTGCAAGCATCGACGCGTACGCGTGGGTCACGCGTATGCGTCGCTGGCCATTTTTCTATCCACGCGTGCGCGTCTATCACGCGTGCGCGTTGGCAGGTACACTCCAAATCCTTGATTTTCCATGAGTTCTCCATCTTGCATGCTTTTCTCTTCACTCCTTTGATCCATTCCTATCCTTTTTATCCTGAATTCACTAACAAACACATCAAGGCATCTAGTGGAATCAAAGGTGAATCAAAATTAGCAAATTAAAGCCTAAAAAGCATATTTTCACACTTAAGCACAAATTAGGATAAAATCATGAAACCATGCCATTTCATTGAATAAATGTGAGAAAGATGATAAAATTCCCCAAAATAAGCACAAGATAAACCCTAAAAATGGGGTTTATCAACCTCCACACACTTAAACCAAGCATGTCCTCATGCTAGAATTAACAAAGAAACAAAAGGTATCAACATTTATTCAATGCAAACTAACTATATGCAATCTATCTACATGAATGCAACTACTTGGTCAAGATAAATCAACTTCCAAGAATACATATATAAGAATGAGAGCTAAAGCCATATCACTCAAATCAAACCCACAATTGAATTAAGTTATTGAAAGATTTTACAAACTTGTAAGAAAAGATGATCATCGGTAGAAACATGTAATTGAGAAATCGAACCCTCACCGGACGTGTATCCGCTCTAGCCGCTCAAGTGTGTAGGGTTGATTCACTCAATTCTCGCACACCTTTATAGGTCATTGTGTCGTGCGTCACGATACGATTGTAAGGAGATTGATCGGCCACTTGGTTTGTTATTTGCTTAAGTGTGGGAGTGTATGCCTTGACTGAAGCCCATTCCCCGACACCAGCTTACGTCGGCTGAAATACCGGTGGCACACAGGTAACTGTCATTATTTTATTGGAATTTGACTTGTATGTTATTTATGGTCTACTGGCAAGATGTAATTCAAACTATGAGAATAATGTTCTCTGTTGTAGATGAAGTTATCATTCACGGACCCGAAAATGGATGTCTATGACTCAGGCGAACATTAGGCACATGATCGACTTTATGGAAGAGATGAGTATGGATTTTGAGGTTTTCTGTTATAATTTATGGCATTATTAATAATCTAATGCCCCTTGGAATATTTTGCCATTTTTTTGGAGGTCGTATGTCGGCATCATCATTCCTGCCGAACTACACGCACACCTTGAGGTCTGTGACACGGTAGGGCCATTGGTGTCATTCGAGTGTGTATTGGCTTCCTGCGGACCGAGTGGTTCGCAATACGGATATACACAATCCCCCTCTGGTAATACAAGCCATACCAGTTAACACGCATTGTTATACTCTTTGGGGAGTATAGCACCATGACTGGCGCATGATTCATGATGAATGGATACAACAATAGGGTAAACGCCGCAACAGTCGTCTGAGAGATTAGGGCCTGCAACCAAATGTTGGCTTCACCCTGTCTGCCGATTACCGAAGTGGGTATATTGGATCATACGGGATGTACCTGAGACTGTCAGATGTCAATCCTCAGCATCTACCCCAGCAGCCACCCCAATATCCACTGCAGCAGCCATTCCAGCATCCACCCCAATAGGCCAGCACAACCTTATGCAGTATTTCAGCCATTTTACTATCATCTCCCATAACTATCTCAGCACAACAGATTGAATCATGGGCAGTCTAGCCATCGCAGTACACATCATAAACATCAGTCTCATCACAGCCAGCACAAAAATCATGGATTCGAGTTGGCAGACATTTCCCCATTCTCACCACAGACATTTGGGGACTACGATATCATCCGTCGATTTCTTGACAACGGTGGTCCTGTTCTTGATGATGCTTACATCCCAACCATCCCATCACAGTAGTCCTCGTAATCTCACCGGGCATCGGTTGACGGTTCGTCTCATCGATACCATCCATCGGCCACAACTGATAGTTGAGCCAGTGTATGCATTGAGTCACATATACGGATTGATCGGTGTTGTATGAATACATCACAGCAGGCTCCGATCGATCTGGACTTGAACAAGCCGACACAGGAGCATGTTGGCGAGTATATCCCCAATCTTTCCGCCCCGACATGTGGTTCAGGTCCAGTAGAGAGATAGGCAGAGGCAGGTGGTCCAGTCCAGTGGAGGAACATACAGATGGAGGTGGGTTCAGTTCGACGACAGAAAGACAGGCAGTTGATCGGGATTATCAGTACAACCTACAGACAGATGTCCGTCCACCAACCAGGTTTACACCGTCAAGTGTTAAAGGGATAGTGAACAAGGCAATGGGATTTTTCAAGAAGAAGCCGTAAGCTGTTAGTTATTTATTTTGTTGTTGTATTTGTTTTATTAGTTTTTAGTTTAGTCAAACTATATTTACTTCATCGTTGTATTTCTTGTTTTAGTTTAGGCCTTTAGGTTTTCCTCAAAGTTTGTTTATTTCATCGTTGTATTTCTTGTTTTAATTTTTAGTTAGTTGAACTTTGTTTAACTTCCCATTAGTTAAAATTTGTTTATTTTCATTGTTCTATTTGTTGTATTAACTTTCAGTTTGAGTCAAACTCATGATTTAATGCATTAACTTAAATACATTAACTTAAAATTACATAGATATTGAAATTCCTAATTGAACTACATTAACCAAAAATAACTACATTGAAATGCAGCATTGAAACAAAACCATACGAGCCATCACTGCCACCAACCCTACTTGGTCCAGCACTTTGAGAACATCTACTCTGACTATGACCCTGTCTCCCGCAAAGATGGCATACCCGGGGACCGCGCATTTCCCGTGAATCTATTTCATTCAGATAGTGAGTCGATTTGGGACAACCTTTTGACTTTCGTCTCAAGATAGGATTCTCGACCATCGTCAGTCTTAGGTAATCAGGCCATGTCTCCGTGTCGGCCAACAGGATAAACTCAACTATGTAGACCTTCTGAATCTCTGACATCTTGTATACATTGCTGACATACAGTTGCCAGTCCAGTCGCTGGTTAGCACAACACGCAATAACATGGCGACATAGAAGTCACTCCACCTGAGAAAGCCCACAGTTGCATGATGCGTGAGGATCTTATACCCTTTTTCTAGTAATTTTTATATTGTTTTGAGTTAGATTTTATTTACTTTTACTTGATTTCAGTGCAAAAATTACCTTTAGATGCTAGTTTGAAAATTTTTTTATGGTTTTAGGTGAAATTCGGAGCAGTTTGGAGGAGCCTGGGGCAAGAAAAGAAAATGCTGGCAGCAGCCTCCCTGGGCACTGAACGCCCACCTGGCATTTGGCACCAGTAGGGGGTACAGGCCAGCAACGTTATACTCCTCCCCTGGCGTCTCACGCCCATTCCTGAAGTTAAATGCCAGCTGCAACCCGTTTTACACCTCTTTGGGCCTCCAAGTGGATTTAGCACTTATTAATTTTATTTTATTTTCTTTTTATAATTTCTATTTACAAATAATATCTTTTAGGTCTAGAATTTATTATTAGATTAGTATTTAAAGGAAAAGACCACTTAGGTTTAGGATCTTCTTCCTTTCGCACTTTTCAGAACCCTGTTTTTTCTATAAGTTATGAGCAACTAAACCTCCTGGTTAAGGTTAGGAGCTCTGTTTATTTCTATGGATTAGAACTATTATTCTTCTACTTTAATTAATGTTTTGATTCTATACTAAGAATTGTTTTCATTCTTAATCTCATGAATTGGGTGGAAAGAGAGTATGACCTTTTTCTACTTGAGTTCTTGTGATTCTCGAGAGAGTTATCTCGCTTGAACTACAGCTTGAAAACAAATTCCTCTTAAATTATTAATTACATGAACTAAATGGGACATGTGACATAAAATCCTATTAGCTTTAGGTAATTATGATTTTTATGGCGTTAAACTAGTTTTCTGAACTTAACCCTCTAATCAGAATTGAGTGGCCACGAGGGTGGTGCTTGATGAGGATTAGAGGAGATTAAATCGCTAAGAGATTAGGGTTTAATCACTTTTGGTTTTCCATAGAATGAAACATTCATTGTTAAAATAGTTAGTAAGACATTTTAATCCAGAAAAAGTAAACATCTCCAAAACCTTAATTAATTTCTCATCATCATTTTACAGCAAACCCTTTAATTGCTTTCTTTATTTTCTTGTTCACTTGTTTATGCGTTTACAACAACACAACTCTTTTTACTATTTGCCTGACTAAGTCCAACAAGACGACCATTGCTTGCTCAGTCCGACAATACTCGTGGAATCGACCCTCACTTACCTGAGGTATTACTTGGATGACCTGGTGCACTTGCCGGTTAAGTTGTGCGAGTTCTAATTTTGCGCACCAAATTTTTGACGCCATTGCTGGGGAGAGAATACAAGTCCATCTGCACAATCTTTGGAGAAAAGCATCAGTTGGAACAACCCGTCCACCTGCACATCTTAGCATGCACCGAGGACGGTGCAATCTTTAAGTATGGGGAGGTCGATACCGATCTCCATGGGTTAGTTATTTCCTATTTCAACACTAATGTTTTATTTTATTTGATAGTTCATTGTTGCATTTGTATATTTGTTTTATTTCTGCATATTTTACCACTTGGTTAAAGTAATAATTTCTTTTGCAAGAAACATTTTATAGCATTTCACTAATTTGAATAAAATTTTTTGTTACACTTGTTTGAAGTTGTATTTGGAACATGGTTTTTGAGTCAAAGAACACACAACCTGTGAGATTTTGAGCTTATTTATATGGTTACATTATTTAACCATAAATTTTTATTCTTGTGTGTTTCCTTCTCTATAATTGCAATCTCTGCTTTGTTCCATTCTATATGTCCAATATTTAGTGCATTTACATGTTTGCATATGATTGAGGCCATTATTTGATTTTAGCTCACTTATCCCAAATAATCCTACCCTTTACATCACCCTTGTTAGCCACCTTGAGCCTTTTAACCCATTTCTGTTCTATAACCACATCACTAGCCTTAAGCAGAAAAACAAAAGTAAAAATCCCAAATTGAATCTTTGGTTAGCTTAAGATAGAGATTATGTATCAACTAAGTGTGGGGAAACTGTGGGAACATGGGTTAATACGGGAATGTATCATGTTTCTAATTTATTTGAATATTGGGAATTTGGGAACTTACTCATGAAAAACCAAAATAGAATATATATATATATATATATATATATATATATATATATATATATAATGAAAAATTCATGTGCATTGATAAGTTATGTTTTAGAAAAAAAAATCAATAAATAAGTATTTGAATAAAGGGGATACAAAAGAATTCCCCAAATGCAAAATAAAGCAATGCACATAGGACAAAATTAAAACTAATGCATGAGCATGTAACATCAAAAGTGGGAAAAATATGGGAGAATAGGTAAATAAGCTTTGCTTTACAAAGTATGTATGTTAGGTGAGATCTTAAACTAATCAAGAATTTACTTACTTAGCTCACTTAGCCTTATATATATATCCCTACCTTTACCTCAGCCCCATTACAACCCTAAAAAGACCTCATGATGTTTGCATTAGTATACTAAATATCTGTTGATTGATTAGATGAAGAACAAAGTTTTAGAAAGCATGACTAGGGAAGAGTAGAGTGATTACCCTATACACTAGAGAGATTAGAGTGATATACACTACCAGTGAGGGTTCAGTGCTTAATTCTATGTTCCCTGCTTTCATGAGCTATCTTCTTACAAGTTTACTTGTTTTCACTGTATGATTTAAATTAGTGAAATCTGATTTATGTTTGTCTTGGAGAACTTATTTATTTTTAACCAAGTAGGTAGAAACATTTTGCATTTAGTTGCATTCATAGGTTGCATATCATACATTCTATCATTCCTCTTCATCTCTTTATAGTTTCTCTTGAACTTAGCATGAGGACATGCTATTGTTTAAGTGTGGGGAGGTCGATAAACCACTATTTTATGGTTTATCTTATGCTCAATTGAGTGGTTTTTATCAACTCCTTACTCACTTATTCATACAATTCGCATGTTTTATATTTTTCTTCTTGATTTTGTGCTATGATTGAAAACATGCTTTTTTGATCTTATATTTGCTTATTATTAATCCTCTCTTATTACCATTAGATGCCTTGATATGTGTGTTAAGTGTTTTCAGATATTATAGGGCATGAATGACTTGGAGGATGGAAAGGAAACATGAAAAAGTGGAAGGAATACAAGAAGTTGAAGAAGTTGTTAATCTGTCCAGCCTGACCTCTTCGCACTCAAACGGCTATAACTTTAGCTACAAAGGTCCAAATGTTGCGGTTCTAGTTGCGTTGGAAAGCTAACGTCTGGGGCTTCGATTTTATATATAATTTGTCATAGCTGCCTCGAAGTTAGGTGACGCGAACGCGTGAATGACACGCCCGAGTCGCATCTGCGAACTGTAATCCGTGCGGACGCGTGGATGACGCCTCCGCGTCACTTGGCCGCGACCTGTACAGACCAGAAAGCACTGGAAGTGACTTTCGAGCTGTTTCTGACCCAGTTTTTGGCCCAGAGAATACAGATTAGAGGCTATAAAGTGGGAGAATGCATCCATTCATGATCATGCTTTGATAATTCACTTTTCATAGTTTTAGATGTAGTTTTTAGTGAGAGAGGCTCTCTCCTCTCTCTTAGGATTAGGATTAGAATTCATCTTAAAAGACTTAGGAATATTTTCATCTTCTTCATTTACAGGTTCAATGTTTCTTTTATTTATTTTCCACTTTTATTTATCATTTTGGTTGATTATCTGATGTTGCCAATTTGGCTTATGGATTTCTATGTTTAGATTGATTTTCTATTTAATATAATTTGAGGTATTTCAGACTTATGGTTGTTTTCTCTAATTTATGTTATTGATGCTGGTGCTCTATCCAAATTATTTTCATTCAAGTAGATTTTATTCCCTTTTGGCTTTGGTTGATTAATTGGTAACTCTTGAGTTATCAAACTCATTGTTGACTGAAAATTGGAGTTCTTCAAGAATTAATTCGAGATCCAATAACTCTAACTTTTCCTAAGGAAAGACTGGGACTTGAGGATTCGAATTAATTCATCCACTTAACTTACCTTCATAGTTAGAGGTTAACATAGTGGGAGAAAAATTCAATTCTCATCACAATTGATAAGGATAACTGGGATAGGACTTCCAAATTCTCATACCTTGCCAAGAGTTTGATTTACAGTTATTTATTTATTTTACTTGTCATTTATCATACTCGTTCATCACTCTCAAAACCCTCCAATTTTACCTTTTTCATAGCCAATAATAAGAACATACCTCCCTGCAATTCCTTGAGAAGACAACCCAATGTTTAAATACTTCGGTTATCAATTTATTTAGGAGTTTGTTACTTGTGACAACCAAACGTTTGTACAAAGAGATTTCTGTTGGTTTAGAATCTATACTTACAACGCGACTTTATAAAATTCTTTACTAGCAAAAATCCTAACGTCACTTAGATTAGGTATTTTTTGTTCTGTTCATTTGCTTTTTCTTTTAATTTTTTATTTTTGCTTTTATTCTTCTTTTAAATTTTTTATTTTTATCTTTTCCTTTATTTTCGAATTTTGTTTTAGTTATTTTATTTTCATTTAATTTCAGATTTTAAGTTTGGTGTCTCTTTAGGGTTTTTTCTATCTTTTTGAATTTTGAAAATTAAAAAAAAATCCTTTTTCTTCTTGTTTTAAAAATTTTTTAGGTTAAATCTTGCATTCTTATTTTCGAATTTTCTTGTTAATTTCCTCATTTGTTTTAATTTTCTCTTTTTACATAGGATATCTGACAGGGAGTTCTCTATACTCTGACATAGAGACTCCCACTTTTTCTTTGTTTTTTGTTGTTTATGAGCAGGAATAGAGACAAAGAACCCCTTCTCGAGTTTGATTCTGAACCTAAAAGAACCTTGAGGCGGCGTTTACAACATGCTAAAGGTTACAAAGCCAAAGAAAATCTCAAGAAAACTTTTGAGAAGGAAGCTGAAGAGACCACTATGGCAGCTAATAGAGGGAATCCGAACACTGAAGAGCAAGCAAGGAAGGTTCTTGCCTCATACACTGCACCCACAGCTGACTTCTATGGGCGCAGCATATCTGTACCTACCATTGGTGCCAACAATTTTGAGCGTAAACTTCAACTAGTTACTCTGGTGTAGCAGAATTGTCAGTTTCATGGACTTCAGCAGGAGGATCTGTGACACGGTCAAGACGAATGGGATGAACTCTGAAGTTTACAAGCTCATGCTCTTTCCTTTTGTTGTAAGGGATAGAGCAAAGCAGTGGCTTGATTCTCAACCCAAAGAGAACTTGGACTCATAAGACAAGGTGGTCATTGGATTTCTGACCAAGTTCTTTTCACCCCAGAAGTTGAGTAAGCTTAGAGTGGACATCCAGATCTTCAGACAAAAAGAGTGAGAGTCCCTCTATGAGGCACAAGAGAGATACAAGCAGATGATCAGAAGATGCCCCGCAGACATGGTTTAGATTGGACAAAGTTGTAGATATCTTATGATGGCCCCTCTAAAATGGCCAAGATATCATTGGATCACTCTACAAGTGGTTCTCTACACATGAAGAAGACGCTTGAGGAGGCAGATGAGTTTATTGAGATGGTTGCAAACAACCGGTACATATACACTTCCCAGAGGAACCCTGTGAACATTGGGACCACTCAAAAGAAAGGAGTTATGGAGGTGGACACACTGGATGCTATTTTGGCTTAAAACAAGCTCATGTCCCAGCAGATAAAAATGATCTCTTAGCACTTAACCAGGATACAGGTTTCAGCCGTCAACACTCAAGATGCATCCTATGGCATGACAGGGAACCACACTCAAGGGGACGTTTATGACATTGCTCAACCCACCATGGAGGAAGTAAATTACATGGAAAATTCTTAATAATGATCCCTATGCAAATACTTTCAATCAGGGATGGAGGAATCACCCTAACTTTGGGTGGAGGGAGCAGCAAAAGCCTCAACAGGGCTTCAACAATAACCAGAATAGAACCAATCAAAATAGGTACAACAATAGGCAGTTCCAACCCTCTCAGTAGTAGATGGAGATGTCCAAACACAGCCTCTCTGACTTAGCCACAATAGTTTTCGACCTTTCTAAGATCACTCACAGCTTTATGCAAGAGACTAGGTCTTCAATTCGAAACTTGAAAATACAAGTGGGTCAGTTGATTAGCAGGATATCTGAGAGACCTCCCAACACTCTTCCAAGCAAAACAAAGGTAAATCCAAGAGAAGAGTGTAAAGCCCTCACCATGGGCAAAGAGGTCGTGCCTAAAGAGGAAGATGTTGCTGAGGATTTGAAGGAGAAAAAGGCTCAACAGGAGACGGGCAGTGCACTAGTACATGCCCCAGTAGTGATAAAAGAGCATGAAGTATGACACTTTCTGAAGTGCAAAAGGAGACCAATGATGAGCAGCTTGTTCAATTCTTGGCAGTCTTTAAGAAGTTACAGATCAATATTCCTTTTGCTGAAGTGTTGGAGAAGAAGCCTTTCTATATGGCCTGTCTGAAAAATGTATTCTCTGAAAAGAAGGCCTTAAGGGGAGATAAAACTGTGGTGCTAATTAAAGAGTGCAGTGACTAGTGCAAAAGAAGCTACCTCAGAAATCACCAGATCCCGGAAGCTTCCTAATTTCCTGCACTATAGGAATCATCACATTTGAGAAGACACTATGCAACCTTGGATCAAGCATAAATTTGATGTGTCTCTTTGTGATGAAGAAGCTGGAGATCCAAGAGGCGCAACCCACAAGGATCTCACTGGAGATGGCGGACAAGTCCCTGAAGCAGGCATATGAATTGGTGGAGAATGTTCTAGTAAAGGTTGAAAACCTTTACCTCCCTGTAGACTTCGTGATACTTGATACTGGGGAGGAAAATGATGACTCCATCATCCTATGAAGGCCATTCCTAGCTACTGGAAGAGCCTTGATTGATGTAGAGAGAGGAGAGTTAGTCTTGAGGATGCATGAGGACCATTTGCTATTCAAAATTCCTAAGCCTCAACCTCTCTCTGACAAAGATGGTACTGGCATATAGAGCTCAGTGCTCAAGTCTTCTAATTCAGTGGAAAGCCATACAAAGCCCCATGACATCAAACCTAAATTTGGTGTTGGACATTCACCACCCACCATTGAAGGAGGAGGCCCCAAGAAGAAAGTACCCAAAGGTTGGAGGAACAAGAATATTCATACTAAAGACTTCTCACCTTGCATGAGAGTAGTCTTCACAAGAAGTCCGATCATCCCATACACGGTGAACAGAATTCTGTCTCTAGAGCATGTTGAACTAATTCATGAGAGCACAGGGAGGAAGTTTACAATGAGGGGTGAAGATCTGAGCCCCTATAACCCTCCGTAAAGGAGCTGTCTGTCAAGCTAATGACAGTAAAGAAGCGCTTGTTGGGAGGTAACCCAACCATACTTATCCTATAGTTTACTTTTACTTTATTTTATTCTATTTTAGTTTATTTGAGTTAATTTTATATTAATTTATTTTATATTAATTTTTATAGTTTTTCTCATTTTTCTAATGTTTGTAATCATGTATAGAACTTAAAATAGGAACAGGAAAGTGTAGAAGGCAAAATAGCACACCCTAGAGAAGACCCCATGGTGGCGCCAAACTCCAGGCTGGCATTCAGCGCCCAGGGGGGCAAAAGGTTGGACGTTTAACGTCCATGAGGGAGCATTTCAAGCCAATTTTTGGTCCCCTAGGGCGTTTAACGCCCATTCTTGGCGTTAAATGCTAGTAAAAAAAATGGAGATCCCTCTGGTAGCACCAAATGCCAGCCCAATGTTCAGTGTAAGAACCGGACTTTTCATGAATAAAATCATTTAAATGCCCAAATTTAATTCTGGAAGGTTAGGATGAGAATTTAGGAATTTAAATACAATTTTTGGACTCAGTGGATTTTTCTGAGTCAGGAAATGTATTTTCTGCGAAAAAATTGTAAAAAACCACGAATCGATAGTCGAACCGGTTGAACCAGTTCAAGTCTGCCCGGTACAGCACGAGAAAAAGTGAAAACAGTAAAAAACCTTAGAAAAAATTAGAAATGGAAAATCGGGCGTCAGTGTTAAAGGTTGGCGGGCAAAAAATGCTAACGGGTTGGACCGGGTCCAAGTTGGGCCCAAACCTAACACTATATAAATCCATTAAGTGGCCATTTCAGCCACTTAAACACCACACCAGTAGTAGTGGTGCGGAGTTTATAACCCACACTTACTAACCGGCAAGTGTACCGGGTCGTATCAAGTAATACCTTACGTGAGTAAGGGTCGACCCCACGAGGATTGATGGATCAAACAACAATGATTGATTGATTGGCTTAGTTAGGCAAGCAGAAAAGGGTTTTGAGATATTCAAAAGATTTAAATTCGAACTCAGAGTATAAAAAGGATAGACAAATAAATAAATTGGGAATAAAATATAGAGAAAATAGTTAAGGTTTCAGAGTTATCTATTTTTCCGGATTAACTTTTCTTACTAACTATTTTAATTATGTAGGATTTAATTTATGGCAAACTATATGTGACTAGACCCTAATTCCTTAGACCTTCCTAGTCTCCTCTAAAATTCATTAACTGCCAATTCCTTGGTCAATTAATTCCAATTAGAGGGTAAAAATCAATTTTCAGTTTTCATGCCACAAAAACTCTAATTACCCAAAAATAAGGGGATTATATGTCACGTATCCCCTTAAAGCCAAATAATTAAAATTTAGGAGAATATGTTTTCAAGCTATTGTTCAAGTATAGAGCTTTTCCAAGATATACAAGAACTCAAATAGAAAGAGGGTCATACTTCCGTTCCACCCAAATTCATAATATAAAAAACGAAAACAATTCTTAAATATAAATCCAAAACATAAATTAAAATAGAAAAAGTAATAAAATCAATCCATACAAATAGACAGAGCTCCTAACCTTAACAATGGAGGATTAGTGGCTCATGGTTCAGAGTAGAAAATAAATAAGGGTTCAGGTAACAAAATGTATTCCCAATGATGGGATCCAATCCCCCAATGGAGTCTCCTAATAGAAGAGAAGTCTACCCTTTTTATAACTAATCCTCATTAATTTTAAAATCTAATTATCTAAAAATAAAAATAATATCTTTTCCTAAAAGATAAGATTTGAATTTAAATTTGAATTAATTAACAGATCTTCAGTTGATGGGTGGGGACCACTTGCTTTGTCCATTCTGCATCTTCTAATATGTATTTTCTGGGCTAGAAAGTGGGTCAAAACAGCCCAGAATTTGCCTCCAGCGTTTTTCTGTATTTTCTGCACGTGGCGCATGTCACGCGGACGCGTCAGGCACGCGATCGCGTCGATGATCTTTTCTGCAAGTCACGCGGACGCGTCATTTGTGCAAATTCCAGTCCACGCATTCGCGTCAAGCACGCGATCGCGTCATTGGAATTTCTCCATTCTGCGCGGTCGCGTGAGCCATGCGTCCACGTCGGTCTTCACTGGTCATCTCTTTGGTTTCTTCTTTTTCTCTGCAGAAACTTCATCAAATCCCTCCGAATGCTACCTAAAATAAATAAAATTGCACAAAACTCAAAATAGCATCCATAGTGGCTAAAATATAATTAATTCTAAATTGAACTCAACAATTTAGATGCAAATTCACTAGGAAAAGATAGATAAGATGCTCACGCATCACAACACCAAACTTAAACTGTTGCTTGTCCTCAAGCAACCAAAATTAATATAGGCTTAGGATGTGAATTTGCATGAGAATGAGAGTTCGATTAAGCTCATGTCTCTTTTTATAGTGGGGTTTATAACTGTAATCTTGAATAGTTTTGGCATCTCACTCTCCTTTGAATCAAGAATGTTGTTGTCATTCGGAATTAGAATCCGGATAATATTATGTATTCTCTGATCTTTTCATTTCAGTTTAATCCTTGAACACAACAAAATTTATTTTAATTTATTTTCTTTGATGCTTTGCACCTTGAGCCTAGCCGTGACTTTAAATGTTTTGTCTCAAGAGTTACTTGACACAAAAACACCACAAGCACTTAACTGGGGAACTCCCTTTGAGTTCTAATTTTTCTTTTAATTACTCCCAGACAATGGTGCTCAAAGCCTTTGGCATACTCTGTTAAATGCAATTAATCTCGACTCTAAGTATTCTGTCTCAAGGATTACTTGACACAGTCACACCACAAGCATATGACTAGAGAAACAACTCTTTGAACTTTTAATCATGTCCGACCTCCCTAGTCATTGATGCTAAGAGCTTTGGACCTTGCTTTTATTATTATTTATTTATTTATATAATGATTTTTTTCTTTTGCTGTTTCTTTTGCTTCAAGGATTAAATTTTTGTTTATTTCAGAGAAGTCATAATAATTCTCTAAATTCCTGTTCCTTATACATCAACATCCCTTGATTCAAATTCAAAAATAAACTGTTCATATCATGCATTCAAAAATCATAGAAAATACCACCGCATTTAACTAAATAAGATTATTCTTAGAATTAAACTCAATTTCTCATGCAATACATCACTTCGTTTTCTTTTCTTTTTAGATCAAGTTCAGTGAGTGGTACATGGAACATCTTTTCAGCATTAAAGCAATTAAAAGAAAACTAATCCTATGATTCTAACTAATAAAAGATCATGCAACAAACAAAGAAAAATAGCAGAAAGCCAGAACATAACATAGAAAAAAAAGAGAGGGGAGGAATAAAAATGAAAGGAACTCAACCACCTTAGTTATCCTGGCGGTCGCTTTATTCTTTAGGTTGTGCTCTTCCGTGAAGATGATTTGCCTCCCTTTTGTGCCAGAAAACCAATAAGCGCAGCGTCCAACAACACCAAACTTAAAGGTTTGCTTGTCCTCAAGCAAATAAGAGCTGAAAATAGAAGAGATAAATATTATGATGAGAGAAAAATAAAAGGATAAAAGAATAAGAAAGAATTAGGATTGGGAGAGAGAGAAAGAAATCTGGGCGGCGCAAGCGACGTGGACGCGTGGGGCACGCGTTCGCGTGGGGCACGCGTTCGCGTGATTGCACTTCAATTAGGTTGACGCGGTCAGGCACGCGATCGCGTCGATGATCTTTTATGCGAGTCACGCGGACGCGTCATTTGTGCAAATTCCAGTCCACGCGTTCGCGTCAAGCACACAATCGCGTCATTGCAATTTCTCCATTTCGTGCGGTCGCGTGAGCCATGCGTCCGCGTCAGTCTTCACTGGTCATCTCTTTGGTTTCTTCTTTTTCTCTGCAGAAACTTTATCAAATCCCTCCGAATGCTACCTAAAATAAATAAAATTGCACAAAACTCAAAATAGCATCCATAGTGGCTAAAATATAATTAATTCTAAATTAAACTCAACAATTTAGATGCAAATTCACTAGGAAAAGATATATAAGATGCTCACGCATCAAGTAGCAGCGTGAATAGAAGAGAGGAGAGGTGAGGGTTTCATTCACTATTCATCTTCTCCTTCTTTCTCTTATAACTTGAGCTACGGTGCTCTGATTTGCGTGTCGTCTGCGGCTACGCGTTCCTTGTGAAGAGCTCTACAAAATCCATATAAGAAACTGTTAAGGAAAGCTCAAATTCTTCTCAGGTTCTCTCTTCAAAATTTTGGGTTTATTAGGGCTTTGGGTTAAATGAGTTTTGTGATTTTGGATGTTTAGGTTTATTCTAATCCTTGCTTAGCATTGAATTTTTGCTACCAAATCTGTTGGAAAAGGTAAGAGCCACTAAACCCTTGTAATTTTATGTTTAAGTGGAACCCTAGGTTGATTTGTGATGGTTTATGCATATATAGCTTGATTATTGTGAGTTTAGAGCTTGTTGGTGTTTGTTGGAGCAAGATTGGTGTTTGGATTTTGGTGGAAAGTTCATTTGGTTCATATTGGGAATCGGCCAATGTATGATTTTGGTTTTCTCTATGTAGTATATAATATTCGTGGACACTTAGGCTAGTGACCCATAGGATAGGATTGGATTTGAATGGTTGATGAATTGTTGGATGTTATTGTATGATGATGTTTGATGAAATGATGAATTTTGAGTTGATAATGATGATTAATAGTGATATGATGAGGATGAATGATTTGTGAAGTTGAGTAGTGGATTATGTTGATAAATGTGATGTTGGTGTTGATTGATTGGTATTATGGTTGGAAAATTATTGAAGTTTGATATATGAGATATAGTAATGTTGATGTTGTGAATGATGGACAATAAAGGAAAAATATGGTAAGTTGGTGTTAAATGTCATAGAGTGTTGATTTTAATGAGTGTTGGAGTTTGGAATGGTTTGGGTTGGTTTAGTTGGGTTTTATGAAGGAATTGAGGAAATTATGATTTTGGGTAAAAGTTGAATTTTGGTGAACTTTGTCCGATCATAACTCTTGCCTCGGTTTTCAAAATTGATTGAAACCTGTCTAAAATTGGAGATCTTAGAAAACCCTTTAAATCGATCTAAAGTTTGTAAAATTTGGAATCTTGTAGAGGAAGTTATGATCATTCAAAGTTGGTGTTGAAAATTTGAAATTCTGCAAAGTTACAGAATTCTGAGTTTTCTGGTAGGTGCGCACGCACAGACCTGTGCGTCCGCACACGCAGAGGCAAGCAGTCTGCTTGCAGTGCTGGCATAGCTTGAGCGCGCATACACCAAGGGAAAATTGCGGTCTGTGTGCACGCACACGTTGGGAAGGCCAGTCTGTTAGGGGCGCTGGCACAGGTTGTGCGAGTGAACAGACCTTTTTAAGTTTTGACACCTGTGCGTTGCACACTTTTAAAAATATCCTGGGCATGCGCACGCACACCTCTGTGCAGACGCACACACCCTATTTTTTCAAATTTTGCTTTGTTTTCAACTATTTCACCTTCCCGGCGAGGTTGTAAGCTCCTATAACACCTTTTTAAGACCTTTGGGCATATTTTTAGATACTCAACATGGGAAATGGTTTAAGGGTTTTAGACGCTATTATTTGGAAATGTTAGCAAACAGAATAGTAAGTTTCTAGTGTATTGAGGAAGGCTTGATGATGTGTGATGAATGAAGTGATGGATCCATCTTGCACTAAAAATATTTTTGAAAACCATTGTACTACTTTTCATTAAGATTAAGATACGCTATGTGCAGGGGCCGAGGTTGGATCCCGCCTGTCGAGGTAGCGGCGGCGTTGTAAGGGCGGTGGTTCATCCAGCTTGAGCTTAGATGTGAGGTCGGAGGCAATAGATCCCTCTCGCATCCCTTTGGATCATCAAAGCGTACAGGCGCAAAACCCTGGATAGTGATCCAAGCACTATATCTCGGGGGCACCCACACCATGATTTCGAAGGGCAACATCTCCATGAAGATGTGTCGGGTTGGCAGTTGAACCGACAATGTGATATCACAGCCAGTAGGGCATGCATTCATCATGTGCATTTTTTATCTATTTGTATGCTTTGTCGACTTGATATTGATTTCCTATCTGTATAACATGTCTATTTGTTATTTGAATTAATTTCTATATATGCCTTTACATGTGATTTACTTGTATTATATATACTTGTGTTTTCTACTGGGATTGAGGAGGTTCGGAAGGCAGTGGCGATGGGATCGCATGGAGGTTAGGTTGGTGAAGGCTGTGGGACAGGAGTGTTTAGCTAGATTAGAAATTCCTTATGATAGATTACCCTTTATGGTGCAATGGTTTAAGTTTTGTTAAGGAAGTACATATTATGCTTATTTATCTTATAATGCTTTAAGCTTGAATCTTGTGATAGATATGGAGTCTAGGATTGCCTTTGGCGTCCCGGGGTCTTATATCCTACATCACTGGGAACTATTACCATATTGAGAACCTCCGGTTCTCATACCATATTTCTGTTGTGTTTTTCAGATGCAGGTCGCAACCCACCTCGGTGAGTTGTCTGTTTGGTGACAGGAGCGGAGGATCTGGATATCTTTTGGAGTCCTTTTGAATATATATATAAGTCTCTCACTTTTGTATTTTGTTTAGCCTAGAGGCTTGTATTTGAGAGAACAAAACTTGTATAAGCTATTTTTTTACTGTCTGGTTTCATATATGGTCTGTATCTGGCTAGTCGGATTAAACTCCGCGAGTCATGGCTAGCGTCTTGTGATATTATACTATTATACTATGGTGTTGTGTTATTCTATACCTGTTCCTCATGCTTTAAGTCAGTAGTTTCCTTAGTACGTTTTGCACTTTTGAAATCCTTATTTTGAGCTATATTCTTCGTCAGGCTTCTAGATATTACTAATTCCTTCTATATAATATATGTAAAAGCTTAGAACTGTCGTAACCTTTGATTAACCTTTGCTTTACGACACGAGGTAAGGCTTAGGCAAATTAGGGTGTTACATTTAGCGCCCAGGGGGGGAGGCAGCATGCAGAATTTGAATTTCAAACTTCTTTGGCCAATGGATAAACACCAACCACCAACTACTTTACCACTTACTCACTCTTATCCATTCTCTCTCCTCTCTCACCCTCTTTTCCATCCACATTCATCCATCCCATCATCCATCACTTCCCTTGATTCTCTCAACCCACCTCCCACTCCACCCAATCCCCTCTCATCAATCCCATCCATCTCTCTTTCCAACCACCCACATTCAAATTCAAATTTTTCCACCCTTCCTGATAAACCACTATTTTATGGTCTATCTTATGTTTAGTTGAGTGGTTTCATCAAGTCTTTATCTACTTATTCATATATTTTGCATGACTTTACAATCCCTTCCCAGTTTTGTTCTATGGTTGGAAACTTGCTTCCTAAAGATATTTAATTTGTGTATTTTAATTCTCCCTTATACCATTCGATGCCGTGATCCGTGATGTTAAGTGTTTCAGGCTTTATAGGGCAGGAATGACTTAGAGAATGGAGAGAAAGCTTGCAAAAATGGAAGGAACACAAGAAACCAAGGAGATAACCAGCGAGCACCGACGCGGACGCGTGGAGCACGCGTGCATGCGATATAAAGAAATTTGCAGTGACGTGTGCGCGTGCCTGACGCGTACGCGTGGATTAGAATTCACACAAGGACGCATGCGCATGCCTCACGTGTACGCGTGATACACCAAGACGACCAGTGACGCGCACGCGTGACTGACGCGTACGCATGACATGCGCGATCTGCAGAAATAACAGAAAACGCTGGGGGCGATTTTGGGCCGAGTTTTGACCCAGTTTTCGGCCCAGAAACACAGAATAGAGCCAGGGAACATGCAGAGACGCAACACACAATCTCATTAGCATAGTTTTAGGATTTTAGATCTGAATCAAGAGAAAATCACTCTTCCTCTAGGTTTTCTTTACATTCATAGTTTATTAGTTTTATGCTTTTGCTTTGGATTTTGGATATTGAAGAGTCATTACCTCCGTTGAAGTTACTATTCTAATTTGTTTCCTTATTCCCTTAATCCTTTAGTTGTTTATTAATCCTGTTTAGATAATTATGTTGCATTTTGGATTTATTAATACATTTTATTTCTTTTCCCTTTAATCAATTTTCAATCCTTATTCTATTTAATTTATCATGTCTTCTTCTATGATTTCTGTGAGCGTTTTATTCATGTCAATGGAGTAAATCCCCAACTTGACATGGGGGTTAATTAAAAGGAGACACTTGAGTTGGAAGGCTTAAGTGATGGTTAAACTGGAAGTTGTTGGCTAGTTCTGTATTTACTAACGCTATACCTTCCCAAGAGAGAGGACTAGGATTTGCGAATAAGAGTTAGCTCAATCACTTGACTTTCCTTTATTTAGTAAGGGTTAACTAAATGAAAACAACAACCTTTTTGATACTATACTTAAGAGATCCCAACAAGGATAGAAGTTCCAATTAATCATTCTCCCAGTCAAGGCTTTTTATTTTGAATAATATAAATTCCTTTTTATTTTCTTTGCACTAATTTACAATTATTTCATTTCTGCCATTCAACTTTCAAAATCTCTCGGAAAACTTTTGATCAATAAAATAGCATTCTCTCTGCAACTCGTTGGGAGACGACCTGGGATTCATACTCCCAGTATTTTATTTCTAACTTTTCTGACAACTCTTTTAAATTGATACGCGGAATCTTCATTCGTTAAGAGCTATACTTGCAACGCTGCTTTCTCTATAAACTCTTAATCGGTGAATTTCTGCCACGTCACTTCCCCTACCATAACCGAAAACCCCTCCCACCCCCATAAATAACCCTCACTTCTTCCACTTCCACTACACCTCCACTACTCTTCCCCTCTTACTCTTCACCATATACATTCTCTTTCTTCATTTTACCCCTTTCTTCACCCCAAAGGTCGAAGCCTATACCCCATATCCTCTATCTCCTTCTCTATTTTCTTTTTCTTTTCTTATTTTATATTCCTATTTTGCTCGGGGATGAGCAACGCTTTTAAGTTTGGTGTTGGGTGCTTCGCTTTTTGCTTCTTCATTCTTACCTCCATGGCACAAAAAATCGGAGAGTCCTCAAGGAAAAGAAAGGAGAAATCCCCCACTTCTGAGCCATGAGATTTCATATAATTCTTTTCTAAGTCCCATTAAGACCATTTTTATGATGTGGTGAGGAGGAAGAAGGTGACTCCCGAGGTCCCCTTCAAGCTGAAGGATGATGAATACCCGAAAATCCTATACCAGATTCTGAGATGGGGTTGGAAAGTTCTGACCAACCCCGTGACCGAGGTTGAAGTGTTGATAGTGTGGGAATTCTATGCCAATGCCTGGGTAACGAGCAAGCATGATAGATGCATGAATCCAGAGACGAAGAATTGGCGTACCATGGTCAGAGGAAACATCATGGATTTTAGCCCTGAGAGCATGAGGGTGGCGCTACAATTGCCAGAGCCACGAGAAGACCCTCACTTATACATTCACAGGGACAACACTGACTAGTGGTTGGATCAAGTTCTTGCTGACATCCGCGTACCTGAAGCTCAGTGGAGAAGGGATGCTCAAGGTCCGCCTTACCAACTGGGTAGGCTTGACCTTAGGCTAGTAGCTAGACAATGGTTGGAGTTCATTCAACGTTCTATCATCCCTACGAGTAACTGCTCTAGGGTTACAGTCGAGCAAGCAGTGATGATTCACTACATTATGCTCAGCAATGAGGTGGAGGTACATGAGGTGATCCCTCAAGAGTTTTATAGAGTAGCTGACTAGCCCTTCACCACTGCAAGGCTGGCATTCCCTCATCTCATTTACCACTTATATGCAGCAGTTGGAGCTCACATAGAGAGAGATATCCTGATCAACGAGGAGAGGCCGATCACTAAAAAGGGTATGGATCATGCTAGGGAGCCCGTGCAAGGACCGCAGCAGGAACCAGTTCCACCGCCTCCACAGGATCTTTTGGAGATGCCTTAGGGTATGTACTTCCCTCCCCGTGACTACTAGGATCAATTAACCACATCTTTTGGGGAGCTGACATCATCAGTTGATCAGCTGAGACTGGAGCATCAGGACCAATTTGCTCTCCTCCATCAGATGATGGAAGATCAAAGGAGAATGATGGAGGAGCAGAGAAGGCAAGGGCATGATATTGAGGAGCTTAAACGCTCCAGAAGATTCTTCGAAGGGACCAGCAGCCACCATCACTGAGGTAGTTTAGTTTCACTCTCCCTATTTTTATTTACCTTTGTTTTTCTAGTGTTTCAGTGTATTACCTGCTTTCTATTCTAGTTTGCATGATCACCCTTAGGATTTTTTTGCTTTCTCATTTAGTAGTTTTTTTTTGAAAATTTTTCAAGGTGTCTTATGTATTACGCATCAATCTTAAAAGAAAAAAGGTAGTGAAATGCATGAGATCTTGAGTTATATTATGAGTTATTCTAGTTGCATTGATGTGGCGGCCTTATCTCTATTTTTGAATGTATGAATTAACTGTGCATGTTTGATATTTGAGTTGAGTATATTAGTTCTTGAGGAACAGGAATTCAGAGAAATATTATTGATTCTCTGAAACAAGAAAAAAGATTGATTCTTGAAGCAAAAGAAATAGCAAAGAGTTAAAAAGAAAGAAAAATCAAAAGAAAAGGTCCAAGACTTTGAGCATCAATGGTTAGGAGGGTCAAAACTGATCTCAAGCTCAAAAGAGTGGTTTTTCCTAACCATATGCTTGTGGTATGAAAGTGCCAAGTAACCTTTGAGACTGAACACTTAAAGTCGTGACCCAATACTGTTACAGAGTATGCTTAAGGCTCTAAGCACCACTGTCTGGGAGAAAAAGAAAGGAAAAATTCGAACCCAAGAGGTTCCCCAGTTAAGTGCTTGTGGTGTTTATATATCAAGTTAAGCTTGAAAATAAAATACTTAGAGTCATGGCTAGACTCAAAGGAGCAAAGCACTAAATAAAAGAAAAGTTGTGTTCAAGAATCAACTAAAGTCTAAAGAAGAGAATCAATAATACCATCCGAGTTCTAGTTTTGAAGGACATCAATGTTTTCGAGCTTCAAGGGATAGTGAGATGCCAAAGCTATTCAGAAATAGAGTGTCATTGGCTCTATTCAGTAATTAGACCTGAGCTTAAATGACAACTCTACTCTTGTGTGTTTTCTCTTTCTTGGTCCTATATTGGTTTTGGTTGCTTGAGGACAAGCAACAATTTAAGTTTGGTGTTGTGATGCGTGAGCATCTTATACCCTTTTTCTAGTTAATTTTATATTGTTTTAAATTAGATTTTATTTACTTTTACTTGATTTTTTAGTCCAAAAATCACCTTCGGATGATAATTTGAGTTTTTTTATGGTTTTAGGTGAAATTCAGAGTAGTTTGGAGGAGCCTGAAGCAAGAAAGAAAAATGTTGGCAGCACCCTTCTTGGGTGCTGAAAGCCCACCTGGCGTTTGGCGCCAACAGGGGGCACAGGCCAGCAATGTTATACTCCTTCCCTGGCATCTCACACCCATTCCTAAAGTTAAACGCCAGCAGCAGCCCGTTTTACACCTCTTTGGACCTCCAAGTGGATTTAGCACTTATTAATTTTATTTTATTTTTCTTTTATAATTTCTATTTACAAATAATATCTTTTAGGTCTAGCATTTATTATTAGGTTAGTATTTAAAGGAAAAGATCACTTAGGTTTAGGATTTTCTTCCTTCTGCACTTTTCAGAACCCTGCTTTCTCTGTAAGTTATGAGCAACTAAACCTCCTGGTTAAGGTTATGAGCTCTGTTTATTTCTATAGATTATAACTATTATTCTTCTATTTTAATTAATGTTTTGATTCTATCTAAGGATTGTTTTCGTTTTTAATATCATTGGTGGACGAAATTGTGATCACTTGTTCTTTTGTTTATAAAGGATGTATATTCTGAGGGCATTGTTTATTTCCTTCACAATCTCGTTCAACTACCAGCAAGTGTACTGGGTCGTCCAAGTAATAACCTTACGTGAGTAAGGGTCGAATCCACAGAGATTGTTGGTATGAAGCAAGCTATGGTCACCTTGCAAATCTCAGTTAGGCAGATTAAAAATGGTTTATGGGTTTTCGAATAATTAATAATAAAAAGAAGAAATAATAAAAGGGATAGAGCACTTATGCAGATTCATTGGTAGAGGTATCTTTTAAGTATATACAGCTGCTGCATAGCTCAAGCACGCCTGCACTCCTACTGCTTCTACTCAATCCTTCTTACTCCTTTCCATGGCAAGCTTTGTATAGGGGTTCACCATCAACTGTGGCTACTTTCATTCCTCACGGGGAAATAACCTGTGCGGCTGTCACTCGCACAGCTAACCAGTCTGGAGGCATCACCCATGGCTGATGGCTACATCCCATCCTCGCAGTGAAAACTATGCTAACGCACTCTGTCACAGTACGGCTAATCACCGGTTGGTTCCCGCTCCTACTGGAATAGAATCCCTCTTTTGCGTCTGTCACCAACGCCCAGCAGGTTAAAGTTTGAAGCACGTCACGGTCATTCATGATCGGAATCCTACTCAGAACACCACAGACAAGGTTGGACTTTTCAGACTCCCAGGATCCTACTCGGAACACCACAGACAAGGTTGGACTTTCCGGATCCAGATGAATGCCGCCAACTATCTAACTTATACCACGAAGATTCTGTTGGGGAATCTAAGAGATACGCATTCAAGCTCTGTTGCATGTAGAACGGACATGGTTGTCAATCACGCGCATTCATAATTGAGAATGATAATGAGGGTAATCTAACTCATCACATTCATCATGTTCTTGGGTACGAATGAATATCTTGGAATAAGAATAAAAGAGATTTGAATAAAAGAAGATAGAATTTCATTAATACTTGAGGTACAGCAGAGCTCCACACCCTTAATCTATGGTGTGCAGAAACTCCACCGTTGAAAATACATAAGCAAAGAGTTCAGGCATGGCCGAATGGCCAGCCCTCTCTAACGTGATCAATGATCCCTTAAGATGAAGAATAAAACAAAACTGAGATCAAAGATGTCTAATACAATAGATAAATGTCCTATATATACTAGACTAGCTACTAGGGTTTACATGAGTAAGTAATTGATGCATAAATCCACTTCCGGGGCCCACTTGGTGTATGCTTGGGCTGAGCTTGATTAATTCACGAGCTAAGGCATATCTTGGCGTTGAACTCTGAGTTATGACGTGTTTTGGGCGTTCAACTCCGGATCATGACGTTTTTCTGGCGTTTAACTCCAGACAGCAGCGTGTACTTGGCGTTCAACGCCAAGTTACGTCATCATTCGTCGAATAAAGTATGGACTATTATATATTGCTGGAAAGCTCTGGATGTCTACTTTCCAACGCCGTTGAGAGCGCGCCAATTGGAGTTCTGTAGCTCCAGAAAATCCATTTCGAGTGCAGGGAGGTCAGAATCCAACAGCATCAGCAGTCCTTTTGTTAGCCTTTTTCAGAGTTTTGCTCAAATCCCTCAATTTCAGTCAGAATTTACCTGAAATCATAGAAAAACACACAAACTCATAGTAAAGTCGAGAAATGTGAATTTAACATCAAAACTAGTGAAAACATCCCTAAAAGTAACTTAAACTTACTAAAAACTATATGAAAACAATGCCAAAAAGCGTATAAATTATCCGCTCATCACAACACCAAACTTAAATTGTTGCTTGTCCCCAAGCAACTGAAAATCAAATAGGATAAAAGAAGAGAATATACTATAAAGTCCAAAATATCAATGAATATTAATTTAATTAGATGAGCGGGACTTGTAGCTTTTTGCTTCTGAACAGTTTTGGCATCTCACTTTTTCCTTTGAAGTTTAGAGTGATTGGCTTCTCTAGGAACTTAGAATTTCAGATAGTGTTATTGACTTTCCTAGTTAGGCATGTTGATTCTTGAACACAGCTACTTTATGAGTCTTGGCTGTGGCCCTAAGCACTTTGTCTTCCAGTATTACCACCGGATACACAAATGCCACAGACACATAACTGGGTGAACCTTTTCAGATTGTGACTCAACTTTGCTAAAATCCCCAGTTAGTGGTGTCCAGAGCTCTTAAGCACACTCTTTTGCTTTGGATCACGACTTTAACCACTCAGTCTCAAGCTTTTCACTTGGACCTTCATGACACAAGCACATGGTTAGGGACAGCTTGATTTAGCCGCTTAGGCCTGGATTTTATTTCCTTGGGCCCTCCTATCCATTGATGCTCAAAGCCTTGGATCCTTGCTACCCTTGCCTTTTGGTTTTAAGGGCTATTGGCTTTTTCTGCTTGCTTTTTCTTTCTATTTTTTTTTCGCCACTTTTTTTTTTCACTGCTTTTTCTTGCTTCAAGAATCAATTCATGAATTTTTCAGTTCATCAATAACATTTCTCTTTGTTCATCATTCTTTCAAGAGCCAACAATTTTAACACTCATAAACAACAAGATCAAAAATATGCACTGTTCAAGCATTCATTCAGAAAACAAAAATTATTGCCACCACATCAATATAATTAAATTAAATTCACTAATAATTTCGAAAATTATGTACTTCTTGTTCTTTTGAATTAAAACATTTTTCTTTTAAGAGAGGTGAAAGACTAATGGATTTTATTCATAGCTTTAAGGCATGGTTACACACTAATGATCATGAAGTAGAAACACAAAAACATAGATAAACATAACACTTAAAAACCGAAAACAGAAAGAAAATAAAGAACAAGGAATGAATCCACCTCTAGTGGCGTCTTCTTCTTGAAGGACCAATGATGTTCTTCAACTCTTCTATGTCCCTTCCTTGCCTTTGTTGCTCCTCTCTCATAGCTCTTTGATCTTCTCTTATTTCTTGGAGAGTGAGGGTGTGTTCATGGTGTTCCACCCTTAGTTGTTCCACGTTTTGGCTCAAGTCTTTTAAGGAGGTACTGAGTTGCTCCCAATAGTTGTTGGGAGGAAAGTGTATTCCATGAGGCATTTGTTGATGAACTTCCTCATGTTCTCCTTGGGGGCCGTGAGGGACTTCCCTTGTTTGCTCCATCCTTTTCTTGGTGATGGGCTTGTCTTCTTCAATGGAGACATCTCCATCTATGATAACTCCAGCTGAGTAGCATAAATGGCATATGAGGTGGGGGAAGGCTAGCCGTGCCATGTATGAAGGCTTGTCATCTATTTTGTAGAGTTCATTGGCTATGACTTCATGAACCTCTACTTCCTCTCCAATCATGATGCTATGAATCATGATTGCCCGATCCACAGTAACTTCAGATCGGTTGCTTGTAGGGATGATGGATCTTTGGATGAACTCCAGCCATCCTCTAGCTACAGGCTTGAGGTCCAGTCTTCTTAGTTGGACTGGTTTGCCTTTGGAGTCTACTCTCCATTGGGCGCCTTCCACACAAATGTCCATTAGGACTTGGTCCAACCTTTGATTGAAGTTGACCCTCCTTGTGTAGGGGCGTTCATCACCTTGCATCATGGGTAGATGAAACGCCAACCTCACATTTTCCGGACTGAAATCTAAGTATTTCCCCCGAACCATTGTGAGATAGTTCTTTGGATTCGGGTTCATACTTTGATCATGGTTCCTAGTGATCCATGCATTAGCATAGAACTCTTGAACCATCAATAATCCGACTTGTTGCATGGGGTTGGTTATGACTTCCCACCCTCTTCTTTGGATCTCATGTCGGATTTCCGGATACTCATTCTTTTTGAGCTTGAAGGGGACCTCAGGGATCACCCTCTTCTTTGCCACAACATCATAGAAGTGGTCTTGGTGGCTCTTGGAGATGAATCTCTCCTTTTCCCATGATTCGGAAGTGGAAGCTTTTACCTTCCCTTTTCCTTTTCTTGAGGAAACTCCGGTCTTGGGTGCCATTGATGGTGAAAAAAATAAAAAGCTAGGCTTTTTACCACACCAAACTTAAAATTTGCTCGTCCTCGAGCAAAAAGAAAAGAAGAGTAGAAGAAGAAGAAGAAGAAAATGTGAGTAGAGAGGGAGAAGGGGGGTTCGGCTATGTAGAGAAGAAGGGGTTATGTTGTGTGAAAATGAAGAAGAAAAGAGAGGTATTTATAGGGAGGGGGGAGGGTTAGGTTTCGGCCATTTTGGGTGGGAATGGGTGGGAAATTGAATTTGAATGTAATGGGGGTAGGTGGGGTTTATGAGGAAGAGGAGGTTGATGTGAATGGTGCATGGGGTAATTGGGAAGAGGAATTGATGTGATTGGTGAAGGTTTTTGGGAAGGGTGATATTGAAAATGAGATTTGGATTAGGAGAGTGTGAATAGGATTAAAAGAAAAGGTAGGTGGGGATCCTGTGGGGTCCACAGGTCCTGAGGTGGGGATCTTGTGGGGTCCACAGGTCCTGAGGTGAAAAGAAATACCATTCCTTCACCCTATAGGCGTGTAAATTGCCTTCATGCACCATTCTGGCGTTCAAACGCCCATTGGTGCATGTTCTGGGCGTTAAACGCCCATGTGATGTTTGATTCTGGCGTTGAACGCCAGTTTCAAGCTTGTTTCTAGCGTTCAGCGCCAGATTGTCCTCTGCGTGCGCATCCTGGCGTTAAACGCCAGGATGTTGCTTGTTTTGGGCGTTCAGCGCCAGGAAGATGCTCTGTTCTGGCGTTGAACGCCCGCCAGATGCATCTTCTGGGCGCTGAACGCCGGCCCGTGCGTCCTCCAGGGTGAAAAATTTTTTTCTTCTGTTTTTGACTCTGTTTTTAATTTTTTTTTATTTTTTCGTGACTCCTCATGATCATGTACCTAATTAACACACAAAAATAACAAAGAAACAAAATAAAATAAAATTAGATAAATAAAATTGGGTTGCCTCCCAACAAGCGCTTCTTTAATGTCAATAGCTTGACAGTGGCTCTCATGGAGCCACAGAGCAATCAAGTCAATGTTGTCTAGTCCCAACACCAAACTTAGAGTTTGGATATGGGGTTTGGACACCAAACTTAGAGTTTGGTTGTGGCCTCACAATACCAAACTTAGAGTTTGACTGTGTGGGCTCTTCTTGACTTTGAACTGAGAGAAGCTCTTCATGCTTACTCTCTTTTGTCACAGAAGGATTGCCATGTGCTTGAAACACAAGGTATTCTCCATTCACTTGAAGGACTAACTCTCCTCTGTTGACATCTATCACAGCTTCTGCTGTGGCTAGGAAAGGTCTTCCTAGGATGATGCATTCATCATCTTCCTTCCTAGTATCTAGGATTAGGAAATCAGCAGGGATGTAAAAGTCTTCAACTTTTACTAGCACGTCCTCTACTATCCCATGAGCTTCTCTCATGGATTTATCTGCCAATTGTAATGAGAACAAGGCAGGTTGTACCTCAATGATTCCCAGCTTCTCCATTACAGAGAGTGGCAAAAGGTTTATTCCTGACCCAAGATCACATAGAGCTTTCTCAAAGCTCATGGTGCCAATGGTGCAAGGTATTAAGAACTTGCCAGGATCTTGTCTCTTTTGAGGTAGAGTTTCCTGAATCCAAGTATCCAAATCACTAATGAGCAAGGGAGGTTCACTTTCCCAAGTCTCATTACCAAACAGCTTCGCATTCAGTTTCATGATAGCTCCTAGATATTGAGCAACTTGCTCACTAGTCACATCTTCATCCTCCTCAGAGGATGAATAATAGTCAGAGCTCATGAATGGCAGAAGGAGATTTAGTGGAATCTCTATGGTCTCTGTGTGAGCCTCAGATTCCTCAGGATCCTTATTAGGAAGCTCCTTCTTGCTTGGAGGACGTCCCAAGAGTTCTTTCTCACTAGGATTTTCGTCCTCCTCCTCCTTTGTGCTTTCGGCCATGTTGACTAAGTCAATGGCTTTGCACTCTCCTTTTGGATTCTCTTCTGTATTACTTGGGAGAATACTGGGAGGAGTTTCAATAACTTTCTTACTCAACTGGCCTACTTGTGCCTCCAAATTTCTAATGGAGGATCTTGTTTCATTCATGAAACTGAAGATGGCCTTTGACAGATCAGAGACTATATTAGCTAAATTAGAATTATTTTGTTCAGAGTTCTCTGTCTGTTGCTGAGAAGATGATGGATATGGCTTACTATTATTCAGCCTATTGCGTCCACCATTGTTAAAACCTTGTTGAGGTTTTTGTTGATCCTTCCAGGAGAAATTTGGATGATTTCTCCATGATGGGTTATAGGTATTTCCATATGGTTCACCCAGATAATTAACCTCTGCCATGGCAGGGTTCTCAGGATCATAAGCTTCTTCAGAAGCTACCTCTCTAGTACTGTTGGATGCATGTTGCAATCCATTCAGATTTTGAGAGATCATGTTGACCTGTTGAGTCAACACTTTGTTCTGAGCCAGTATGGCATTCAGAGCATCAATTTCAAGAACTCCCTTCTTCTGAGGGACCCCATTATTCACGGAATTCCTCTCAGAGGTATACATGAACTGGTTGTTTGCAACCATGTCAATGAGTTCTTGAGCCTCTTCAGGCGTTTTCTTCAGGTGAATAGATCCACCTGCAGAATGGTCCAGTGACATTTTCGAAAATTCAGAGAGACCATAATAGAATATATCTAATAGGGTCCATTCTGAAAACATGTCAGATGGACATCTTTTGGTCAGCTTCTTGTATCTCTCCCAAGCTTCATAGAGGGATTCACCATCTTTTTGTTTGAAAGTTTGAACATCCACTCTCAGCTTGCTCAGCTTTTGAGGAGGAAAGAATTTATCTAAGAAGGCAGTGACCAGCTTATCCCAGGAGTCCAGGCTATCCTTAGGTTGTGAATCCAACCATATTCTAGCTCTGTCTCTTACAGCAAAAGGGAAAAGCATGAGTCTGTAGACTTCAGGATTAACTCCATTCGTCTTTACAGTATCACAGACTTGCAAGAATTCAGTTAAAAACTGATAAGGATCTTCAGATGGAAGTCCATAAAACTTGCAGTTTTGTTGCATTAATGCAACTAGTTGAGGCTTAAGCTCAAAGTTATTGGCTCCAATGGCAGGAATGGAGATGCTTCTTCCATCAAACTTGGATGTTGGCTTTGTGAAGTCACCAAGCATTCTCCTTGCATTATTATTATTATTTTCGGCCATCTCTTCCTCTTGTTTGAAATTTTCTAAAAGGTTGCCTCTGGATTGTTGTAATTTAGCTTCTCTTAATTTTCTCTTCAGAGTCCTTTCAGGTTCTGGATCAGCTTCAACAAGAGTGCCTTTATCCTTGTTCCTGCTCATAAGAAAGAGAAGAAAACAGGAAAAGAAAGAGGAATCCTCTATGTCACAGTATAGAGATTCCCTTATGTTAGTAGAAGAAGAAAGGGGTAGAAGAATGAAGAAGGATGAAGAAGAATTCGGATTTGGATGAAGTGAGGTGAAGAGAAGTGTTAGTAATTAAATAATTAAATAGAAGAAGATAAGAGAAGGAAATTTTCGAAAATAATTTTGAAAAAGAAGTTAGTAATTTCGAAAATTAAAGATAAGATGAGATTAAAATTAAAATTTAAAACAAAAAGAATTTTTGAAAAAGAGAGGGAGAATTTTCGAAAATTAGAGAGGGAAAAGTAGTTAGGTGATTTTGAAAAAGATAAGAAACAAACAAAAAGTTAGTTAGTTGATTTGAAAAAGATTTGAAATCAAATTTTGAAAAAGATAAGAAGATAAGAAGTTAGATAAGATATTTTGAAATCAAATTTTGAAAAAGATAAAATTTTTTTGAAAAAGATAAGATAAAAGATAAAAAGATATATTTGAAAAAGATATTTGAAAAAAAAAAAGATTTAGTTTTAAAAATTACTTAACTAACAAGAAACTACAAGATAAGATTCTAGAATTTAAAGATTGAACCTTTCTTAACAAGAAAGTAACAAACTTCAAATTTTTGAACCAATCACATTAGTTGTTAGCTAATTTTTCGAAAATTGGATAAAAAGATAAGAAAAAGATTTTGAAAATATTTTGAAAAATATTTTTGAAATTTTCGAAAATTAAAAAAAATGAAAAAGATATGATTTTTGAAAAAGATTTTGAAAAGATAAGATTTTTAAAATTGAAATTTTGACTTGACTTGTAAGAAACAACTAATTTTGAAAATTTTTGACCAAGTCAATCCCAAAATTTCGAAATTTTGGAGGGAAATAAGGAAAAGATATTTTTGAAATCAAATTTTGAATGAAAAACACAAAAATGACCCAAAACATGAAAATTTTGGATCAAGACACAAGATGCATGCAAGAATGCTATGAATGTCAAGATGAACACCAAGAACACTATGAAGATCATGATGAACATCAAGAACATAATTTTGAAAAATTTTTGATGCAAAGAAAACATGCAAGACACCAAACTTAGAAATCTTTAATGCATGAAAATTATGAATGCAAAAATGCACATGAAAAACAACAAAAGACACAAAACAAGAAATCATCAAGATCAAACAAGAGGACTTGTCAAGAACAACTTGAAGATCATGAAGAACACTATGAATGCATGAATTTTCGAAAATAATGCAAGAAAAATTTTAAAAGCATGCACTTGACACCAAACTTAAAAATCAACACAATACTCAAACAAGAAACACAAAATATTTTTTATTTTTATGATTTTCTAATTTTTTTGTATTTTTATTGATTTTTTTTTCGAAAATAAAGTTTAGAAAAACGAAAAATAAAAGAAAGATTTTTTGAAAAAGATTTTTGAAAAGAAAATTACCTAATCTGAGCAACAAGATGAACCGTCAGTTGTCCATACTCGAACAATCCCCGGCAACGGCGCCAAAAACTTGGTGGACGAAATTGTGATCACTTGTTCTTTTGTTTATAAAGGATGTATATTCTGAGGGCATTGTTTATTTCCTTCACAATCTCGTTCAACTACCAGCAAGTGTACTGGGTCGTCCAAGTAATAACCTTACGTGAGTAAGGGTCGAATCCACAGAGATTGTTGGTATGAAGCAAGCTATGGTCACCTTGCAAATCTCAGTTAGGCAGATTAAAAATGGTTTATGGGTTTTCGAATAATTAATAATAAAAAGAAGAAATAATAAAAGGGATAGAGCACTTATGCAGATTCATTGGTAGAGGTATCTTTTAAGTATATACAGCTGCTGCATAGCTCAAGCACGCCTGCACTCCTACTGCTTCTACTCAATCCTTCTTACTCCTTTCCATGGCAAGCTTTGTATAGGGGTTCACCATCAACTGTGGCTACTTTCATTCCTCACGGGGAAATAACCTGTGCGGCTGTCACTCGCACAGCTAACCAGTCTGGAGGCATCACCCATGGCTGATGGCTACATCCCATCCTCGCAGTGAAAACTATGCTAACGCACTCTGTCACAGTACGGCTAATCACCGGTTGGTTCCCGCTCCTACTGGAATAGAATCCCTCTTTTGCTTCTGTCACCAACGCCCAGCAGGTTAAAGTTTGAAGCACGTCACGGTCATTCATGATCGGAATCCTACTCAGAACACCACAGACAAGGTTGGACTTTCCGGACTCCCAGGATCCTACTCGGAACACCACAGACAAGGTTGGACTTTTCGGATCCAGATGAATGCCGCCAACTATCTAACTTATACCACGAAGATTCTGTTGGGGAATCTAAGAGATACGCATTCAAGCTCTGTTGCATGTAGAACGGACATGGTTGTCAATCACGCGCATTCATAATTGAGAATGATAATGAGGGTAATCTGACTCATCACATTCATCATGTTCTTGGGTACGAATGAATATCTTGGAATAAGAATAAAAGAGATTTGAATAAAAGAAGATAGAATTTCATTAATACTTGAGGTACAGCAGAGCTCCACACCCTTAATCTATGGTGTGCAGAAACTCCACCGTTGAAAATACATAAGCAAAGAGTTCAGGCATGGCCGAATGGCCAGCCCTCTCTAACGTGATCAATGATCCCTTAAGATGAAGAATAAAACAAAACTGAGATCAAAGATGTCTAATACAATAGATAAATGTCCTATATATACTAGACTAGCTACTAGGGTTTACATGAGTAAGTAATTGATGCATAAATCCACTTCCGGGGCCCACTTGGTGTATGCTTGGGCTGAGCTTGATTAATTCACGAGCTAAGGCATATCTTGGCGTTGAACTCTGAGTTATGACGTGTTTTGGGCGTTCAACTCCGGATCATGACGTTTTTCTGGCGTTTAACTCCAGACAGCAGCGTGTACTTGGCGTTCAACGCCAAGTTACGTCGTCATTATTCGAATAAAGTATGGACTATTATATATTGCTGGAAAGCTCTGGATGTCTACTTTCCAACGCCGTTGAGAGCGCGCCAATTGGAGTTCTGTAGCTCCAGAAAATCCATTTCGAGTGCAGGGAGGTCAGAATCCAACAGCATCAGCAGTCCTTTTGTTAGCCTTTTTCAGAGTTTTGCTCAAATCCCTCAATTTCAGTCAGAATTTACCTGAAATCACAGAAAAACACACAAACTCATAGTAAAGTCCAGAAATGTGAATTTAACATCAAAACTAGTGAAAACATCCCTAAAAGTAACTTAAACTTACTAAAAACTATATGAAAACAATGCCAAAAAGCGTATAAATTATCCGCTCATCAATCATGAATTGGGTGGAACGAGAGTATGACCCTTTTCTACTTGAGTTCTTGTGATTCTCGAAAGAGTTATGTCGCTTGAACTACAGCTTGAAAACAAATTCCTCCTAAATTGCTAATTACATGAACTAATTGGGATATGTGACATAAAATTCTGTTAGCTTTGGTAATTAGGGTTTTTGTGGCGTTAAACTAGTTTTCTGAATTTAACCCTCTAATCAGAATTGAGTGACCATGAGAGTGGCGTTTGATGAGGATTAGAAGAGATTAAATCGCTAAGAGATTAGGGTTTAATCACTTATGATTTGCCATATAATAGATCCTTCATTGTTAAAATAGTTAGTAAGACATTTTAATCTGAAAAAAGTAAACATCTCCGAAACCTTAATCAATTTCTCATCATTGTTTTACACCAAACCCTTTAATTGCTTTCTTTATTTTCTTGTTCAATTGTTTATGCGTTTACAACAACACAACTCTTTTTACTGTTTGTCTAACTAAGTTCAACAAGACGACCATTGCTTGCTCAGTCCGACAATCCTCGTGGAATCGACCCTCACTCACCTGAGGTATTACTTGATGACCCGGTGCACTTGCCGGTTACGTTGTGCGAGTTCTAATTTCGTGAACCATCGCACTTCGGTCGTGCAAGATCAACAACTAACACTTTTTCACTAGGCATTTTGCGCACCTCAAACACCTTGTTTCTTCTATCAAACCGATGCACAATGATGTTACCTGCATGCTGCATGTTTGCCTCTATCCACTGAGTGGCAAATTTTGAGAAAGTAAATCCAGCATAAGCCTCAGTACTCTTACACGTAAATAACTCATTCAACCGATAATATGTTTCTCGGACTAGTGCCAAGATAGGAAGATTTCGAGCACCCTTCAACACCGAATTAATGCACTTGACAAGGTTCGTCGTCATGTGACCCCATCGATGTCCCTCGTCAAATGCCAACACCCACTGAGGATGTTCGATGTTGACACACCAACGAACATATACCTCGCCTCATTCTTACAACCTCCTGTAGTTGACATTGTACTCCTCCACTATCCTTGAATACCCAATGTTGACCACAAGCTTTTGCAAGTACAGAACCTTGAATTCCCTCAAGAAGTTGCTACCAATGTGCCAAATACAAAATATCCACCATGCTCTCGGAGGTTTCCAATCACCTCCGCTACGATTTACTGCGGCCCGGATTGACTCACGATGATCGGAGATTATACCCACGCGTCTCTTCTTACAACATGTGTTCATAAATTACTGAGAAAAAAGTATCACGCATCAACAGTCTCACCCTCTACAATGGCAAAATCAATCTGTACAATGTTTTGATTCCCATCTTGCGCAATTGTAACCAAAAGACAACCTTTATATTTTCCGTATAAGTGGGTCCCGTAAACCTGAACAAGCAGCTTGCAATATTTGAAAGCTCTTATGCATGGATTGAAACTCCAGAATACCCGATGAAGTATCCTAACACCATCCAGGTCTTGACTCATGTTATACAGAGGTTGTGTTTCTATTTGGACTTGTGAACCAGGCATCTTCTGAACCATTGCGAAGAACCACAATGGTAAAGCTTGGTAAGATTATTCCCATCCACCGAAAGCCAAGCCTTCTGGTAACTAATAGTGTAGTTGAATCTTGCCTGGACTTTCGCAATTATAGATTTGACCTTTATCGATGGGCCGGATTCAACCAATGGCTTCATAGCCTCAGCAATCGTGTCCAAGTCTAACTTGGAGTGATCCCATGAGATCGTTCCCATAGAACACGTGTGCCTCCCATTGTATCTCTAAATCTTCCAACAGGCTTTTTTCTGTATCAAGCTGGCTCGGATAAGCCAGTCGCACCCACTTTCATAAGTCTTGCACTTTGCATATGTGGCTCGGATTGATAAACAACGTAATCAACTCCTCTGGAGATAGTGAAACTCCGAATTGCCGCAATGACTGATTTTCTTGAACCGTATTCCATTCTAATTCTAAACTCTCCATCCTCAGGATCAGCAACACCTATAAGAAAACAAATTTGTCACTCATCGATCCGTTAAAACAAAATCAAGTAAACATTCTACCCACTGCTCACATACCTATGTTTGCATATTCGGAAAACTCTGGTGTATGCATGGCTTTAAGATCCAAGCTACACATAAAAGGTGGAACGTCCATCGGTTGACTAACTGCGGCTGGAATCACTAAAGTTTTCGCCACTGCCTCACCTCTCCCATCGTCATCTTCATCCTCATCACCGGCTTCGTACGTAACTTCAAACTCCTCATCGCTATCATCGTTCATTCCCAAGTACACCTCAGCTCTGTCATCTTGCACATCTATGTTATATTGTACCTCATCTGCAGCAATATGCTCAAACTCAACGTATAACTTAACCTTCGGGTGTTGCACCTGAGTTTGTTGGTGAATATGAAACATCCGCTGAATACTAATTTTGTCGACGATTGGCATAACCTCAAACTGTATTAGGCCGCCAAATACGACAACTGGACTCTTATAGAGAATGTTGGTCACCCTCTTTAAAATATCAGCCTCTAGCTTTGACAGAGCCCAAACTGTAGTTCCGCAAATGTTATTTTGCACAGAACAACAAACGAAAACATATTCTCACATGCAAAACTCACATCCTCATACGTATTTCGTACGACTTCACCATTGCGATAAATCACAATATTTGTAGTGCCCTCTATCGTATCGATCATGGAGGAAAATACCTCTCTCACAATGAAGCAAAATGGTTACGAGTTTTGATTTTTATAGACAAAAGACTTAATTCGCAGACTACGTGTTGCAACGCCATCCACTAACGTCTGCCACATGTGAAACACGTTACCTACGTGTTGAAGAGATGAGCAACACATAGCA
This sequence comes from Arachis hypogaea, assembly GCF_003086295.3. Lineage (NCBI taxonomy): Eukaryota > Viridiplantae > Streptophyta > Magnoliopsida > Fabales > Fabaceae > Arachis > Arachis hypogaea. The sequence continues at coordinate 91,675,599 of NC_092045.1, forward strand.
ACATGTTATCTGTATGTTGCATGCAATTCTTGACACGTGTCCAATATATTAGTTGTGTGCTGAATCATGACGTTATCTACCTGTTGTATTCGTATATTTACACTACTTGTATATACACCAAAAATCTCTATTTTCAAGTAAAGCTGACCTCTAAATTCCATATCAAAATTCTTTAGCGTTTGGAAGGAATATTTGTATTTCAATTTCATGGCAATTTACCTAGGCGAATGGCGAACAATGAGACCCCTCGCACAAGAAACAGAAATTAATAAAAAAGAAAAAGGAAAAACCCCAATTAAAATCCACATATATAAACAAAACCCTGGCCGCTTCTCACTCTCTTCTTAGTCCAAAGATTCAACGATTAGGAGTGCGAAGTTTCAAGTCTGTGTTCTTCTCACTTCCCTCTTTCCTTCCCTGGTAAGCTTCCTTTCTTCCCAAAACCCCAATCTTCGCGATACAATAACACCTTCCATCTCTTCGTCGTCTTTTTTTTTCTTCTCTGTTCTGGGTAAGCTCCGTCGAATAATTGTAATCGATGAATTTGCAATGTGGCTGTTGGTGTTGTTATTAGGGTTCCACTGTGCCGATGAATTTTGTTCTCAGAAAGGGACCGTCTTCATCCATTGTGGGTTTCCAGTTTCATTTTACCTTCATGAACCGGGGAAGGCTTCGCTGTTCTCGCAATTTCTTTCGCCACTGGACTTGACGCTTCGCACCCTCGATTCTTTTAGGGTTATTTAATTCCGTTCATCATTCTCTAGTTAAATTTCTCGTCTTTTTTATTTTTTATTTTTATTTTTATTTTTAATTGGGAGTTCCTACGAAGTTGGTTTCTTTCTTCACTGCTGGTGAAGTGGTTCTTTGTTGTTGGATTGTTTGATTCAAGGGAAGTTGTTAGATTCTGAAGGTTTTACTATTTAAGCTTTCTTTATTCTTCTGCGATGGCCGCAATGAAGTCAATTCCAGGGTACCGGTTTCATCCAACCGATGTTGAGCTGGTTCAGTACTTTCTGAAAAGGAAGGTGATGGGGAAGAGATTCCCTTGTGATGTGATTGCTGAACTTGATATATACAAATATCCGCCGTGGGATCTACCAGGTTTGCACTCTGATTTCATTTGATTTAGTAGAGTTCTGTGTTCCTCAGAGTTGTTTTTAACTTGATGATATTTTTTCAGATCATTCTTTGCTTAAAACTGGAGATTTGGAATGGTACTTCTTTTGCCCTCGAGGGAAGAAGTATTCGAGCGGAGGGAGGATGAATAGGGCCACAGAATGTGGGTACTGGAAGACTACTGGCAAAGATAGATCCGTTGAGAACAAGAAGCTTGTTGTGGGCATGATAAAGACTCTGGTGTTTCACATGGGTAAAGCACCCAAGGGAGATCGAACTGATTGGGTTTTGCATGAATACCGACTTCAAGATAAGGACCTTGCTGATAAGGGTGTTCAACAGGTAACTACTGATTACTCATTCATGAACATTAAGTGTATTTCTACTTTGGTGAGACTAAGGAAATATATGTTGAAATATATGCTGCTAATTATTGTTATCTGTTAGTGTTTGTGCTTTTCTGCCCATATGGGGATAACTAGGAATCTAGGATTGTTGTTATTTATGTTGTAATCGTCTTATGTTTCACTAGAAGCTATGCTCTTAGCTGATGAGCGTATTTTAATACACGAGGATTAGTGGATTACAGAATTCTGCTGAATTGTGCGCGTTGCAACCTCTATTGTTGGTAATGGCTTCTATGTAGATTGTCTTTTCATGTTAAGCCTGATGCCATAAACTGTTTTTTAGCAGTATATATATGGCTGGTGCTTAAGCTGTATGGTATATAATGGCTAGCTTTACTTAATATAATTTTACCGTATGTCTGACTAGTTTAGCATCTCTTCTGAGACTGTTTATGGTTTTTGCTTATTTTTGTGCTTGTTTTTCTGGTGTGTTTATTTTAATTAGTTCTAATTGTTTACGTTTTTCTCAGGATTCTTATGTGATATGTAAAGTGTTTCAAAAGGATGGTCCTGGTCCTAGGAATGGTGCACAATATGGAAGGCCGTTTAATGAGGAAGACTGGGATAAAGAGGATGAAATTGACTGTGTAGAATCTGCACCTGTTGCTGCTCTACCTGCTGCAGTTCCTATACAACCCGCTTCATGTCATAGCTCTGTTGTGAATAACGTGAATCTCTCTGTGAGTGAATGCTATGGGTTGACCTCTGTTTCGTGTTTAACAGGGCCAATGCCTTCTTGCTCAGCACATCCTTCAGCTCCAAGTAATCAAGTTGATGGTGACATTACACCAGTGCCTGGTTCCTCCATAGAAGATAACATAATGGCTCCTACTCAGAACACCACAACTGAAGTATGCAATCTATTTATTCTTATTTATGCCTGCACAATATTTTGGGGGAGTTTGACTAGATTGTTTTTCTTTTCATGCTTGTTTCAATCTAATCTATGACATCTCTTCTACAGTTTCCTTCCATCTCTTCCCCCATATTGTGGAAACATATCTAGGACCTTGGTTTTTGGAATAACTGCATCTGTCGCATCCATTATTTTTAGTTTCAAACTCATGATGCTTTATTATTATTGTTTTACTTTGTTCCATAAATGTTCTGAGCCTTCATTTCTTTTCTCTTGTTCTAATTTTGTAATTACAGAAGGTTGACAATCCTCCTGACATAAACAATGCTGAAGGAACACCTTGCTTTGATCCCAATGAGATTTTTGGGGGTCTGGGTGACCTTGATGGTTTGTTCGAAATGGGTGGAATTGGACATGGTTTTTCCTGCGGCCAAAATGGTGGATATACTGTGAATGAAATGCTTTCTGCGGGTGATGGGTTGCGTTTCCCTGATCCCCTGGACTACTTGGAGTTGGGTGACCTCGACACTCCATTGTTATGGGAGACTAATGAACAAGGAAATTGGAGCCAGGACAATAAGTGAGGCTTCAAAATTTGACGAAGCATCAACATGAAGTTGGTGGAAGAACCATTGCCGTGTGTTGCTGATCTTGATTGTCTTTCCATTCTCATTTATAAACTCTACTGAAGCATATATTCTGTAGAAACATTCCTTCCTGTAATAAGCTAACACATGATAGCAGTTGATAAATCTTTAGTGTTAGTTCTATTTACTAGGTTGGATTAATCATTAGCCTCACAAATTTTCTTCTGATATTTTCTAAGTTGTGTTTGATAGAGTGAGTTTTCAACATCTATTACGTTGAAATCTATTCATGTCTTTCGTAGTAATGTCAAATGATGGAAGTTGACGCATTTAACCCTAAACTTCTAGTATTCTCAATTTTGTTTTATTGAAGGGTTAGTTGATGAGGGAACTGTGATAGGCCTTTGCCCCTTTACTTTTCGTCGCGTTGGAAACTGGAAAGTACGTTATCTAAACCAGTATAGCTTGATCTTGCAAGGTCTTTTCGTGATTTATATAGAGATCGACTAAATTCCATTATTAGAAAGATTGTGATAACTAGTAGATTTAGAATTGAACATAAAACTAGCACTATGAATTTTTTGTACATGATTTTTAAAATTTTTAGTTTTATAGTTAGTTAAAAACAATATAATTATCATAATTAAATCCTATAGTATAATATAATGTTAATAATATAATAAAAAATAATTTTTTAAATATATATTATATATTTTGAAGTATTTGCTTAAGTAAAAATTATTGTTAAACTATATATAAAAATAAATAGTAAAGTTCTTACTTTTAATTAGTTAATTTTGATAAATAAGTTGCATTTAAACAAAATATTAACAAGTAAATATAAAATAAAACTTGACTAAAATTCTACACCCCTAGCGAAAGTTTTTAATGAGATAAAATTTAAGGAAAAAAATAAAAGAGTATATTTAAATTTTGAGTAATTAGTAAATAATTAACCAATAAATTAATTATTATTTAAAAAAAATTAAAACTTAAATTTTATAGTTTAAAAAAAGTAGAAATAATTAAAAAATACATTTTAATATTAATTTAAGAAATTTTTACAAAAAAATAGGCAAACAGGCCAAATCATTTGGATCGGACTCAAAGGCTCAATCTATAACACTCCCAAAATTGGCTTTCTTCATCATTTTTCACTTTGAAGCTCAATCTATAACACTCCCAAAATTGGCTTTCTTCATCATTTTTCACTTTGAATAGGTTGTAGAAGAAAGAATCGTCCATAACTTTCAATCCAGAGCTCCAATTGACGTGCCGTTAATGGCCAAGTGTATGTATTAGAATTCTCTTAAATTCTATCGAACAAATTGGTAAAAAATTTGTATTTCTTGTCCAGTTCTTCCTCTCCTCAAATTCATGGGTTTTGAGTTTGAATATTCAGGAATTGAATGATTTTTATGGTTTAGGTGAACTCTAACAGTGGATAATCATTGGATTTTGTCCAATTGATTCGTGGGTAAGGTAAGAAATTGTTAAACCCTTGTGAATCATTGAATTAGTGAACTCTCTGATGATTGTAGTGATATTGTGTGAATTAGATGGTGTTTTTGTTGATTTGGAATTCAATTTGACAATTTGGAACGAAATTCGGGTGATTAAGCTTGAAGAATTGACATTTGGAAGCTTGGAGTTTGTGGAAGGAGAGGTTTTTGAGGTGTTTCGAGCTTAGGGAGGGATCGGCTAAGGTATGGTTTTGGTTTTCCGTAGTTAATGTTTAATGTCATGTGAAAACTTAGGTTAGAGGACCTTAAGATAGGAATGAATTAAATGAATTATTGATGGATTGTGATTATGGTTTATGATGTATGTATAAATGATGAATGAATTTGTATGTGTTGGATTATGACTTTGATGGGTATAAAATAATGACGATTGTTGATGTGTTGAGGATTGATGGTGAGCTTGAATGGATTTAGGGCTGCACACGGATCAGATCAGATCGGATATAGCCTAAAATTCTATCCGACCTGCACTGCACTCATCGGATCAGATCGGATACAATATCCGCATTTTTTCAGGCTAGATCCGATCCGCAAGTATGCGGATCGGATCGGATATCGAGTATATCCGCATAATTCAAAAAAACTATTTTAAGATTTTGTTTGGCTGTTTTTACAAAAAAATATCCAGAAAATTCATTTTTCACCTGTTTAAGCCTATTTACTTCTAAAATATTATCAATAAAAGTTCTCTTGAATAACAAAAAAAAAATAATAACACAAGATTTAAGTTGAATTATTCTAAGTTAAAGTATAACATAAAAAATTAAAAACAAGATATCATAAAATTCATAAAATAACACACTAAAATTCATATCACATTAGGGTTTATTTATATGAGATGTGCGGATATGCGGATTTGCGGATCGAATCTGCGGATATCACTGCCAAATCGGCAATCCGATCCTACCATAGTGCGGATCGGATAATATCCGCAAAATTCAGATCGGATGCGGATAATTACCGCGGATATGGGGATATTATCCGATTCATGTGCAACCCTAAATGGATTGGTTGAGAGATGTGAGAGTCGATTTTGCAAGCGGTTGTTATTGAAGTTGGCTATTTTTTTTAAGATTTAATATTGGAATTGGTTTGATTTTGAAATAATTTGATACTAGGAATGATTTGAATGATTGAGAGGTGCTTGATTTGGTGGTTAGGACCCTTGAAGAGTGGCAAAAGTCCAATTTATAGAGGAGATGCTGCTAAAATTTTTATGAAAATTAGAGGCTTCGTTTGAAGTGGTTATTTAGAAAGATTTGGGTTTAGGGATTTTATGATTTGATTTTTAGTTATTAAGAAAACGATTACGTTTTGAGTTTGATTTATTTAAAAAAGATTGAATTAAGTTTTGAGTATGAATTTTTGATGAATGATGATGATATTGAGACTAATTGTTGATCTTCTGTCGCAAGATGTGACCAGACACTTTAACTCCCCGAGCTCCCCTATGGACACACACATATATATATATATATATGTATATGTATATATATATATGTATATGTATATATATATATGTATATGTATATATATATATGTATATGTATATATATATGTATATATATATATATATATATATATATATATATATATATATATATATATATGTATGTATGTATATATATATGTGAATTTGAGCTTGGTTTTCTGAGAGAACTCTCTTGGCGGAGGTGTGAGGGGCGACGGGAAGGGGGGGAGGAGCATTTGTTCCACCAGTGATTCGGAAGATTGGAGAAGACAGAAAGTAGAGTGTTAGGTTAATGTTAGATTCAGAACTTGGAATACCTTAGATAATTTACTTAATTTCTGGTTTAGTTGAATATTTAAACTGAAATATGAGTGTCGGAGTACTAGGAATGCTTCTGGATTTTCCGAGACCTTTTATATTAACTATGCGAGCATCTTTACCATACTGAGAACCTCCGGTTCTCATTCCATACATATTTCTGTTGTTTTTCAGATATAGGTCGAGAGGCACCTCGTTGAGCGTTTGGAGACCCTCCTTACAAGCAAAGAACTATTTTTTGGGCTGTTATATTTTGTTTTAAGCTACGTATATATGTTTATAGAATCTCCGCATGTATATTTTGTATTTTGTCTCTCGTAGAAGTTGACTTGGAGAAACAAGTGTTTATTTTGTAGTTTGAGTTATATTTAGATTGTAGAAATATATATATAGTTATATACTCTGACTGGCCTTAGTTTCGTGGGTTGAGTTCGGAGTTAATTATCTGTATTTTGGAATTTTCATCTATATAGTCATGTTTTTAACCTTCTTTCCAAATCTTTCTATCCATCTATGCTTATTTTTCGTGAGTGATATACTTTTCTGTTTGTATTTCGTATGACTTCTCTTTCAAGACTCTTAGTTATAAATTCCTTCAATTATATTATATAAGTATTTTTATTTTTATTTTTAGAGGTTGTAGCGCCTCACCACCTCTGATTTATGTCTTAGGCGTAAAGCTCTGTATGGTAGGATGTTACAGTACATCACCTAGGGTGTACATGGCTCGGGTAAAGCCGGGTTTGTCTTGACTCGAATTCGACCTTAAATAATAATCGGGTCTATTTTTGAGACCTTTACCAGTCCTAAACCCGGTGAAAACATACTACTTTTCGAGTGACACTAGAACCAGGTCTAAATCGGTGAAGTTCGGGTTTTGATAAACTTTATGTCAAAAAATTATAATACACTTATTTATAAAGAAGAAAAAAATATACTTGTTACCAAAAAGTTGATATCCATATTTGAATTTGAATTTGTTTATAAATTCTAATTTCGTGATTTTTTGATCTATTTTTTAATTCAATTAAGTGTGATTAAAAATAAAAAATAAGCTTATAATCAATATAATATAATATTAAAATTAATTTAAAATATATATACCTTTTTTAATCTTCTTAAAGTGCACAATGAGTTGAGTGAAACCGGTTTCGCATTGATCCAGACCCGACTCTAAATAATAATCGAACCTATTATTAAGACTCTTATTCGACCTTTAACTCAATAAAATCACATTAAATTAACCCCTAAAGTATTCGAGTATGACCGGACCGACCGGACCTTCAAGCTAGACCAGGTACACCCCTGACATCACTTACACTAAGTTACAAAATATAAAATTATTATACATCAAATTAATTTAAATATGTTTTCAGTAATTTCTGTTAACATCATTGAATATGAAACGACTTCACTTATAATTCTATTTCAAATAAAGATTTATAAAAATTTAATTATTTGACATATAAGTTGTTGATTCATAAAATAAAATATAAAAACAAAATAATATATTATAATAGAATGAAAGACAAATAAACAATAAAACAATTTTTTTGCTTAAAAAATAATCAAATAATGATATTAAATTTATTATTAATTAAGAGAAAATACTAGTATAAATTATAAGACAAAGAAAGATAATAAAAGAAAGTGAAAAATCTATAAAAAATAAAATTCGAAAAATTATAACAAAAAAAATATCAATAGAATAATATAATTCAGAGCGTTTGTAGAAAAAAAAAAAGAGTATTTCCTTTATATATATTAATTGCTATGGTGTTTAAAGTCTAGTGTTTAATTTACTAAAAAAGCTTAAAAGTCCATATTTAATTTAAAAATATAAAAACAAATAATTTTAAAATATTTGATACCTACCTTAAAAATAAATTCCACAATTTCGGCACCAAAATAAAATCACAAGAAAATTAGCATATAAGACAGATAAAAATAGATGTTCATCACTTTGTACAAAGTTAAACAAACGAGAATAGCATGACCATGGCAACAGATGTGCTACAAGAATAGACCTTTCTAAGGTACAGCAACGAGTTTTCTTTTTTTATGAGGATTTCTTGGAGGCCTCATTAGGACCTAGGCCATTAAGAAAATATTAATAAATTAAATTAAAAATAATACAAAAACTTCCTAGAAAATTCGATACTATTTAGGCATCAATCAACTAATACAATGATCATCTTCATATGGAGTTCATCTACTTTATTCAGTGTACATAGCTTAGAATTTCTCACCTAATTGCAACTCTTTACAGAGTAGACAGAAGTAAACATCACAAGCATCAGTATTCTTTTTTTCTTTACCTTGATTCAATTTCATGAGTCTCAGAGCCCCTTAAAAATGATCTGCGCCACCATATCTGGAATGCCTTACTTAGATTTGGACACTCAGTACCATGCTTTGAGAAATACCGAAACCATTCCATAAACAGCATGTGTTGTTGCTTGAGAGGCAAAGTAAGAAGTGCCTGACCCACTGCCTCTTCCAATGCCTTCATATCAAGCCCCTTTTTGCATCTCTGCAGCCACCCAAAGTCCAACAGCATTGGTTTGAACCACGCCTGAAGAAGCCCCCACCTAGCTTCCAACCGACATTGTAGTTTTCTGGTGCCGATGGCGACAAACAATGTTGCCGACACTCGACTCAGTTCGTATCTTACCATGGGAGAGGCATCATCATGCAATTTAAGTAGCTGCTGCTGATTGGCCCATATATCAACAAAGTCTTCCGCCATTTGCCCATCAAACATGATTTCCAGCAACCAGTTGATGTTATCAACCTGTCTTGCAACACGTTCGATCAAAGGCTTGTTCATATCTTTCATCGGCAATGATTGTTCATGACGGTTGTCATCGGGTTTCCCCTCAAATAGGCTAACTAGAGAAGCGAGACACGAGTGGCAAACAGAATATAGATCCTCCTTGCTGAGGTCAGCATGGTTCTTCTCATAGACTGAGCTTTTACTTAGTAGACCCTTTACTAGTGACTTAAGTTCGTTCCTTGCATTGGCATCTGCAGAACCGGTGATAGACCAAACGAGTTGCATTGCTACATTTGGCTGTGAATCTGCTGAATCATTCAAGTAGAATCTACCTAGGATGTCCCTGGTTGTCGTATCATCGAACTTGAATCTCGTGAACAAGCTCCTCAATTTCTCTTCTTCCTCTTCAGTCCAAGGAACAGCCTCAAGGTACTTCAAACAGGATAATACACCCCTTGTGAACTTGATGCCAGCAGCCACCTATAAACACAATCATAACAACCATGTAAGACAAATGCAGTTATTCAAACACAACCAAGATTGTTTCCTTAGAAAAATCAAAATGTTTAAATGCAAGTTCCAATTCTCCATTTTTCTTCCTTTTAATTTCATGCCACACAATACTAAACCAGCTTATTCCCAAAACACTCAAAAAACCATACCTACCATATACTAGCTGCAAATTAAATCATCAACAAAACATACACAGAAATGAAGATAAAATATTTTACTAAAGGAAAAGAAAGTAACAACTACTCAGGTACCTCCAAAACGTCGATGGATCGAAAAACACCAATCTTAGCGAGCCTTTTGGTAACATCATCCTCGAACATGAGCTCAATGGTTTCTCTGAACAACCCCAAGTTATCAACCTCAGGAACCTCAATCCTGCACATTTTGCTGCTACAGCCACTACCATTTGAAGTTGAACCTGAACCCTTCTTGTAATCACTTATCAAACCAGCAAAAACCTCGGAATTCGCGTACAGAACCACCGAATTCAGCTCCAAAACCATGCACCCACCATCCTTCCCTCTCAAACACATCCTCACGTCAAAAATACCGTCTTTAGTTCCTCCGCTGCCAGAACCCTCCTCTTCCACCACCGCAGGAGGCAGCGGAGGCGGTGTCGGTGCCCGGAAGCTCCGAGATCGCAACTTGGGCTCGGAATCGATGGCCGGAGAGGGGGCGGGAGCGGCGGAATCGACGGCGGCGGGATCGGAGTCAATGGGGGATACTCTGCCGGGGGACAAGATCCTCCGAGGGTCGATCCGACCCGCCATTCTGGACCCGGATTTGGTGCTCTGGGGCGAGCTTGGGACCGAAAGATTCGGTTTTGAGAAGGTTTCAGACTTCCCCTGACGCGGTTTCGAGTAATGGGTTGAAGAATAGAAGTTGTCGGGGCTCGACGGCGGAACGGCAAAGGAGCAGCACCATGTTCGCCGGCGCCGGCGATACGAACGTTCCATCGAAATGGGGTTTCAAAAAACCGATAAAGGTCGAAAATTGAAGAGTTGTGACTGAATGGGTAAAGTGGGTGCTCTGTTTTTTATGTTTGGAGCTGAAGAGTGAGGAGCAGGAGCATCATATCATGGTCATGCTCTGTTAAATGTTATAGTTGTTATTTTCTTTCCTTGGAACGGGTGTTATTTACTTACTTTCTTGGGAATTGTGTTTTTTATTTTATGGGTTTTGTTTGGTTGTTTTTGTGTTCCGGTGAAGAAATTGAGGAAATAGTGCTTAGCATCTGCAAGCTGTGACCTTTTAATTAATCTGGTTTAGTGGTGTGTTTTAGGCTTAGGGGGTTTTGTGATTCTGTTTGTATGAGTTGTAATGTTAGTTTGGAATTTAAGGAGGAAAAGAAAAAAGCGACCGAAGTGAGGGACAGATGATGATGAATGATGAAAAGTAGTACTACTCTATTACTGAGGTGGCCCCATCAATAGCATCGTTTTGGGGAATTGTTTTGTTATATTATATAAATATAAATAAAAAAAAATCAATTAATGTATTTATGCTTTTTTGCCTTGTTTGTTGCTTGTTGGTCAGGGATGGCATAATCTCCTTTCGGACTCCAATCCAATCATTCATTCCATTAAAGGGATAGATAAGATTTTGCTTTTCTTTACGTTCAATGTTTTATTTTCTTCTGTTTAGTTGCTTCACCCCTATTGTCTGTTTGTTACGCACAGACCCGCAAAGTTAAATGATGCGAATGCGATGATGAGATTCTTGCGGTGCTTCTTCAGCAAGTGTTTTTAACTTTTTATTCAATTTTAACTTAACTAATAATTTTACTTTTTAATTTATTATTGAGTATCGTACTGTATGAAAGCTATTGGTTTACTTTAAACAAATAATACATTACTTATTATTATGTTATGATACATTTTAAGTGTCTTATTATCCTCTCGAGACCAATGAGATGTTGTTTTAGTATAATTTTCTTGTATATATATATATATATATATATATATATATATATATATATATTTTTGGGTTTGCTAATTGACTCTTTTGAACAATATAAGTTATATAAAGCCTGTTTGTGTTTTCCTCCCCCTTTTACGGGTAAAGGTTCAATCCAACTATATTTGCAAAAACAGGTTAATTGATACATGGTTTGCTTGCAGTAATAATAGAGTTATGATATAAAAAAATTTATAAGTAATTTTCAACGTATTATTTACCACTAATTAATTATATGCTATTATTCAATAAAAAAATTGCTATAAGCTAATATTATCATGAAGATTTGGTCAACAAACTTTTGGAGAATTCTCATTTTTCATTGAGTTACAAACACCCCACAAATAAAACTTGCCCTTCTGACTCTAAAAGCTGAAAAGTCAGAATTAGGAATATTAGAGTACAGAATCAATAGGGTACATACAAAAGTTCACATTCAATTCTTCCTTTCCTAAAATTAAAAAGAATAACAAGAATGAAGAATTGAAGATGAAATTTTATGATACTTTAGAATCAAGATATAATTCTTTTGCAATAAAATAATTTATGAACAAAATGCTGGCTGAACTCCCCCTCCAAAAACCATGACTCAACTGGCCATTTCTACAATACAATAATCTAACCGCAGCATGTGCTCTTTGATCATGTAAATTTGTTTTGATTTCCCAATTTGCATGTACTCTTATCTCATATTCTGTCAGCAACAATTTGCCACAAAGGTGTTTGGATGATTCTTTACTTATTCTTCTTACCGCCAGATAAAATACGCTGGATTTGAAGCCCTCTACTGAAAGCTTGGTTGAATAGAAGCCTAGTTTGAAATTCTGATACAAAAGGGAACCATGCCAATACAGCAACAGGTGCAAAGATAATAACTCCCATCAGATATTCGTAGCCTTTTGCTAAAGCTTTGACAGAACTCCACATTCTTATGGCCTTCACAATAGGCCTGCATGCTTGTGCTATCTGCACATGTTAAGATGCATTCTAAGTACATGGATCATAAGGGAACAAAAAATGGTTTAGACTTTGTATTCTATACCAAGCATATTCACATTTTCACTCTAAGAATGTATTTGGTATCTCATGACAAAAATACAGAGACATTAAGATAATGGGGACAAAGACAAGACAGAAACATTGTAAGAGGGTTGTATCTAGTTGCGTGAGTTCTAAAAGAGTACCTGTACAAGAGCCCAGCCTGTTGGAAAAAAGGCTAAGAGGCTGGCAAATATGTCAGTAACGGTGAGACCTAGCAAGACAAACATTAAGGTAAAGGCGACAACGGTTCCAACAAATAGGAAGAATTTGAGAAGACGGAACATCAATTGGAAGTCTGCGCTAAACTTCTTGCTTCCCAAGGACACAATCTGCAGTTTCCATGCCACCAGTAAATGATATCAGTATTAAGATAAAGGAAAGAAAAACGCTGCTAATCTTTCAAAATGATGATACTGACCTTCAAGGTGATCATGATAGCTACTATGACAAGCCAGGACAGACCGTAAACCTGCAAGGAAAATTGCATATGAACAAGTTAACATATTTCAGGCACTACCAATTACCAGAGTGAAGTATACTATTTTGTGCCAGTACATGCATGAAAATGCAAAATAAAAGGTACTTAGAATAATTACCACAATGCTCTTGTCGCCTCTTGATATATGGAGCTGATACACAATGCCATATTGATAGACAAAGAAACGCAGGGCTAGGAAACACTCCCAAAACCTTCCCATGAACCCAGTGTATTGCAAATGCTCTTGTTCCTCATCCCACCATGATTCCCAGCTTTTATTTCCAGGAACACCAATGCCACCTCGGCTACTTATCCATTTCTTCCAGTCATCCCAGTCTTCAACTATCTTCTGCCACTCAAATCCAGATGGATTAAAAAGGAAAGGAGCAAACAGCCAAGAACAAACCAAGAACCACATTGACCATGAAAGGAAAGCGTAAGCTCCACCAATTGCTGCCGAACCATAAGCCCTGTAAACTATGAGCAATATTAAAAGCTCAATCCCTTTCACAAAGTGACTCCTAGAGTACAGCCTGTAATTCTCAGCAAACTTCTCGTGGCGAACAACGAAGCCACGACCAGTTGCTCTGTACTTTGCACCTCCGTGAAGAAGAGTGCGTCCGTAGTAGTGCAACTTGGTTCCAAGAGAGAAAGTGAAGAAAACGGGTGCTAGCTGCAACTGCATTATTATCATCTCTCCCATAGCGGATCTGAAACCTCTCTCAAGTCCTATTTCCATGATCATGGGCAAAGTCATTAATAGCCCTATTTGAACAAGGGATTGTGAAGCCATTATTGCCCTCAGTGCCTCATCTCCCCTTCTATTTGCCAACTTAACTATTGCAGCCTCAAGTCCACTCAGTGACAGGTAAAGTTTGCCATACAAGAATGCATAAACAGTGAGGGCCACAACCTGTGAATGAATACAAGAAATAATTTAATGTCATATGCATACGGGACCAAAAAAATTTTTCTTTCTTCTGGATGAAATGACCATTACCATTGAGCTGAAGTAAAATCCAATAGATGTGAAATAGAATGATAGCATGCGGAAAAAGTCGAAACGATGCCCCAGCCTGTAGACATCCCTGCTAAGTGTCTGTTCTCCATTACCACAGGCCACCTTTGCTTCAAAGAGTGAGATTTGATTGAGACCAACATCTCTACCCTTTCCAACTTGGATGTATTCATGATGAGTAATGTTTCCACGCCTTAGTGTGGAGTTGAATCCTGTTTTCAGGTAAAAGACATGCACGTGATGCAGCATAGAGGAAGGAATATAAAAGTAAAAAAATACTATATATAGTGCTAAGAAACATGTTACAAGAATTTTACCAGCAAAAATGTCTTCACTAAGATTTATTACACGAGAAGCCTTGCTGATACCTCCACGGGTGATATGGAAAATTCTATCAAAAACATCAGGATGACCATAGTGGAACCGAACCCTGCAATTGGACAAGGAAAATGGAAAGAAAAGAAACATTTATTTGAGGGTCTACATATTTTGCATTCATTTCCCTTTTAAAGTAAATTATTGTCTCATGTTTGGATGAGTTCTACTTACTTTAGGGGTCTTGCAAGAACTCTTTGGCCAATAGTGACAAAACTTGTTTCTTGATTTGACATAAACCAAGCCAAGGAAGAAACACTGCACACAAGAGACAAAATTTTATATAATATAGAAATTATAACTTGATGCAGTGGTCACCAACAGTAAACATGGAAAATAATTCTTCGTACCTGCCAGTGAAGATATGCTCACGAACACCTAGTATAGTAGGTCGACGAACGCCATGATCCTCATTAAATTCTTCTAGAAGGTTACGCATTTTCAAAGCTTCTTCCAAGTAATTATCCTAGAAAGAATATGTCCAGTGTGAATTTTATTATATAGCTTCAAAGGTTACATAATATAATGCTATATATACCTGGTTCATGTCAATTGTTTGAAGAGCTTCCCCTCTAGTGAAAATGATAGCATGATTTTGATTTTCAGGTTTTCCTTCTCCTATCTTGGGTGGACCTGGCAATTTTATTCTATATATTTCCTGTATAATACAAACATAAGTCCTAATGAAGTTAACCAAGCATAAGTAAATTACTAAAGGTATTATTATATAAGAGAATTTACCTGGTCATGGTTGTCCACAGCTTTGACTAGCACAGAATAATAAACCTTCTGTACTTTTCCGGCTTCTCTTTCTTCAACTTCATCAATATAAGCCACACGAAGGGAAGGATTGCTACAAAAATTAAGAACCGTATGTAATTTTCTTAAATTAAGTGAAATGAAAATTCCAAATGGACTAACTTCGAATTTATCAGTTGGAGAACAATGACATACTTAACCATCAAATTCAATATGTCTGTTGCCCGGCGGTCTCCGCTGCGCTTCTGATTACCATAGATCTGACACGTGGCGACATATGTGAATTTCATGTCAGCAACAGCTTCGATACTGGCATACAGAGATCTCTTACTCTTCTTATCTTCCTCGGATGGAACAGTAACAGCCTTATAGCCATTCAGTATCTCTGTCCACAAGTAGCAAAAAACTTAAACAATCATCTTGGCACATAACTAACTGCCTTGCCAATAATATTGTTGAAGACTGGTATCTTAATAATAACAAGAAATATTTTGATGCAGAAGTTTATATTTGCTGTCATATATAGTATAGTTTTGTATAAATAAATGTTACTAATGTCTAGTCTTTTCAAATGTATGGGCAATACTTCTTTATGGGGTTAAAACTTGGTCAATAGTTGAGGACTGCTAAACAAAGCTTTTTGTCTCTACAAAAATGTACGAAAATGTGGATGAAAGATGGCTGTAGTGTTTAACTCTATTCATGGCTATATAAAAATTAAAAGAGTATCCATTCTTACCCCTTTCATTAGCCATATCAAGAAAAGCTTGGAGCTTAAGAGCTCGCCTGTAGTACATCATTCCCCTAACTGCATTAATTTATAGGAACAAGAAGAAAAATTATTAGTTGATCAAACCTTGCATATGGGAAGGAAAAGGGAGGGACACCATTGTATATATACCTGTCCGGCAAAGAGTTTGTCCTCTTAACGAGGCCCAGTGACGTAATTGCAACACATTCTCCTCTTTCTCCCAGACCTCGCTATCTTTCTTGCAATCAAGTCGCTCCATGAAGTTGTTCCATTCATCTATAAATACACTTCTTAGGCAATCTTTCCTCTTTAGAAAAAAAACAATGAAATCAAACTAATTGTATAGAGTAAGCTATTCCTACCAGGGTAGATCTTTTGCAGGTAATATATGATTGACACACCATCCTCATTTTCAACCTCAAGGTCATTCTTGGAATAGACAGTCTCTTCACTATAGTATGGAGTCATGACACTACAAAGAAAAACCAAAATGTTCTTTAATACATACGAAGGCACTGTACAACTTCAGAAATACAACAGCGCCATGGGCTGTTGCACAAGAAATAAGCATCACAAACCTGAATGAGAGCATTTTGCGAACCCTTGGAGCACGCGGCATATCCATGAACAATGAATTGGTGAAGAATGTAATCCTTCTGCGTGCCTCAAGGTTTGTTGGGACCTCCATAGCAGACTCCTTCACTGTCAAAAGTAAATGCAGGCGTCTAATCTGAAACAACAACGGTTCGTGACTCATGAGTTATAGAAGCATCTCTTAGTCAAAATATAACCTATGAGAGAGTAATTTTCCTCTGATTTTATGATAGCATCACTAATTAATTACCTGTTCCTCCCATTGTGCTGTAAGCACAGGAGGGAAGTACACGGCCGGTCTTGCATCAGTACCAGCAAAAAGTTGCCTTCCAGTGTCCTTGCTACTATGATTAAGTTCTGCTAACTCACTGATGAAAATCACACCATGCAAAAGCAAGCATTGTTACTTTTTAGTGAAAGTGGTGCAAGTATAACTACATTCCAAGTTTAGAGTAGCAATTAAGTGTCAACCAACCTAATGTCATTCACCATCATATCACGGGTAAATACTTCTAAAATATCTTGCAATAAGACTACCACTGTTCCTCGCTTCGAAGGATCTGCATCTTTCTGTAACCATAAAGGAATGTGTAAGTTTCCAAAAAATATAGCTACAGAGATGAAACTATTTAAGAATTAAGACTAAAATAAAGTGAAGATACTAAAATGATTGGTTTTCCTATGAATGACTTACCAAAATTTCAACAAGCTCAACAAATTTCTTACAAAGGTTGGGCAAAAATGCCATTCGGAAATTTGTAAGAAGGGTATTCTTGGAGATGCTGTTCTCAACTTCCTTGAAGATCACGGAGATTGTCCTGTGTCATCATAATGAATTCAGATGTACTTTCAAAAATTTGATGCTTATGAAATTTCTATAGCTTCAATTCTAGGTTAATCAAGAATAACAACAAAAGAAGCTTATGTCAAATTTTGAATTAATGTGGTTCAACCTAAAATTTGATCAAGCAAGTAATTCCTAAAATAACGTGGGGGATATCATATCTGATATCATGAAACGTAAACATAAATGGCCAAAGGTCAACTAATAAATAACCAAAAAGGTCAATAGATAAGATTCAAAAAGTTACCTTTTCTCAAGGTCACCAACCACCAAAGTATTTAGAACATTCTTAAAAGCTTCATAGCATTCAATGACAGCACATTTCATATATTCATCATGACAAATGCGCTTCCAAAGATCAGAGTCCTTTCCATGAAATTGAGCTGCCATATCTAGTGCTACAGCAATCTACAAAGGTATAACATCGAATTAATTAGAGGAAATAGTAACACATAAACCTTCCCAAAAAATGTAAATGAATAATAAATTAAAAGAAAATCCCACTGACCTTGCTTGCAAGCAAAAATGGTGGCCATTGAATTATTTTCAAGCTAGGGTCTAATGAGTAAGGAACCATCAAAAGATCCATCTCCCTGCAGTGATGTGAACTGAGAGGTTAGACCCCAATAAGTGATTTTGCAAATAGCTAGAGTTTGGTTCTAAGGGCTTGCCTATCACTTATGATATCTTCCTCACGGAAACTACAGATAATTTCATTCCATAATTGAGCAAATTTAGCAGCTTCAACCCTTCTACTGGGAGTAACCTGTAAAAGAATGGAAACATAAGTGAACATAAATGATTACATTAGTTTCATGTAGTTAGTTGCCAATGAAAATGATAGAAACCTCAGCAAAACGCTTTGACAAAGAGAATCTCCTCTTCTGGTTTTTGTCAGTAGGGACCAAGAATGCGTTAAATGCGCCGGGCAATGACTGAAACCGTGATCTTAGCATGGTCAAAGTTCGAATCTGCAGAAAATGGAAATGGAAATTTGAGTTTTTTACACCTTGAAGACCTTTAAATTTGAATAATAAGCATGTATAATCATGATTCAGTACTTCATGCACCAAAATGGATAATACAAATTTCTTGATAAAATAAGTTGAATCTTTTGTATGCACAAAAATGAAGAAAATAAATAAAGTAGTTTAATATGAAATTCTTTCCACATCTAGGAAGCTAGCTAGAAATAAAGTTAAAGTGATAATTACCTCTCCTAAACGATCAAAGGCTCCAACAACACCACCAGACAAAGTTGAGAAAATGGCATACCAAATTTGAGTGTCCATGAAATAGACCTGTATATTCATAAATGTGAACTGAGATGTTGCCATGACGTGAATAATGAGAATAATGATTTATCTTCTTAATTGATTTTCTTAAACATCCTCCTAATTATTAAATAAAAAAAGAATTGGTTATTCTCTAAAACTTTAAGACATCAATTTTTATGAGTTTTAAATATTTCATTAACGTAACCAGAAAAGTATAGGATACACACCAGCACTACAGGTGACCAGAGTGCAATGACTGCACCATAGTTATGTGTAACTGCACATTTAGCAAATATATATATATATATGTATATATATATATATATATATATATATATATATATATATATATATATATATATATATGTATTAGACTAGACCAATAGATCTCAGATGAACTAATTATAGCAGAAACATTAAAAAGAAGAAAGTATACCATTAGGGAAAAACTCATGCCAAGCATAATCAACATGGCGAATCCTCATTATCTCCTTAGTTGGCTCCACTAGAGGTTTAATCTGAAGTGGCAAAAGTCACATAGTTTAAAAGAGCGAGAATGAATTAGCGAACATAAAAGGTGAGTACACCGCTACTCTTAAAAAATAATAATAATAATAAAAAAATCACATGTAAATCTATAAAAATTACCTGGATGAAATAGCTAAATGCCACTTTGGAAGCCAAAAGAAGCAGCCAAAAGAATGTGTACCTAAAAATCAAAACCAAAATTAGTTCAATGGTGAGATAAATTTCTAGTGGAAAACTGGAATAAGATGGTGTCCTGAAAAGCTCACCTAAAGAGAGAAAATTGACTCTCATGCATTCCTCTTCCAACATAGATTCTTGGCTGCACAGGTTGAAGAATCACTCAGAAAATAATTAATGCAGGCGCTATACCCAAAGATTACAAATTGTTCAATAAAATGTTCATATAATTATTTTTAGGCCACACATATAATAGTCCCTTGTAATCTTCATATTTTTTAAAAGTGAATGAAAATAGTAGTTTCCTACCTGAGCCCACCACATGAAGAATCTTACAATACGCCAGTCTGAGTTTTCAATCCAACGCCTGAGCATTGGGAAGAAGAAGAGAAATACTGTCAATGCATTGGGAAGCAAGTACACTGCAACTGCCAATAAATACAATTGTGGAAGGCCCTTTGTATCACCCAAGAACGAAAGTATCTTCGTGATAAACTCTGGGACATTATTATTATTCTCGAAGGAACCAATATACAACAGTGGAAGAACTATGACCCAAAGTATGCTAACAATTATTTTCAGTAAAAGCCGTAGTACATTAGTGAATCTCCAACGATGATACCCAGGAAAGTTCAGAACCAAGTCCAAGATACCTAAGACAAAACAAATGAAGCAAGGAGGAACATTTGATGTGAGATGATAGATATATGACATATATTTGCATGGAAAATAATAGTAGCTTTGTTCAAGTAAGACTTCTTGCTAATTAATTAATTAATTAATTAATTAATTCTTCTGATAGTTTCATGTGAAGTTTAATTAATTTGCATGAAGGTAGCGCTTCATACCTTGTAGTAAGCGTAGTATGGCTGCTGTGATGAATATACTAGAGAGTTTGAATAAGAGTGGTTTTTGAAAGAGTTCGTTCAATTGAGTATTGTTCCACGAAATAATAATCATAACCTGTAACAAGAATAAGAACCAAGTGTTTTAGGCCTTACGAGAAAAATATCTACTTTGTAATAAGCTCATTTCCGTTCTCTATATATACATACCTGCAACGCCATTATATAGAATGTCCAGAGACGATCAAAACTGCGAAAGATGTGCCAGAATGAACGGCTCTCAACAAAATTTGATTTGCCCGTTTTCCCAGCTTTCTTACGAGCACCGTGTCTTCCCTGATATATAAATATGCATGGAATTTCAATATTAGAATTGAACCAAAACTACGTATTTTACATTTGCTTCCATATTAATATATGGAAATTAATATCAATGAGATATACCTGTGACACAAATGTGGACTTGAAAAAATCACCATCATCACGCATGGGCCATCCAAGCGAAAAACAATCAGGTGACCTGAATGTATGTATATAGAATAATGCAATTATCCCAAAGTTAAAGCCAAAAAAGAAAAGAAAAGAAACTATTAACTACAAAATGAAATAAGAAAAATAAAGCTAAATGTGCTACCAGAAATACTCATTTAGATCATCATAGTTGCACCATGATGAGTGGGGTGCAGTTCCATTTTTACCCCGCTGTGCTTCATTTTCAATAACTCGGTATATGGGAGTTACAACTTTGCGAAGGAATGACTCATCCTCACCACCATAGGAAGGTTTGATATTTTCACCAGTGACAATGCTAACATTTCCGGCCAATAGACCGTTAAGTTCATAGGCCATCTGATATTATAGTTGGATTCTGTTAGTACTTTGTAGAACATTACTGTAGCTTCTAAAATTATTTGAAAACTCAGACAGTAGTAGTGTAAAGACTGAAGAGAAAAAAAATATAAAAATGTGTACTCACATTGTGAAATATATAGCATAGGCACTCTGGCATGAAACGAAGATTGGAAGCTTCACCCCATATGAGAAGATATAACCCCATATATAGCAGCTTTCTCTGCTGTATCTCTTGCTGACCTTGCTGGGGGAGTCTGTGTCAAATAACAAGACAAGAACATTTTTATGCAAAGTTAATTTTGTCGGGAAAAAAACGAAAAAAGAAAAACAGATCTGTTATATTTATATGTATGTTACCGTAAACTATGTTTTCTTCCTAAAAACTTGCACCAATTCTTGTAATTCTTAAAGAGTTCATTCATCTTTTCGTCAACAGCCCGGTCATCCAACTGTAATAATTGTTCAACAAAAACAAAAGTGTGTGTCAACCTGATGTAAGTGAAAATAGAGTATAATAAATAATAACCAAGTTTAATTAGTTGTTATTTATTTGTTATTCAAATAAAGGAGAGGGTAGGTGCCTTGTTGAGAGGCTCAGGTTTTGGATTGAGCCTTATATGAGAGTTAGCAAGAAGCAGAATCAAGTGCTCTCTTTGGTTCCTGACATTGTCCTTCTGGAAGCCAAACATGGCTCTAAGCCAATCAAGCAAGTCCAAATCCCCACTTCTCTGCCTGTGTTGCTCGAACGTACTTGGCCAGTTCAACCCCCGGGTGTTCCACAGAGCAGAAACTGCTGCCTTAATCTACCAACACCACCAAGGAACAAATCAGCACAACATTTACAAATAAACAAAACATCAAACACATGGTGCGCATATGGATACCTCTTCCAGCTGCATAATTTGCTGAGAAGCCCCAGCAGAATCCAATGGAAGAATGTTGAAAGGGGCATAAATCTCCGTCTTTTCTTGGACATCTCTAGCTGCTGCAATAATCTCAGGAGCAACTTCTTCAACTTTCTCAGTCTTGTTAACTGCACAAAGCACTTCAAAGAGTACCCCTGCAGTTTGGTATGCTTTACCAAGCTGTGCTCTGCAACAACAAAGAGTTTAATTTTCAGTTCAAAGGAGACCAACCAGTTAGTTTAGTGAAAAGGTTAATAACATATAATAAATTAAGGGTGTGCATGGACCTGTCAGCTTGTTCTCCTTGGTCAAGAGCTCTAACATAGTGCTCATAGTATTGTTGATAATAGGCCTGGATTTCCCTTGCATCTGTCTTCTTAACTCGGGAGGCAAGACTTGTCGCATTGTCCTACACACATGCATGCGCATATTTTCACTTCCATACAAATATAACGAGAAACTCAACCATTTTTAATATTTTGTCATTATTTAACTAACATAATTATTAAATTATTTTTAATAGATAAATTTTATTAATTTATGTATATAAATTTTAAAAAATATATGAATTAATTATATTAATTTATATGTATAAAAATTTTAAAAAATATGAATATAAATTATACATTTTTATATATAAAATATTATAAATTATTATGGACTAAAAATAATATTTACTAATTATGTAACTGTACATAATATATAAATAGTAAATTAAAACATAACTATTATGAGAAATCAAGGCGTGCAAAATTATATTAATAATAATGTATATTTTTTGTCAATTTATGTATACAAATTCTGTTTAATACGAATGTAAATTTTATATATATATATATATATATATATATATATATATATATATGAAACATTTGATAAAATAATAAAAATTTAATATTTTATTCAATTTTCGCATTCCTTTTGTATTTAGCTTTTCCATTTCTAATTGTATTATTAGGGTGGAGCCACATAATGACACATTATATAATTTTATATGTAAATTTTAATTTAATATTTTTTTAAATTTTATTTTAATTTTATTTTATTATATACATATTTTTTACCCCTTTTAATATTTCATCTACTTCCGTCCCTATGTATTATTATTACCACTCATGTTATTTATCCAAACCAAAAAAATAAATTTATACAAATAACTAACGGTATATTATTATATTAATAAACATAACTAATTTTAAAATTTATTAGTTAAAAAATTATCTAAATACACGAATCTACTTAGATGATCATATTCATATAAAATGCTTTATATATTAAAAGTTTATTTGTGTGCACTTTAAAAAAAAAAATTAAGTGGTCTTTTCTTATAAAAAAATAAAAAAATAAAAATAATTTAACATTTGGATATTTTACATAAAAATAATTTTTATCTATTACTTATTTTTAAATATAATAATATAAAAGTATTATTTATTTATTATATTAAAATATATTTTTCTAAAATAAAAAAAATAAACATATGAGAATTGTAATTTTTTTAAAAAATATATTTTTTTAATAATTTTAATTTTACTTAAAAATTTACCAAATACACTAAATTTTTATGAAAAAATTAATTAAAATTTTTATTTTAGTTTAATAACATCCAAAAATATCCTAAAATTTAAACTTTAAAAACACGTACGTACCCTCTCCAAACGTTGAAGTAACAGCGTCTTAAACTGCCTCACACCACGCCCGCTGGAGCTCTGATCCAACCTGTGTGCCTTCTCAAACGCATAGAATCGACCTTCATAACAAAAAAGTAACAACCAATTTTAATTTTGAATTCCACCAACGCTAATTATGATTTATCTGTAATTAATTAAGTCGAAGGTTATTAACGCACATAGATAAGCAACCCTAGGGCGCTCGCTTTCGATTTCATTGGCGACACGTAGGATGGGCGCGATGGAGGCGAGTGACGACGGCACTACGACATCATCGTCAAACACCTCCGTCGAGAACGTTGTCATGGCTGCACTCCTCGACGGCCGCCGTACCAGCGTCTGCGGAGCCGCCGGCTCGAGATTCGACATCTCTGTCGACCTCCTCACCCCTCCCTCTTTCTAATTTCACCTCTTAGTCTCCCCCCTGCATCATCAAAATCAGTAATATTCATCATCATATCAAAACCTAACCGTTAATTACCTTCTTGCATGCATGCACGTACTTATATTAATTAACTAAGATCATTATAATTAAGAACAAATTAAATAATGTAGGCACCTATTATGAGTTCAGGGATGAAACACTCCAAAAAGAGAGTAAAAAAAGAAGAGAAAATGGATTTCGAGTTTTCAGAAGAGACGCTGAAGAGGTGTTCCCCGCTGCACGCTTCTATTAAGGTATTATTATTATTATGGTGTGAACTGTGAAGAATAAAGACGAAAAATAGAGAGACAGAAGCACAGACACAGAGAGAGATGTGACACGTGGCATCATGGGGGAGAGTGATGACTAGCTGTAAGAGCGTCAAAGAGTAGTAATGATTGGAAGAGCAGAGTTTTCGGAGGAGAAGCGCCAAAAATATACAAATATAATGCTTAGCTTGCGTGAAACGAACTTGACAACTACGAAGCTCTTCTACGGTTATGGCGGTAATAATGTGTTGTTATATATGTTGTTGCATGACACCTCAAAAATATTAATAAGCGACTAAGATTAAGGAGCTGCTTTCAGTAATACCATGTAACGTAGAAAGACTTTAAAAAGTAGAAAACAACTCATATCAAAATTGTAGGTTTACTGATATTACGGTTCATACAAAAATTGATTTGTTTTTGAAAAGTGATTCATTATTTGAATCGAATCGGGCTGGTTGATTTTCTTGTCATATTGCAAGTAATCGTTTCTATAAATAAACCCACTTTTCGGTAAAACTGTCACATGATAACTGTGAGTTATTGAACTTGTATTTTTAGTTCTTTTACGTAAGATAATTCTATTTATCTTCATGTGAATAGCCAAACAATAATGCACATTTAATTTTAAAATGAATTATAGTAGTTATTTATATAGAGATGTTTCATATAAAGATGAGAGTAAAGACCTTGGCTTCTAATCATTTTTTAAATTATAAGTCGATTTTTGTCCCAACAAAAGGATATTTTGACTTTCAGTATTTTTATTGAATCTTTACAAATTATTAATAAATTTATTTTTAAAAAATTCTTTTACTAATAATAGTTAAATAAAAAAAGATTATTACAGAAAGTAATGTTGCAAAGAAGAAATAATAATTGCAGTATATAAATCTTTTAAAAAAATAGCATCACACAAAAAATTACAACATAAGAAAATGATAACATTAATAGTGTTAGTGTTGATAACGGTATATGAGATAATAATAATGATAAGGTATAATTGTATAGAGGTTTAAAGAGCTGATATAGTTGCTAAATAAAGAAAGGATCAGTTATGATTGGAGTAAAATCTCAACTTAATTTCTATCCATTTTTTCGAAGGATAAGCTGAACCTTGTCAAAAAAAGAAGTACCACTTTGTTTTTATTTTCAGTAGTCGTGAGACACGGCGGTCTTTCCGTCATCTCTAGTATTAAAATCTGATGGAATCTATTTACGTGTCACTTAACGATGATGATGTGTTAATGGGTTATTTGTTAAGTATCAAATGCGTGAGCATCATTCATAGCTTTTCTACATGATTTATATGGTGACTAATTAATTTTTTAAAAGATTTAAGTGATTTACACTCTATTAGATACTATTTTCAATCGTTGTTGCATTACATTGTTTATAGGTAGCATTTGGACGAAAAAACGTGGAAAAATGCTTAAAGAAGAAGCTCACTATCCCTTTCTGATAAGGTAGCGCTAAACGCCACTGGCGCTTAGCGCCGGGTCACACGAACTTCCCATTCTTCTCTGGATAGGTGGCGCTAAACGCCACATCACCAACGTTTAACGCCGGGTCTTTGGAAAGTGTGTGTGGCCTTGTAAGATAGGTGGCACTAAACGCCACAACCCGGCGTTTAGCGCCGAGCCCCTGGATTTGAGTGCAATATTTTTTGGATAGGTGGCGCTAAACGCCACATCACCCACAAGGTCACTACGACCCCCTTTGTGAGGGGCACCCCTTCTCCCGAAGTTACAGGGCTATTTTGCCAAGTTTCTTAGAGAGAGT
The DNA here is from genome assembly GCF_003086295.3 of Arachis hypogaea. Taxonomy (NCBI): domain Eukaryota; kingdom Viridiplantae; phylum Streptophyta; class Magnoliopsida; order Fabales; family Fabaceae; genus Arachis; species Arachis hypogaea. Next base: position 91,701,711 of record NC_092045.1, read on the forward strand.
TGTCTCGCGTCCCTAGGTATTCTCTACCTACCCGCCGGTGTCAGTTTCGGGTATAGGTACCCTTTTGTTGAAGGTCGTTTGAGCTTTTCCTTGGAGTATGGCATGGGCTACTTTAGTGTCGTAGCACCTGGTACTCGAACATTGACTTGAGGCATTTTCTCTACCCCTTCTTATCCTGAAAAAGCAAGGACCCATTTAGCGCCGGGAGTGAAACCTGGAGTGGTCCCATGCACATCAACAATCATATGAAAGGCAATGGATTTGATTCTTTAATCAAATAAACAAATAGAAAAGATATGATTAGGGTTAGTTAGTTTTATTTTTTTATTAATTAGGATTTGATATAAAAGGAGAAAAAATTTGCCCTACAGGCTCTTCTCTCTTCTCCGCTTTGACACTTTTTAGTTTTACACACTTTTACACTTTAAGATTTTTTCTACACCATGAGTCATTAAACTTCCAATGTTAAGGTTAGGAGTTCTGTTTACTTTAATGGATTAATACTATTTGTTCTTCTACTCTTGAGTAATGGATTGATGATACGTGGTCAAGAGGACATTTTCGTCATCTTAGAGCTAAGGGATGGAATGATAATGTTGTCATATTCAAGGATCTGAATTCTAGAAGAATTGTGTTATGCCAGTCTTGAACATCAAGAAGACCAAGAGTCCATATCAAAAACAGTGGTGCTAAATGGGCAACAATTCATAAGACCCATTGGGCTATGACAAGACAACAAGAAGCTCAATAAAACTTTTCAAATTCAATGGAAGGCATAATTTTTATTAATTTTCAAATTTTTAGTAATTTATTTTCAATTTATTTTGCTGTCAGAGTTTGTTAGAAGATTTGAATCACTTCTGATTTGCTTAATAGTATTGTTAGGGATTTTAAATTTAGATCAAATCTAATATAATCTAATAAGATCAAATCTGATTTAAATTAGTTATTATATCTTTAGAATTTTAAAATTTAAATCAAATCTGATATAATCTAATAAGATCAAATCTGATTTAAATTAGTTATCTTATCTTTAGGAGATTTAAATTAAGTTATCTTATCTTATCTTTTAGTTAGTTTATTAGGAGTATATTTAAACACATCTGGTGAGACCATTTGGGATAACTTTTGATGAATAAAATTTCTTTAGTGCTTTTTGCACATTTTTTTAGTGTGATTAAGTAAGGCGAGTGATTTGCTTCGCTTGTTGCATAGAGAAAATTGAGTGATTCAATTTTCATCCCTCTGATCTAGGTTGTCAAGGACAAGTTCTTTGAAGGTCTAGTAGGGAATCCTTTTCGGTGACCTAGGTTGCTAAGAACAGGTATCTTAGAGGTCTAGTAGGAAACCACATTTATCTATCCTATTAAATCCTTATCATCTGGTATCAGTTATAGATTGTAGGTAAATTCTTATTTATCTACACGTTACATGGGTCTTGTTTAATCTCTTTTTTTTCTCTTTAATTTTTGCAAATTTACATTAGAGTCCAAAAAAAAAACCAAAAAAACAAAAAGACTTGCAAAAAAAATGATTGCGTATTACGATAGTGATGATGAAGGAAGCTCATATGCGAAAAAGTGTTATCAGTTTTAAATCCCTACATTCAAAGAGAGGAATGATCCTGAAGCGTATTTTAGATGGGAAAGGAAGGTGGAATCGATTTTTTCAAACTACATCCTTTCAGAGGAAAAGAAGGTTCAACTGGTACAAGCCAATTTTTCTGATGCTACCCGTATATGGTGGACTGAATTAGGAAGATCTAGAAGACGGTACAAAAAGAACCCGATTTGTAGCTGGGAGAAGATGAAGAAAATCATGAGGAGCCAGTTTGTGCCATCATCATACCACACGAGGAATCCAGCTGTACCATCATCTTACCACAATGAATTTTTTGGAAGATTTTATAAGTTGCAACAAGGTTCACAATCAGTGATGGAGTACCACAAGAAGTTTTTATATTTGATGGACAAGGCTAATATCAAAAGGAGTCCTGAGGTTCTGATGGACCAATTTTTGTTTGAATTACGTGAAGAACTTGCAGATAACGTCCAACGTTACCGTTACGCAACCATGGAGGATTTGGTCAAATTGGCCATTGACTGGGAGCAGGTGCAACAAATGATAGATCGCCATAAGAAGAGGATTTCTTCTACACCTATCTTTTATTCTTCTTCAAAGTTAGAGATGGAAGAATCTGTTGAGTATGCTGTAGGTGGTGATGTATTCTTGGAAGATTCAAACGTGCAGAATTTCTCAACTGAGTCCTTGGGATGTGAGCAATTTGAAAAATATGAGAGAAAAGAAATTGAAAAAGAGAGTGAGTGCTTGAGTGAAAAGAATCCATGTTTGTTTGAAAGCGAGAATTTTGAGAGAAAAGATGAGAATTTTGAGCGAGAGGAGTCAATGAGCGAAAAAGAAACTGAGAGCAGTAAACACACTTGTGAGAGAGATCTAGAAAATTCTAGCTTAGACAAGAGTGCATTAGTATCATTGAATTCCACAGAGTCCTTAATTTTTCATACATCTAATCATAAAATTTCTAGTACTTTTATATCAACTCTTACAAGCTTTGTAGATTCACTGGTCAATTATGGAGGCATTAATATGGATGAAAGAGAAGAAAGACAAATTGCACAATTTGGACAAGATTGTGAAAAGATGGTTGGAAAGATTGAACTTGCACACATGAGGGACATAGCTATAATTCAGTGGATAGAGAAGAGCCATCAAACAATGGTATTTGAACCCGGAGATTGGGTTTGGATTCCTTGGAAGGACGAAGAGCATCTCATTCAAGATTCGAGGACGAATCTTTTTGAAGAGGAAGAGAATGATACGTGGTCAGGAGGACATTTTCATCATCTTAGAGCTAAGGGATGGAATGATAATCTTGTCATATTCAAGGATCTAAATTCTAAAAGAATTGTGTCATGCCAGTCTTGGACATCAAGAAGACTAAGAGTCCGTCTCAAAAACAGTGGTGCTGAAAGAGCAACAATTCATAAGGCCCGTTGGGCTATGACAAGACAACAAGAAGTTCCAATAAAGTTTTTCAAATTCAATGGGAGGCATAATTTTTATTAATTTTTGAAATTTTAGTAATTTATTTTAAATTTGTTTTGCTGTCAGAGTTTGTTAGAAGATTTGAATTTCTTCTGATTTTCTTAGTAGTATTTTTAGGGATTTTAAATTTAGATCAAATCTGATCTAATCTAATAAGATCAAATCTGATTTAAATTAGTTATCATATCTTTAGGATTTTAAAATTTAAATCAAATCTGATCTAATCCAATAAGATCAAATCTGATTTAAATTAGTTATCTTATCTTTAGGAGATTTAAATTAAGTTATCTTATCTTATCTTTTAGTTAGTTTGTTAGGAGCCTATTTAAACACCTCTGGTGAGACCATTTGGGATAACTTTTGATGAATAAAATTTCTTTAGTGCTTTATGCACGTTTTTTTAGTGTGATTAGGTGAGGTGAGTGATTTTCTTCGCTTGTTGCATGGAGAAAATTGAGTGATTTAATTTTCATCCCTCTGATCTAGGTTGTCAAGGACAAGTTCTTTAAAGGTCTAAGAGAAAATCCTTTTCGATGACCTAGGTTGCTAAGAACAAGTATCTTAGATGTCTAGTAGGAAACCCCATTTATCTATCCTTTTAAATCCTTATCAATTAATTTCTGTTTAAGATTTGGTTTCGTTCTTCATCCTACAGATTGAGTATATTGGAAAATAACTCTAATCTACATTGAATTTCTTTGAATCTTGGAAAAGTTAAATACTTGAATCAAAGCTTAACCCCTTTTCTCACAATTCTTCAATTCTCTGAATTTAATGTGATACGCAACATATAATCGAATTATTTCTTGGTTCTTAGGGATTGTGTGGCTTATAAATCAGAATTTGAACTTAATCTTTTAACACAATTGATTGATCAAGAAATTGACAGTTGGTTGGGTTAGAAAAGATTGAATTGTCAAGGAATTGAAATTCATTCACCTAGGGTTTGCCATGAACTAAATCTTTGCATGATCAAGGTAGTTGACAATGATTGTTAATTCGAAAACTTAAACATCTCCAAAGTCTTATCTCTCTTCTCATATTATTCTCTCACATGTTTATTATTTGTATCCTTCAATTCACTGTCTTCTATACTATTTGATATTCAAAACTCTTACTTTTCACTTGTCTAACTAGAATAATTAGTCAACCATTACTTGCTTAATCCGTTAATCCTCACGGGATCGATACTCATTCACTATGAGTTTATTACTTGATACGACCTGGTGCACTTGTCGGTAGTTTATGGTGTAAAATCTGCATCAAGTTTTTGGCGCCGTTGCCGAAGATTAACTGACACCCAAAATTTTTTGAAAATCTTATAATGCGTTAATTTCAATTTATTTATTCATTAAAAACCTTAATTTCAGAAATTATTTTATTAAAGATAATTAAATAAAGTTTCGATAATTAAATTAAAAATTTTATTTAAATTTATAATTAATGGATAATTTTCTATATTTAAATTATAAAATTTGATAGTTACAAAATAATAAGAATTTTATAGATTTAGATTAAATAATTGAGATTTTGAAACCTAACCCTTTTGGTTCTATAATAATATCATTTATATAGAATTATTGCCAACTCGTATATATAATGTAAATGGCGGTGCATAATAAAATCACAAGACAAGACAAATAAAACCCAAACTTATCATAGGGAAACATTGCAATTGCATTTATCTCAGCACTTTAGACATTTTCAATCATCCAAAAGGTCCACTTCTTCAATTTTCAATTTGTACTTAGTATATATAAATCATCACAACTATTATATACAAACTAAACATAAAAGAAAAAAGGGGAAAGTGGAACGGGGAGAAAGGAAGGAGAGGGAAAGGGGACGCGTGAGAGAGAGAGTTCACAGAGGAGAAGAAGAGCGCGCCGGTCAGGGAGGGGCTATTGTCTTGCCGCCACCATGCTCTGCCCTGTCTTGCATCGCCACTACGCCATAGATCTGCCTTGAAGCCGCCATCCCGAATTAGAATTGAGGTGAGAGAGAGAGTCCCGAAGGATGAGGGAATCGCGCGTTGCCACCGCGCCCAGTCGCATTCTCATCGTGAAGCCCATGTCACCACGAGCCCAAACGAGAGAGAGGAGACGCAGGCCTAAACCTCGACGAGCTGGGAAGAACCACTGTGCCGTTGTCGTGGACACCGTCATTGCCGCCATTGCTGGTAACTATAAGTGGAACCCCTGTCGTCTCGATAAGCATTTCGTTCTGGAACTTCTGAAATTGGTATTCTGTTATGTTTGGTTAAAGATTCTGAGATTTTGGTAACATAGGATCAATTCTTGGTTGTTGCATGTAGCGATTGGAGTTGCCGTTGTGCTGCAAGGGTGGAATGGGCTGTGGTTGTGGCTGCCGAGATTGTAAGCCAAGAGAAAACGGAGCTTGTCGCGTAATTAAGTCGCGATCGAGGTAGAGAGTTTCCTTAAACTCATTTTATTTTCGAGAATTGTTATAAATCGATATTGATGCAAAAATATATTTTTGGTGATTACATGAGTCTTATGAATTGACTTGAGTTGCCTTTAACGGATGTAAATGCCTGTTTCAACGGTTTATTGATTCATGGAAGATGTTTAGTCGGGTTTGTACTTGGTTTAAGGTTGTTACGATGATGATTGGATTGTGATTGTTTTTTATTATTGAGTTGAAAAGTTGGTTTGATTAAATACTATGAAAAGTTATTTTCCCGGTTTGAAGTTAATTTGATATTGAAAAGGAACCGATATTGGAAATGGGTTTTGTTGATTTATCGGATATGATTTTGACGCCAGGATGTCGCTTGAGTCACCAATCTTGGCAAGGTTAACAACTTCACTATGGTGAAAGTAGCCATAAACCCACCTTGGTTGGACAAGCCAAGGATGCACCTCTTACTCTCAAAGAGCCTAGAGGAAAATAAGCACACAACTTATTTCATATTTAAAAATAAACTTCAACTCTATTTCATAAATAAAAGGTACATGAGTTATTTATACTAGTAGAAGAAGGAAAAGCCTTTATAACTTAGACGATATAGGACTAAAACGTAACACAAAGTTCACTATCCTAAACAATATGGGACTTGTATTCCCTTATTACAATTAACTAATATAATTAACCTACTAACTCTACTTGCTCCTGCATCATTCTCCCTGGGTTGAAAGAACTCTTACATGAAAAGACTTGTGAAAGCAGATGATCGATCTCATTGATGAATCCACACCAAAAGATTGATCGACCTCATTGATGAATCCACACTAAAAGATCATATTAGTGACTCCACACCAAAGACCCGCACTCATAAATCAGATAAATTTTACAAGATCCGTAGTAGTAGACGATCTTATTGACAAATCTACACCAAAAGATCCTATTAGCGAATCAACGCCAAAAACCTGCACCACAAATCAAATAAAATTCTACTAAAGCAAGGTGAAGGCCACAAGGACCGACCTTGCTCTGATACCAGACTGACGTCGGAACGTCGCTTGGGTCACCAATCTTGCCGAGATTAACAACCCCACTATGGTGAAAGTAGCCATAAACCCACATTGGTTGGCCAAGACAAGAATGCACCTCTTACTCTCAAAGAGCCTAGAGAAAAATAAGCACACAGCTTATTTCATATTCAAAAATAAACTTCAACTGTATCTCAAAGCCTTCATAACTTAGATGATGTGGGACTAAAACATAACACAAAGTTCACTATCCTAAACAATATGGGACTTGTATTCCCTTATTACAATTAACTAATATAATTAACCTACTAATTTTACTTGCTCCTGCGTCAGATTCTAAGATTTGAAAATGACTTTTGGTATTGAGATTAGTTTGATTTATTGGAAATTGTTGTAAAGGATTTGAAAAAAATGGTTTGGTTGGGATCCAAGAAGGGTGGCAGAGTCCGAGTTTTAAAGGAGATGCTGCCGAAATTTTATAAAACTCTGAGAATTTGCTTGAAGCATTCTTTAAAAAGAAAATTGGATTTAAGAATAATATTATTCGATTTCGATTTATTACAGAAAGAATTGTTTTAAGTTTGATTTGTTGAGGAAAGAAGTATGTTTCAAGTTTGAATTATTTCGAAAAAAATTATGTTTGAGTTTGATTGTTAAGAAAATAGTTACATATGTGATTTTGATTTATTAAGAAAAGCTTTATGTTCTGCATATGATTTATTAAGAAAAGATCATTCTTTGAGTTTCAATTTAGTAAGAAAAGAATTATATTTTGAACGTGATTTGTTAAGAAATGAATTATGTTTGATTTGAAATTATTGATGAATGGAGTGAGAGGTGTGATGGGATGAATGCTGATGATAGAATGCGAATGAAGAATAATGAGGTTATGATCTTAACGTGTGACTTATGAATGGTTATGAATGAACTGGAATGAATATAGTAAATAATTCATGATTGAGGATGTTTGATGATGAGTATATGTTTTCTCTCTAGTTGTAAGGGTGACAGGGCACCTACTCCCTCTAATGATGACAGGGCACATAATCCCTCTAATGGTGACAGGGCACGTATTCCTTTTGATGATATTAATGCGCAACATAGAGACAGTGTCCGGGTTAGCTACTGGACATGTCGGGTTGGTTGTATAACCGACAAATGAGCTCATTAGCCATAGGACAGACATTCATCATATGCATTTGTATGCTTGCTTGAGTTTGAATTTGTTTGGATTTTCCTAATTGCTTAATTGTTATTAACTGCTATCTGAGCTATTTGCTGTAACTGCTATCTATACCTGTGCTTTCCTTGTCTGTTTTGCCTGTTTGTTTCTGTTGTGGTACCTTGAGATTGGATATTGATGATGAGATGATGATTTGATTGCTGGATTTGTTTGAGTTACTCGAGTTGGAGGCTATGATTGGTTTCTAATTGAGATTTTAGGAAAGTATGAAAAATCAAGCTGGTTCAGCATAGATTTATTGAACCAATGCTTGGAACAGATTGGTCATTCATACAGTCCAGGAAATTAATTACGATTCATTTATAAGAAAAGAAAGGTTTTGGTTTTCTTGATCTTTAAATATTGGTTTTAAAAAAAGGTTTTTGGATGTTTAGCTGTTGGTTTTTAAAGTTTTAAAGATTCATAAGACGAATGAATATTACTGCCCTGAAATCAATTCTTCTCTTTATACGTATCTTCTTATGGCAATTCTTAAAACCTCTACTATAAGAACCCTTTCGAGGACGATGTTCTCACTCCCCTACAGAATTTCTTTTTCAGTGACAGGTTCAGGAAGCTTTACCGCAAAGCCACGGCCGACTATAGAGTTTTAATGTATATATATATATATATATATATATATATATATATATATATATATATATATATATATGTTTTCATTTTCTGTATTTAGTTTAGTCCTAAAATTTAGTTTCTCCTCATTATTTATTGTTTGGTTATTAGAGGGGTAGGATTTGTATTTGAAAGATTTTAAATAAGCCTTTGTATTTATGATTATGTGAATATGATATGTGACTATGTGATTTTAAAGTAAAGACTTTTCATGTTAATAATTAAAGATTGAGTTTATATTCGCGAAGGCTCAACATTAAACAAATATAGTATCAAAGTAAAAGTTTAGAGGTAAGTAACACCTGAACTTTTAGTACGACCATGAGGTGTTAAAAGTAAGAGTGTTACATTAAGTGTAATTAACAACTATCAGTTTATTGATTACCTAGATTAGACCTTTTCCTTTGTTTTTAATTTCATTTTTTATTTTATTTTTTTCTTTAGTTTTCACCATTTTATTTTCTTATTTATTTTTCTTTTATTTTCATGTGCTTTACTAGGGATCTTTTCACTGTGATGTTGAGAACCTAATTTTTCTTGTTTTCTATTTGTTTATACAGGAAAACAGAGATAAAAAACCTCTTCTATACGATCCTAAAATTGAAATAACTTATAGGAGAAATAGAGCACAAGTTAGAGCTCAGAGAGCTACAGAAATTCTCAGGGATAAATAAAAAAAGAAAATTGAAGTCAATATGGCAGACAACAATGAGCATGCTATTGTCAACAACCCCAATAATGCCAGCCTGTTAGGAAAACTATGGGGTCATATACTAACCCCAATCCTAGGAATTATGTGGGAAGCATAGTACCACCGGTTGTGCATGCCAACAATTTCGAGTTGAAGCCTCAACTCATCACTTTGGTCCAACAGAACTGTCAGTTTAGTGGAAGCCCTCAAGAGGACCCCAATTTATTCATCTCTAATTTTCTAAAGATTTGTGATACAATCAAGACCAATGGGGTTTCTGCTGATGTTTACCATTTGTTGTTATTTCTTTTCATTGTGAGGGATCGAGATAGTCAGTGGCTTGAGACATAACCCAAGAAAAGTATAGCAACCTGGACAAATTTGGTTAGTAAGTTCTTAACCAAATTCTTCTCACCTCAGAGATTGACTAAGCTAAGGACAGATATTCAAACAGCTCGAGGGCGAGTCTCTCTATGAAGGTTGGGAGAGGTACAAACTATGGTGAGAAAGTGCCTTCCAGACATGTTCGCAGATTGGGTACAACTGCAGATTTTTTATTATGGGATCACTCCGACTTCAAGACTTTCATTGAATAATTCTACAAGAGGTTCTTTGCACATGAAGACCACTAATGAGGCCTTAAATTTGATAGAGATGGTGGCCAATAATCAGTACTTATACTCTTCAGAAAGAACCATGAGAAAGGGTGTCATGGAATTGGATGCCTTAGATACTATTCTTGTTCAAAATAAAGCCATGTCTCAACAGATTAATGCCATCACTCAACGTACACTTAGGAGGCATGCAAGTTTCAGCTATAAATACCCATGACACATTATATGACATGGGTGGCGAAGTGTCTCAATTTGGAAGCTATAACTATGAGTAACCCCTTTCTGAACAAGTCAATTATATGGATAATTCTTCAAGATCACCCAACAACGATCCCTTTCCAAGACATCCAATTCGAGATGGAGAAATCACCCAAATTTTAGTTGGAGAAATCAGAATCAAAGGTAATCCAACAACAACAACAATAACAACAGCCACCAAGGCTCATTCTCCCCCTGGCTCTAATTCTCGACGGTGACGGCAGCCCCAAGCCTTGCCGGCGCCATCCCCCTTCCCCTCTTCTTCCTTCCCCCCTTCCCCCTCACGTGATCCCCCCTTCTTCCCTCTTATCCGTTCTGTTTTTCTTTTTTTTCCTTTCTTTTTAAATTTATATTTTTTTGGTTATGGGTAGTTTGGTAATAAAAATTAAAATTTTGGAAAAAAGGACAATTTTAAAACTAAGTTAAATCTTAAGGACAATTTTTTTATGCAAAAAGAGATTGGAGATGAAAAATTTTTTTGACTTATACCTTAGGGACCAAAATTGTACTTAACCCTTTAAGTTAAAAACATGTAATAATAATAATAATAATAATAATAATAATAATAATAATAATAATAATAATAATAATAATAATAATAATAATTAAAACAAAAATTATATGTTCATCATAAAGTGAGTTATAGTATTTTTTTTGTGACTGAACATAACACAAAGAAAAAAAACCTAAGAGAAAGTGTAGCACTCTTCTCTAATAATAATGTCTAAATTATTAGGGGGCAGTAACCACTCTAGGTATACCTGCTTGTTTAAAGCAGCAATCTTAGCCATTAAATCAGTCGCTCTGTTTGCTGTGCACTGGATGAGCATTAAAGTAGCTGTCCAATTGCGCTGGAGCATCTCTTTGATTTTGTCAAGCAGATCAGAGTCATTCCTAATCATGCTGGTTGTGCCTCGCGAAACAAGAAGAAATGCATCAAGATTATCAATTTCATATATGACCTCTTTGCATTCGCAATCCCAAGTCATAACAAGCCCTCTCCAAATAGCATGAAGCTCACAACAAAGAACACTAGAAAGAGGTATACTGGCAGAACAACCTTTTATCTAAATTCCCACGCTGTCTCTAATAATACATCCAAAGCTAGCTAATTGCTCATTTTCAAAAATGCTTGCATCGCTGTTCACTTTACAAACATTCATTGGAGGTGGTTCCCAGTTATATTGCAAAGAGGAAGGAATAATATGTTTTTAGGTGGTAACAACATTAGAGAAATCTTGAGCAGCATGTTTAACTAAGTCAACAATTTTCTCCTTACTCCATGGATCATCATGATAGAAGATGTCATTGTTCCTATCCCTCCAAATCCACCAAAAGGCCACTGCAAAGAGAAACTCATTTTTGTTGAGGTTAGAATAAATCCAAGACACAAAATCCAAACTAGAGTTCTCAGCGGTCATTCCCAAGTTTAAGCTAATCCAAATCTGACGACTTTTTTGGCAAGTCTTAAAGTAATGGTTAATATCTTCTAGAGCAAGATAATATCTCTGACAAAAATCGGTAATGTCTTCTAGAGCTGTGGTTAATGTCTTCTACACCTGTAGTTAATATCTTCTAGAGCAAGATAATTATCTACTAGCTGTGGAAACTCCGTTGTTGAGGCAAAGCCAGAGTAGACACTTTATCTTCTCCAGTATTCTCAAGTGCCAAAGCCAAAGCCAATTTTCATTATCATTCCAGCCAAATTTCTTCTTTAATAGCCATTCATACCCACTTTTAGTCGAGTAGGTGAGAGTATTTGAGTTTATCCAAAACAAACATGTTTTATCTCCTGACTACTTGATAGGATCAAAGAGCATCAAATCAAGTTTAACTTCTTCCAGAATCATTGTGCAAAGAATATCCCACCACCAATGTCCATGGTACTAGACATCTTTTAGCTTCAAGTGAGAATCAGAAATGTGCACAAAAGGAACCAAAGGAGCTAGCGTTCCACATGGTCGCCAAGTATGATACCAAAATGATTGAGACATCCTGCCTGTACACCATTCAAAACCATCACGAAACTTTTCTATTGTCTTATAAATCACTCGCCAAGTGCTTGAAACATTATTAGAAAAATTGGGTAAAAAGCAAGAACTCCCAGGTAAATATTTTGCCAACATAATTCTTACCCAAAGCTTATCTTTATTATGCAGTAATTGTCAAACAAGCTTTCCTAATAAAGCAAAATTTACACATTGAGAATCTCTAATTCCCAAGACTCTATATTTCTTGGAGTGACAACTTTGCTCCACTTGACCAAATTTAAGCAATGCTCCCCCACTTTTCCCTTCCACAAGAATTGTCTAAGCACATAATCAATCTTTTGACAAATCGAAGTAGGAAAAAAGAGTCACTTGCATCTGATAAATAGGAAGAGAAGAAGCAATAGATTTAATTAAGCAAAGCATGCCTACTCTGTTAAGGAGCTGACCTTTCGATCTAACCAGCCTATTCTTGATCTTCTCTAAAGAGTCCGAAAAAATAGACCTAGCAGCTCGAGGATGATTAAGGTTCACCCCTAAGTATTTTCCTAGGTCACTAGTAAAAGGAATATGAGATACACCAGAAAACATTTTCCTCCTTCTATTAGAGATATTTCTAGAACAAATAGCTTTAGATTTTTCAATATTAACCTTCATACCTGAAGCTTTGCAGAACAACTCCAAGGTGTGCACAATATTCTGAACTTGATTTTTCTTCACTTTACAAAAAAGGAGGAGGTCATCTACAAATATCAAGCGAGAAACTCTAGGTTCCCCTCTAGAAACAGCCACACCATCCCAAATACCCTCGTCAACTTATTTGGAAATGAAGCACGCCAATCTCTCCATGCACAAAACAAATAAATAAGGAGAAATTGGATCTCCTTGCCTAAGCCCTCTGCGAGGTTGGAAGATATCCAATCTATTCCCACTCCAAAGGATGGAAAGATTTGAGGCCTGAACACAATTCATTACAAGTCGAATAATTAGAGAAGGAAAGCCAAAAGATTCAAGAGTGTGCTCAAGAAAATTCCAATCAACTCTATCATAAGCCTTTTCTAAATCAATCTTAAAAGCCATAACTCCTTTTCTAGACTTTGTCCGCTTAAGAAAGTGAAGAACTTCTTGGGCGACAATAATATTATCAGGTGCTCCTCTACCATGAATAAACCCTCCCTGAGTTGGGCTAATAATCTCATCTAAAAATTGTCATAATCTATTAACCAGCACTTTAGTCACTAGCTTAAAAATTACATTACAAAGGCTTATTGGTCAAAAATTCTTCAATCTAGTTGGAGGGTCGCACTTAGGAATAAGAATAATCAAAGTTTCCAACAAAGAATGGCTTAACGTCTCCCCTAAGAATGCTTTCTGAACAATACACCACACCTCATGACCCACCACATCCCAATATTCCTTGAAGAAAAAAACTTGAAAACCATCCGGCCCAAGAGCTTTGAACGAGCCCATATTATCCAAAGCTTCTTTAACCTCCAACATTGTTATTGGTTTAGACAAATTATCACAAGCATCTTGTCTAAGAGATGGCATAGGAATTTCTCCCACGCAATTGACCTTAATAGGTTCAGTAGAGCGAAAAATATTTTTGAATAAATGAACAACCTCTCTTTGCAAAACTTTCAGATCATCAGACCAGGACCCATCACTGACTAGCAACCCATGAACTTTGTTAGATTTTCTTCTAAGGATGGTTTGCATATGGAAAAAGCTAGTATTTCTATAACCATACCGAACCCATTGATCTCTTGACTTCTGGTACCAAAGCAATTCTTCCTGGGCCAAAACTAGATTATACTCAGCTCTCAATTCTTTCTCTTTGTGTTTTAAAATTGGATCATCGTTAGCTTCTATTTTTCGTTGAATACAATTCAAATAAGCCTCAAATTCTATCTCTTTAATAAAAATATTTCCGAAGATTGTAGAGTTGAATTCCAACGAAGCTTCTTGAACCCCCAGCAACTTCCCATGGATGCCAAACTTTGTATTATCCCAAGATTTCTGAACAATGACCTTGTAATCAAGATGCGTTGCCCATGCCGCTTGGAATCTAAAAGGCTGATTTCCTTTCTTGATAGGAACTCCTTGACATCGAATAAGCAGGGGACAATGATCAGAGTGAGAACGGCTCAGAACTTCAACAAAAGCTTCTGGAAAAAGAAGGCTCCATTCTGTAGTACAGCAAGCTCTATCCAATCTCTTTGCAATTTCTTTGTTTCCTTGAATTTTACGGAACCAAATAAATCGTCTTCCAGAGGTTGTCAAATCCAAAAGACCATAAGAATCTAAAGTACTTGCAAAGATACTACTGCAATTTGCATAGAAATTACCCCCTTCACCTCATAAACACTCAAAATATCATTAAAATCCCCAACCACCACATACGGATACTGAATGCACAAACCAATATCAAGTAGATGACTCCATAATTCTACTCTATTAGTGGCTTGAAGACTGCCATAAACTGCACTGTAGATCCATCTTCTCCCACCACCATCAATTTCCAAAGTTACACATTGATTCATAGCCCAAAGAATTTTACAAGAAAATTTTAAATTAGCAGAGAGGAACCAAATTCCTCCCTTGTGTCCAACAGCATCTACAAACCCTACAGGATAATAGCCTAATCTCTTCCAAAATTCTTTCATAGTTTCAAACCCAATATGAGTTTTCACCAAAATAAAAAAAGTTGGTTGAAATTTTTGTACTAACTCCTTACAGTGCACCCGAGACATCTTATTAGATGCCCCCCTTACATTCCAACTAATAATATTTAAATGGTCACAATCCATAAAAATATTAAATAATTGGAATGTTTAATCGTCCTACCTCACCTTGATGGACCCCTGTCTCCAAGTGTCTTCTCTTGGACTTGTGCCACAGAATCATCATTCTTCTGTTGAGGTTGGTTCTCCAAGTTTGTTGTTGCACTAGCTTTATCAAGCTCATTTTGTACTTAAGAATCCATTGACAATGCTTCAGTAGGTGAGTTTTGAAGCGAAATAGGACACTGCCTTTTGTGCCCTGCTTTAAAAAAGGGAGTACTCTGATCCTTGAAAGCTACCTGAGTTGTTCCCAAAGAGCCAAACGTGGATGGAGGATCCTTCTTTTCATTAGGCCCCACCTTTGCATTTGATAAGGACTTCACCTTTGCATTTGATGAGGATCTAGCATGCATGTTATTAGATTCAAAAGAAAATTTCTTACTCACCAAATTGGAGTATATTGCTACATTGGCTTTTTTGGCACCACTTTTGAGCCTTTACCCACTTTTTCCTTGCCTTTTCTACTAACTGTAACCCATTCACCCTCTTTAGCATGAGTATCCCTATCCATGCGTGATTCTTGCAAGTTATCATGCACAAGATCCACTGCTCCATGCTTCTCCCTAATTAGAATTGATTTGGCATTGATTCCAAATTGAAAAGTTGAATTTTGATTTTTTATTGGAATTTAACTACCTTCTGCCGTTTTCTCGTTGTTATCTACCGGAAATAGTGACAACAAATTTTTCTCCTTCACCATGCTTTCCTTCCCAATGCCATTGTTCTTCTCTTTCGCACAATCTCTTGTTACGTGCCCAAAGCAGCTACATTTTTCACAAATTAAATTCAAGTGCTTATATTCTATGTCATACATATGACCATCAACTTGAATTTTTTTATGACTAGAAGTCCCAAGTTAATTTGCACACATGCTCTTGCATACTTTTCCCTCTCCGTAGACTTAGTGGCTAAGTCGATGCAGATCGGTTTGCCAACCACTGACGCAATCATTTTCATGGCTCTCTCTTAATAATAGTTAATGTTTAAACATGTGATTATTATCCAAATCATGATAGACTCAAAAGTGTTTTCACAAGGTCTGAATGAAGAACTCCAAGGTTTAACCGCAATATAACTACCAGTAATCATCCACGATCCTCCAAGGAGAATTTTTTCTCTATCCTCCAAGAGATCAAATTTGACTAAGAAATAGCCAAAATCGACATCTAGTACCTCATATCCTCCTTTGGTTCTCCACACACCTTTAAGCATGTGCGTGATCGCCGTATAGCTAAAATTTTTTCCAAGAACTTTGATCATTATGGTATCTTTGTAGGGCTCTGCCAATATCTCTTTTGCTTCTTCATTGAACGTCACAGTTGGTATCTCTGAATCGTCTTGCTTACCAACTACTGTAGCCATCTTATCCCCATCAAGAGAATCAGCAACCTCCAAAACTCTCTTTGGCGTGGCACCAACAACTTTATCTCTGAACGATATCCGCTGACTTTGAGTCTTGTTACTGTCTCTTTTAATCCCCTCCTTTTCACCTGATGCATGCCCCTTTTCCACTCTCCCCCTTAATGCTTCCGCTGGCATGGCCGGCTGCCTTACTATGTACCACCCTCGAAGACTCTCCCCCGCTCTCACCGCTCTCCATTTCACGTACTCTCATGTACTCTCTCGTATTAGAGTTTTGAAGTTTAAGTGAGCTATAGTTTATATATGCGTTCCAAGTATTAAAATAATATTTTTATAAATATTATAATAATTAATCCTTCCTAATAATTTTTTGTATTAATTTTTTTTAATAATTAAATATTTTAATAGTCTTTTAGAGTAATTTTTTAAAATTGAATCTCATAAAATTTTTTGAATTCAATGATAAGAATGGATAGAAGCTCTAACTTCATTTATGCATTAGAGAAATAAAAATCTATCTACCTATGTGATGAGCGAATAATTTCTATGCTTTTTTATAGGTAGTTTTTAGTATATTTTAGTTACTTTTTATTATATTTTTATTAGTTTTTATGCAGAAATCACATTTCTAGACTTTACTATAAGTTTGTATGTTTTTCTGTAATTTCAAGTATTTTCTGGCTGAAGTTGAGGGACCTGAGCAAAAATCTGATTCAGAGACTGAGAAAGGACTGCAGATGTTGTTGGATTCTGACCTCCCTGCACTCAAACGCGTTTTTCTGGAGCTACAGACGTACAATTGGTGCGTTCTCAATTGGGCTAGAAAGCTAACATCTTGGGCTTTCCAGCAATGTATAATAGTTCATACTTTGTTTGAGATTTGATAGCCCAAACTGGCGTTCAACGCCAGCCAAAGACCATTTTCTGGCGTAAAATGCCGGAACTAGTTTAACTCTAGAAAAAGCCTATGCACGTGTAAAGCTCAATACTCAGCCCAAGCACACACTATGTGGGTCCCGGAAGTAGATTTCTGCACTATCTGTACTTAGTTACTTATTTTCTGTAATCCTTAGTAACTAGTTTAGTATAAATATCACTTTTTACTATTGTATTCGGATCTTATGCCTTTTTTCACATTTGGGAGGCTGGCCATTCGGCCATGCCTAGACCTTTTTCTCTTATGTATTTTCCAACGGTGGAGTTTCTACACCTCATAGATTAAGTTACGGAGCTCTGTTGTTCTTCATGAATTAATACAAGTACTATTGTTTCTCTTTCAATTCACGCTTACTTCTTCTCCAAGATATACTCTCGTACTTAATTCAGTTAAGTTAGAATGAAGGGGTGACCCATGACAATCACCCACTATCTTCGTTACTCGCTTAGCCAAGATCCGCGTGCCTAACAACCACAAGCAGTCTACATGATGTTCAACGTAGTCATTGGACGACAACCGGATTATAGTCTCTTGGGTCTCTGATTCACGGATTTGACTTGCCTCTCTTAACAACAGAGCATTCGAATCTGTGAGATTATAACCTTCGTGGTAAAGGCTAGAACAAATTGGCAGCATTTCCGAGATCCAAAAAGTCTAAACCTTGTCTGTGGTATTCCGAGTAGGATTTGGGACGGGATGACTGTGACAAGTTTCAAACTCACGAATGTTGGGCGCAGCGACAGTGTGCAAAAGGATAGAGAGATCCTATTCCGACACAAGTGATGAGAACTGACAGATGATTAGCCGTGCGGTAGCTGTGCCTGATATTTTTCATCCGAGACGAGAGATCCGACAGTTGATTAGCCGTACAGAAACTGTAACTGGACCATTTTCACTGAGAGGTCGGATGGTAGTCATTGACATGGTGATCCACCAACATACAGCTTGCCATAGAAGGGAGCACGCATGATTGGATGAAGACAATAGGAAAGCAGAGGTTCAGAAGCAACAAAGTATCTCCAAACGCTTATCTAAAATTTTCACCAATGAATTACATAAGTATCTTTATTTTAATTTACGTTTTATTTATCTTTCAATTATCAAAACTCATAACCAATTTAATCCGCCTGACTAAGATTTACAGGATGACCATAGCTTGCTTCAAGTCGACAATCTCCGTGGGATCGACCCTTACTTGCGTAAGGTTTTATTACTTGGACGACCCAGTGCACTTGTTAATTAGTTGTACCGGAGTTGTGAAAAATGTAATCACAATTCCGTGCACCACTATGTTAGTTGAATAGTTATATTTTAAATATGTATTGATGTCATTAAAGTATAATGTAGAGGATACTAATAAGTAAAAATCATAATTTTAGAAATCAAGAGCAAACCTATTATTATTTTTTTAAAAGAATTTAATATTATAACTATTAATAAACTCTCATATTTTTTATTTTTATTTGTATTTTTATTATATATTAATTTTTTTTGTAAAAGAACAAATCTGTGGAATGGTTATTTTTTCGTTCATTTTCTTCTTTTAAACATATTTTTCTCTAATTTTCTATCATACTTAAGAGACAAATATATCTTTAGAGCATCGATAAAATGGTCTTTTTATATTGGTATCTATCATAGACCAATGAAGAACTGGTCGCATCCTACAACCATACGGATCCTTTTAGAGTGTGGATCTTATCTGATCTGGTGACTGTGCAAATCGGATAATAGCTGCCATTGTCTTTATGAGAGCTTATGTTAGAGAACGTAAGTTTCATATTTGATTTAATTATATAGAGAGAAAAGATTAATGTAGTTGAACATGCAGAGTGTATATCTTCTTGAAAGAATTTTCATGTAATTGCTCTTAGCAAAACAGAAATTGCATAGGCTAGAATTCTTTTGTTTTTTCCTTTTCTTACTTTGGCTTTATTTTATGTCATAAAAAGAGTTTAATTTTCTTTTAGTACCATATTAAGTTCACATTATAGTTCAAAATTCGTTCCCACCATCGTAACCTTAACTTATCAAACTGTTAACGAACCAAGTTCGAATTGGCTAACGCTTTGTCTTTACTCAGTTACAAATCTATAAACGAATCAAATTCATGATGTCACTATTTTAATTAAATAATAGTTTATTTGCGTTAAATTGTTAGTGTTTTATTTTAGACTTGCTCCTGATTAAAAGTATTATCTAAATTTTTTTAACACTATAATAATGTATCATAATTAGCCTAAATAATAACATTAAAAAAATTAATAAGTTGTTTAAAATTAATTTTCTTCTACTACTTGAATTAATAGTTGATATAACTAATTCTTTTATTTTTATCATAAATTAAAAAAGTATTTCCAAAAACCTTTTTACTTAAATAAAAGTATTTTATAATACACTATCTAAAATAATATAATATTATAACTATTTATAATATCTCAAATTTTCTTATCTTTATTTTTTATAACTAGTAACCGTTTTTGTGTAAATACACAAATAAATCCTTAACTTATTTTTTCATTTATTTTTTTTGTAAATATTATTTAGTTGTTGATTTTTATCATATTCAAGAGGATGGTCTGAATTTGCATTGTTTTTATACATTCAGTCTGGTCAAACTATTTTTATTGGTTGTCGTTGTAAAAATAATTCTAATATATAAATATCTAAAGTCTAGAATTCAATACCATAAATATTATTTAAATAACTGAATTCTAATATTAGGATTTGATTAGTTTAATCTCAAAAGAAATGTTCTAACTTAATACTATTTATACTAAACATAAATTATACTAGTTATAATTGTACTTAATTATTTGTTCTTAGACTTAAGAATCAAATTATTATATCATTAATTAATAATTTATTTTCTAATTTTAAAAGCATTATAGTTAAATGAATATACTCTAATTAAAGGAATTAATATATTAAACATAATTGTGAAATTAAATTTTGAGAATAGAATAATATTTTAAAATTTATTTAAGGCATGAAAATTTTGTAATTAATTAGTTTGTTTTAGATAATTATGTTAATATTTTATTTCCTAATATATATTGGATATAATTTTATGTTGATATTCTTTATTATAGCATTAATCACTAATTTTTTTTTAATCTTAAACAATATTATATTTATAGAAAGAGCGTAAATTTTAAATTAATTAATGGTAGCATTCTATATGATTATATTATTAAGAGAAAGATAATATTCTCATTTATTGTTAATTATACCTTCGCTAACTTATACAAATTATACTATAATTATACAAACTATTTGTTTTTAAATTAAAAAATTAAATTGTTATATTATTAATTAATATTTTTTATTTTTAAAAGCATTATGCAATTATTTTATGAAAGTTATAACAAAAATTTTCATCAAAAGGATCTCCATAAAAAAATTCGCAACTTAGCACACAGTTGTGTGTGTGTATTACTTTTTTAATTTGGTCATTATTGTCAAGATGCTTAAATAAATTGTAGCCTTTAGTTTTACTGTGGGCAACTGAATAATTTTAATAAATTAAAACTGTTTGCAAAATTATATTATTCCTACATGATTATAATATTTAATAAAAAAGATGGAATAATAAAAATTAAAAATCTATTATTTTAAAAACCAAAATACTAACGGGTTTCTTTTCATGATTATCTTAAAACAATTTTACGAGTTTAGCTAATTAGCAACCTTAACATACCATGTGGAAACTAAAACAATAGAAAAGTATATCTATATCCCCTTCTCCCACAAAACCAAGAGAAAATAAATAACTTAGGGAAGAATCCAATACTGTTGATATAAAAGGAATTGCTTAAGCATTTACAAACGGCTCACTAATTTGAGGCCATTTATTTTTGAGACCTGTGAAAACAACAGAATCCATTTCCAATGGCTTGAACTTAATTAGAGCTGAAGGTACTAAATCCTCATCCTCTAATGTTTTACTGTTCTCCCTTGTTTTGGCGAATCGAGGAATTGCCCGCGCGTTGGACCAGATGCATTAGCTCAAACTCCAAATTTGATTGTTTTAATGTAGAACTAACAAACTGCATCATTAACATAAAAATCAAGAATAGCGCTGAGTAGCTGTCTTAGAAGAAACACTAAACTAATAAAAGATGGGGGATACGCAAAGTAACAGTCAAATTCATCCACAATATATTGCATGAGTTTACAACAATATATATACATACAACATTAATCATTTGGAAAAAAGATAAATATGTTCCTGACTTTTTAAATTTTTGACAAATACATTCTTAACAAAATTTAAATACAAAAAAGTTATTAACTTTAATAAATAGAGGACAATTTAATCATTCCGTCTATTTTCCTCTCCTACACAAAACGGAACTGACTAACGTGGTTGTAACGGTGACCAGGTGTCCGTTACGGTGCCACGGTAGAAGAGGAATAAAGTTCTAAGGACAAATAAATCTTTACTGATGAAAACGACGTCATTTTCATAAGGTAGTCCATTCTTATTAAAAGCCCTTTGGCAACACAAAAATTATCATATACTGCCCTAACTCCTTCATCAAGTCAGAGCTTCCTTCTCTCTGAAACGAAACTGAAGCGTCATCGAAGAAGGTGGAGTAGGAGTGACTTAGTTGGTATGTTGAAGAAGTTCAATCATCAATCAAGGTAAGCAACGCCACAATGTTCATGATCACATTCACATTAGGGTTCCATTTAGTGTATGGTGTGATGCATGCAAATGCATTCTGCTATGGTTGCTTTCTGTTTCAGTCTATTTGAAAAAAGTTAGTGTCCTCATTTTAAAGTTTCTTAGGGTTCTATGCATTGTGGGTTGATTTTGTTTTTGTTTGAAAATTACAGATGACTAATAGATATGTAATTCCTGTTTTTCACCATGGAGAAAAGTTTGTGAGGAATAGTGATGTGGGACTTGTTTATGTGAATGAAAAAGTAGAAAAATTTTCAGAGATGGACATAGATTTTATCAACTTTGGTAATTTGGTGAAGTTGTATGAGGGTTTAGGATATCCTGGCTATAAGGCAATATACTGGTTTGATAGTACGGCCAGTGATATAGAATCTGGGTTTCATCGTTTAATAGGGGATAATGGAATTCGTGAATTGTGTGACAATTTGATTAGGAATGAAGAAAAAGATGAGTTCCATGTTTACTTTGATCATGTTGTCAATGAACCTGAGTATGTAGAAGAAGCAGGAGGCGAGAATGCAGGA
The DNA here is from genome assembly GCF_003086295.3 of Arachis hypogaea. NCBI lineage: Eukaryota > Viridiplantae > Streptophyta > Magnoliopsida > Fabales > Fabaceae > Arachis > Arachis hypogaea. Next base: position 91,723,991 of record NC_092045.1, read on the forward strand.
ACTCGGAATGTTGAGTGCATAAAACTAGATGACATCTGTGATAATCTTATGACATTGTCCTCTGATGACGGCTACGAGAGCACGGAGGATGAACCTTACAAGCCTCCACCTCCGGGGTATAATGATGACAGTGATGATGAGAATAGCAGTAGAGAAGAGAAACATACCAAAAAGAAGAGAAGTATGACTTACAAGGAAAAAAAGTGGCTGTACCAAAGAGAAAAATGAAAGAGAACAAGAAAGATCCACTAAAGAGGAAGGATGCACCAAAGAAGAATAGATCGAATATTGGTAGAAAAAGACCCAATGTACAACCAGGTGTTAGGCCCAGTGTAGACCAACGAGCTGGGCCTTCTTTGAAAACTGGTGGGCCTAGTAATGGGCCTGACCAACACTCAAGCTGCGTTGATTCAGAGTATGACTATGAATACCATTCAGAAGATTTGCATACTCCTGTTTCTTCTGATGAAGAAACTGAGAAGCAACACTGGCCCGAGTTCAATGATGAGTTGGATTTGGAGAAGGCCACTTTGAAGTAGGCACTAAGTTTGCAACTCTTGATGATTTTAAAGAAGTGGTGAAAGACTTGTTCATATCTGAGGGTAGGCAGCTTCAGTGGATTAAAAATAATAAAGAAAGGGTTCGGGTGGGCTGCAAAGGGGAAGAATGTCCATGGATTGTACATGTATCCTACAATAATTCTCTTAGGTACTTCCAGGTTAAAACTTTTAAATATGAGCATACATGTGCAAGGGATATGGGCAGTAATGCTGCTGACCAACACTAGCTGAGCAAGAAAATTGAAAAAAGACTAGCTATACATCTTTAGATGACTAGGAAGGAGGCTAGTGATTTTATGAAAGATGAGTTTGGGATACATCCTAATGATAAGATGGTTTACAGGGCACTAAAGAAGATAAGAGATAGAATTGTCGGAAGTGAGAGTGAGTAATATGGAAAGTTGAGGGATTATCTATTTGAACTCTTACGCAGCAACCCTGGATCTACTGCACTCTTAGAAGTGATACCAATTCCATAATTTCCACCAGTGTTTGATAAGATATATATATGCCTGGATGCATGCAAAAAAGGCTTCAAGAGTGGCTGTAGACCTCTAGTAAATTTGGATGGATGCTTTCTTAAAGGGTACTTTGGTGGACAGTTACTTTCAGCGATTGCACAAGATGCCAATAATCATTTCTATACCATTGCTTATGCTGTTGTCGGATCAAAAACAAAGGAGTCATGGAAATGGTTTTTAATTCTCTTACAAGAAGATCTTGGGAATGCAAGTGCACACGGATGGAACTTTATGTAAGAGCAACAAAAAGTTAGTAATATATTTGTATATGCTTATATTCTGAAATCTAATTCATTATGCTTTTATTATGAGGCTTTTGGTTTATAAAATTATGCTTATATTGTGAAATCTAGTTAACTTGTTGTATTCATCAGTTTAGGTTATTTGTATTAAAACTGCAGAAATTGAGGCTTGTTCTGTTTCTACCCTTTTTTTTTTACTAAATTGCAATCTTTAAGTTTTATCACATTAGTTAACATTAGTTAGCATTATTTAGCATTAGTTAACTTTAGTTAGCATTTATGTATTAACATTAGTTTATTTATGCATTTGATTTAAATTTTCAAAAATTTATAAACTTGAGTTAGTGAGACTTGCGATAGATTTTTAGCTACAATAATTAAATAGTTGGTGCGGATCTTTAATTTGGATTGGATTGATCTCTTCATATGACAGTGCCATGTTCGTTCTATCAAATAAGTCTTTGGATGAATTAGCATTATATTAGAAATGTACGTATGTGAATTGCTTTTGCTAATGTGTTAAAAGGTTTTTAAATCAATAAACAAGCTTTTTCACTTGCTGATATGCCTTTTACACTATCGTTGAAGTTGGTGTATTTTCATTTTTCTTGTGTTTATTCTTCAACATTCTGTGTATTATGCTACTCTGTTATACCTCGTTTATTAAATTGCATTATAATATATTATAATTTGGTTCACTTTTTAATGCTTTTTTGTTCATTTGGAGATGATATTATGCTACTTTCAGGGACTTCTTGAAGCAATGAAAGAGGTAATGCCAGAGGCACCACATCATAATTGTGTGATGCATATGTGAAAAAATTTCATCAACTGATTTAAAGATCTGCAAGTCAGAGATGTGATTTGGAAGTGTGCAAGTTGTTCAACCCCTCCTGAGTTTGTAGAGACTATGAAAAAGCTTAAGAAGATTAATGAAGAGGCATGGGAGTATCTTATAAGATTTGATCCTCGGGTGTGGGTGAAGGCTTCCCTTAACCATGGCCCTAAGGTTGATTCTTTGACAAATAATATGTGTGAATCCTGGAATGCCAAAATAGGAAAGTACATAGTGAAGCCCATTCTTATAATGTGTGAAGAGTTGCGCTGTTATGTCATGAGGAGAATGACGAAGCATATCACTCTAATATCAGCATATCCTGAAAAGCTTGCTCCCGTACAGCGAAAAAGACTTGACCGAATGATCAAGTCCAGCAACAGATACAATGCAGAATGGACAGGTGACAATGAGATGAAGCAGTTTGAAGTGAGTCGCAAGACATTAAGAGTTGATGTTGATTTGATGAAGCATACTTGTTCATGCAATATGTGGCAACTAACAGGTTGACTTACTTACTTTTTGATTAAAAACTTGTTAAATGAGTAATGTATTCTAGATTACTTATGTGATTGTTGAATTATAGGAATGCCTTGTGTTCATGCGATTGCTGCTATTAGGAAGATGCATGACAAGCCAGAAGATTATGTGCATAAATGGCTTTGCATGGAGTCCATCCATCTGACTTATGCACACTCAATCCAACCAGTTTCCAGTGAAGAATATGGGCATAGAACAGGTTATATCAAGCCAAATCCTCCACCCATCAAGAGGCCGATTGGTAGGCCAAAGGTGCATAAAAAGAAAGAAGGATCCAATAGAGGATTTGATCCAAAGGGACAAGGTAAGAAAAATATTTCGCATAACATGCAGCAAGTGCGGCGAGAAGGGTCACAACTACAAGATGTGTAAGGGAGCACCATCTAATCCTAACTGGAAGCCTAAAACCAGGAAACCAAAGCACTAGAACTCAAGTAGTCAAGCAGTAGTGGAACTTCTGTTATCCCAATCTGCTCCAGAGCCTGAGGTAACAAAGCACATGAGAATTTAGTTGTCTTCGTGATGAATGATGAGGGATTTATGTGTCTTCAATAGAAAAGTTAAAGGATTTATATGCCTTCATTATAAATGTTACAGGCTGGCCAGAATACACAACAGGCAGCTCCAGCTGAACAAGCATAGGACACTCTAATTGTCCCAAATCAAGTCTTACCATACCTATCAGCTACTCCAGCAGAACCAGCTGTACCAACAGAAACAACTCCAGCACATGCAGCATCATTCAGCCAAGCACCAATCAAGACAACAAAACATACTCATTCCAAAGCACTAGCTAAGTTTAGGCCAAAGCAACCAATCAAAAGGTCACCTGCACCAACTACAACTCAGACTCAAGTTGCTCCACCAACTTCAACAAGTGTGACAACAACATCGAGTGGAGGAGTATCAAAGGAGACACTGGCAGCAACAAGTTGTGCCACAATAGGACTATTCAAGTTTATACCAAATCCAGACTTCAAGAACCAGAAAAAGTGACGTGCTTGTTCCTGACTTATTTTGGAAACAAAAATTAGTTTTTTGCTGCAATAGTTGGTTGTAATACATATTGGCAAACTTTCTTTTAGCCAATTTAGTTGCTTTTGAATGAATGAATTATTGTTGATTGAATGAATTATATATGGCTTGTTTCTGGTTTAGGTTCATCTCTTGAAAATAATCATTAATTTATACGCATTCTATATCTATTTCAAGCTAACAAGATATGGATAATTCAAATCTTCTTTCTTTCATTTATATTAACCAAAATAGTTAACAGATATAATTTATTACAATTCACATTTTTTTTCATATTTTTCATACCCTAAATAAACAATGACCAACAACTACAACAATCAAGCCTAGAACTATGACCCAGAAGTTACTGCTTTTCTTGTTCTCTAGGTAAATTATTCTTTGCTCTAGATCAGCTATTCTGTTCTCCAATTCTTTCTTCCCAAAATATTCTTCAACATTTAAGCTCTGATAGTCACTCAATTCCTTTGTTGGCTCCATGTACCCAATTCTTCCAATATGGTCATCAACCCACACAAAAAATTTACAATATGGTTGTTTCACCTAAATCAATTCAGATAGTATAAAAATATGCTGGTAAAAAAACTCTCAACTTCATCCATATACATGAAAAATTGTGAGCTTACCTTGAAGAATGGGCATCCGAAAAATAGTCTGTTTGGGTTGGTATTTGTCTTCGACATGTAAAATATCACATACATCCCGCAGAAGCATTTTGGAGCAATGCAATCTTTCTCATCCCCAACTTGAACTGAACATGGAGCTGCATTTACAATAGAGCCTATGTGTCGTCTACCACCACCTCCGCATTGTCTCGTAATTGATGAGCTTCTATCACTGGCCATCAATATACGCAACACCACCATGAACAAATTTGAACAACTGTTGTGTATGTTACTTCAGAAAATCCAGTTTAAATCTCATTAGGGTTACCTTATGAAAACGGCGTCGTTTTCATCAATAAGGACCTATTTGTCCTTAGAACTTTTTCTTCTTCTAGCGTGGCACCATAACGGACACCTGGACACCGTTACAACCACGTCAGCCAGTTCCATTTTGTGTAAGAGAAGAAAATAGATGGAAGGATTAAATTGTCCTCCGTTTGTTAAAGTCAGAGACTTTTTTGTATTTAAATTTTGTCAGGGATGCATTTGTCAAAAATTTAAAAAGTCAGGACCTATTTGTCTTTTTTCCTAATCATTTTATATAACTAGGGACTTCTTTGTAAATTGCAATTATAGTTATCCAGCAGTCAATTGTTAGCTCAAAAAATTTCTAACTTCTATGATTGAATTTTTTTCCTCAAAACAAAGTATCAAATTTGTTGAAGGACAAACCTCATAGGGGGTTATAGTTGATTTCCATGAAAAAAATACACCTTGAAGTACAAATTCATCTGGCAGCTCAATTTTTGCTGCAATAGTTTTAGGAATGGCAAAGAAGACCTTCACCTATAAGAGATATTTTTTCAACCAGGACAAAAATTTAGAGATATTTAATCTAAATAATTGGTTTGCCAATAATACTTTAAATAGACCAAATAAAGTACCAAAAGCTTCGACAATGAAAAACAACTTCATCTCTACAAAATAACAAATAGAGAATAAAACTGAATATATTTAAAGAATGAAGGTTATTTAGATATCCACTAATAACTAATAAAGTATATCCTTGTTTTGATTAAGGCTTCTTTGCTGTTGCCTTTTCTTCGATAAATGAGGATAAGAATTGGAATGAAAACCAAAATATGACCCTTAGCAGGTTGATACATAAATACAAACATGGTTTCTATTTAAAGATTCATCAGGTTGCTTATATCTTTTCTGTTATGGAAGAGTCTGTCTTCCTCAACCTATAACAATTTCCTCAACTATTTTTCTTCATTCACAAAATTATATTCATCAAATTAACTATGGTGTATCTAATGTATTAGATATGACTGAGAATAAAACTAGCACATATAGCTAGCTAGTAGCTTGCAATTCTATCATGCTCTACCTCTCTCTACAAGTATTTTCTACTTGTCTTTATAGTTTTACACTTATGTCTTATGTTAATTATGGAGGCAGCAACTTGTTAATTCTCCAAGTATTGCTATAAATCTATACACAAGTTTAACGTTCAAGCATAAAATGTTAAGTGAGATTCATAAATTATTATATATATATTCATACATGTCAGATTATGTATTAAATGTATGTTTGTGTGAAAGTTTTCTATTGTAAAATAGTTCGTATTTTTATTTCTTATGCTAATAATGTGCTAATAATGGCTTGTTGATATCTGCTGCTTCTATTACTAATTCAAACCAATTTATGCCATCCACCATTAATTACCAAATGCAGAACAATGACTAAATTTTTCAACCAATCTCCAGTATCATGATTCCAAACCCAAATACTTAATTAGTAATTACCTATTCACACATGACCTAAATGTGATTTCAAAATACAGAGAAGTTTCCTACAACACTGACTATTAAAATATTACCTGTCTGTCGATAGGCTTGGATTCAGGCTTTGCATCTATGTTGTTAATAGAAGCTCGAGCCAAATTCTCACTCTTTGGAGATATTTACAACACCAACTGTGATTCCAGTTGCTTTCTTGATCAATCTTATTTGCTCCTCTGAAAGTAGCTCCATTTGAAAATTGTCAAGGGAGACATGTCCATCTCTATTTGGTTACAACAATTAGCCTCCAGACCGACAACTTCTGCCGCGGCGACGACGAGCTCAGAAAAGGCGTGCAAGCGCAACTGAGTACAAGACGATGACGACTGAAGACACGGAAGCGACGAGGATCTTGAGTGTGAAACCAAAGATGAGAGAGGGAGAGAGCTTGAGATTGCGAGAGTCAGTGAGCAAAGAGATGAGGAACTTGAGCTTCAGTGAGAAAGGGAGAGGAAGGAGATGTTAGGACTAGATTTTTTTCTTTTTCGAGTTCGCTTGAGAGATTAGAGAGATTGTGCTTGGATTTGGGTTTCGGCAGGGACAAGGGGCTAGGGTTAGGATTTTTTTTTAGGAACATAATTGTATTTTTAAATTTTTAAAAATTTAAATGTCCACAAAATAAAAAATCAGGAATAAATTTATCTTTTTAGTAAAAAATTTAAACATGATTTTGTTCAGATTTTATAAATTGATTGGATTAAATTGGATCTAATAATTATCATGCAAATAATTGGGTTTATTATTGTTACTATAATAAACTGATTTTGTTCTGATTTATTAAAAAATAAATTATTAACTAGTTTAATAAAAATGTCTAATAATAACATAACACATATAAACGTTTTTTAAAAAAAAAGAATATTTTTAATATCTTTATCAAAATAATCTCTTTATAATTTAACATTATGATTCTATTTATGAATAATTAGGCACCTATTTATTTATGTTTTAAAAAAAATGAGATATCTCGTCGCTTATAGTTATAAGGCTTAAAAGTTTCGCGATTTGGGAATACTTTTTATTGTTTTGATGCATTTAATTTGATATTATTAGATGAATAATATTATATAATCAGTAAATATTATTATTTTAAATTATTATTTAATTAATAATAATTTATAATCATATTTATAAAACTTTATATCTATATATATAAAATATGTAATTTATATTTATATTTATAAAAATTTATATACACAAATTAATATAATTTACACTCTTATTTATTAAAAATAAAATTAAAATTTATACTAACTAAATATTAACTAAAATTACTCAAAACTGTTGGCCTTAAGATTTTAATCTTTATTATTAGACAACTTTTAGTTGTCTGAAATCATTTTTTTTTCATACAATTCTAATGCTAATATGATTTTATTTTATTTGAAATGAAATATTATGATCATTTTTAAATAAAACTACTCGTATTTTACATTATATATAATCACCAACTATTTATTATATATTTTAGATAATAAAAAAATAAAATATATTTTTTATTCCTAAAATTTGTTAAAAATTTTAGGCTTAAGTTTTCGATTCGCATCAATTTTACTTTTATTATTAATCTTTTGATAATTAATATTTTTCTTTCTAAATATACCCTCTCTTATATCTATCATTATTATCATCACAATGTCTTCTCTCTCTTTTTCTCTCTCTCTTCAACCTTACCGTCATCTTCACCATCATCATTTTTGAGCAACCACTGTCAACTTCTTTCTTTATCATTGCTGACCAAATTCCTCTTTCTCCTTCTTTCTCCTTTCTTCTCCAACTATTCGTCTCCATCGCTACCATCTCCGTTGAGCTTCATTCTCGATGACCACCACTTTTTTCTTCTTCTTTTTTGCGTAAATCCAGTACCGTCGAAGCCATCGCTCTTCCTCTTTCTTTGCTAGCAAATCCAACTTCCTATCTTTTATACTTTTTTCAATACACACTATGACCACATTCTGATCACAGTATCAAAAATTTCATGCAAATTGCCCTTCAAAAATCACAAGTATTTAGCAAAATGATTCCTAATTGTTCAAATCACAGTGTGTACGCTTCTTCCCAGTTGAAAGACAAAAACCTAGACTCAGAAACAGGCTCAAATATCATCAAGAAAACCTCCTGAACCACTCAGTCCTGAAAACAGGACTCAGACGAGTTCACAAACTTTTTAAGTTTGTGTTTGAGAGGGGTTTTAAAAAGGATTTATTGGGAGTAAGGAAGAGCTGCTAGGCCTTGTCATTCCATCTAAAACAACCACAAACAACAGCGTTTTAGAAAGAGAGAAGTTTTTGGAGATGATAGGAGTGGATGGCATTGCGAGAGGGAAGATTTCAGTGACGTAGGCATAGGAACATTGGTAGATGAGGACCTAAAGATTAAATTTGAAGAGAAAACCAGTGAAGTTTGAGAAGTTGTAGTAGTTTAGAGAGTACAAGGTTTTGACCCATAAAAATGTGCCTATTTTGGTTAGGTCCTCTTTCAGCAAAGAATAAAGGTCTTAGTCTCGATGGTGGTGGTAGCTTTTTGAAGTTTGAGTGGAAAAAGTGGAAAAAGAGAGTAAAAAAAAAAAGAAAAAAGAAAAAGAAAGAGAGGTATAACCAATGATAATGATGATGATAAAGAAGAAGGAGGTTGATAATAGTTGTTCGATGATAAAAATGGAGGATATAATTTTAAAAATATTTTTAAAATTTTAAATAAATTTTAAAAATAAAAAATATATTTTATCTAAAAAAATATACAAATCTCATTTTTGTTTAGTAAAAAAACCGACCCGGCATTAATCAAATTGGTTATTAAAACTTAAAAGCATAAAATAGATTTTTCAAAAAATTGATTATTACGAGCCATTATCCACCATAATCTTTTGGCGGCTATTTAAGATATAAAATAGACTTTTTAAAAAATTGATTATGATTATTATGAGCCATTAGTAATGAGCCCTTTTACTCTCCACCATAATCTATTGTGGCGGCCATTTAAGATCCTACAAAATAAATAAATGAAGAAGAAGAAGAAGATAGAAGAAAAAAAACGTGTTAAGTTGGAACGTAAAACCGAAATGATTTCGAAGTACATACGTATTCATGCTGGCCCATGCTTATTATCATGCATCCTTCTACAATAATGAGTATGCATAATTGTTTGGCCCTACTCCTATACTATATTGACATATATTATGTGTGGATTATATCTTTAATAAATCCAAAGGGTAGTTAAGTTGATCTAATTTAGTGGGGTCGCCAATTAAAAAAGTTTAATTATTTTATAGTTTTTATAATTTTCTCAAATTTTTAATTAAATTTTCATATTTTTTTAATTAAATTCTTATATCATATTAAATTTTATACGTAAATTTTTATCGTGATAAAAATATTAAAATTAATGAAATATTTTGTTAATTTTAACATTTTTATAATGGTAGAAATTTAATTACAAAATTTGATATAGTATAAAGATTCAATAAAAAAATATAAAAATTTAATTAAAAATTTAGTGATATTATAAAGACTGACAAAATAATTAAACTATTTAAAAAAATAAAAAGGACCATTCTTCACTTAAAAAATACGGAAATATCTTATTCCTTCCGTTAATCATGCTTAGAAGTTATATGATTGTAAGATAAAATTAAAAAGTATGAAATACTAATAAACAAAAGCAGGTTTGTTTATAATTGCATCGCTCGTGATCCACCATGTGTTTGGACGAAACATTTTTTAGTAAATACCTATAATTGTCCCTGAAGTTTATGTAAATATTCAATTTAATTTTTAAGATCTCAATTTTTCTATTGTAGTTCTTCAGATAAAGTTTCGAACACTCAAAGTAGTTCCTGGACATATTTCTAGTAATGAGTCGTCACTGGAATGCTGACGTGACCTCGGTTTGTCACGTGAGAGGACTCCAAAACGTCGTCGTTTTGATTTGGCCCTTAATTGCCAAAAATGACGCCGTTTAGATGTTATTTAGCATGAAAAACAGTTTTCTCTCCAACACAAACACTTCACTTCACTCGTCTCTTCTTCTTCCACCCTCTGACTTCATCTTTATCTTGTCATCAATTGCATAACCATAGGGTTGTATTCGCTGACTTGAAAAAGTTGATAGAAGAAGTAATCCGACCAAGAGTTGTTTTCGTTCTTCCTCTCCTTCACCAGAAGTACGAGATTCCGATTTTGTGATTAGACTCCAAGTAACCTTCCTTTTTTTTACTTTGCATTTTCAATACAGTTTTGGTTGATTGATAAACTCCAATTTGGTAGTTTATCTTGTGTTGAATTTAGAGGGATTTTATCATCTTTTCCCACATTTATTCAATGAATAGCATGGTTTTGTAAATTCTCCTTTATTTGTGCTTAATTGTGAAAATATGCTTTTTAGGTCTTAAAATAGCTAAATTTAATTCACCTTGATTCCATTCGATACCTTGATGTATTTGTTAAGTGATTTCAGGTTTAGAAGGCAAAGATTGAATTGAGGAAATGAAGAAAAAGCATGTAAAAATGGAGAACTCATGAAGTAATGAAGGAATCGCTAAGTTGTCAATCCTGACCTCTTCATACTAAATCGATCATAACTTGAGCTATAGAGGTCCAAATGAGGCGGTTCTAGTTGTGTTGGAAAGATAACATCCGGGGCTTCAAAATGATATAAAATTTGCCATAGTTGCCTTGCGTTTAGGGACACGTACACGTCGTTCTACGTGAATGCATCGCAGGATCAGCGTGACTCACTAAAGGCAATTCGTGGCTAGCGATTTCTAAAGCATTTTGGGCCCAATCTAACCCATTTCTGATGCTATTGAACCCAAGAATTTAAAGGGGATGAACAAAGGAGTCATAGTGGGAGTTTTCATCATGTTTTAGGATAGATTAGGATTAGATTAGATTCAAATCTCTTCTTAGATCTAGGTTTTAATTCTTGTTTTCATCTACTTTTCCTTTCAATTTCTTGTTACTACACCCTTACTCTTTTAGTTTTATTTGTTATTTTCTTTTATATTGTTATTCTCATGTTCATGCACTTTTGTTTCCTTTAATTTCCATTTAATGCAATTTATGTTTTATGTTTCCTCTTGTTTAATTGATTTATTATTGTCATTTCCTTGCTTGAATAGTAGTAGATTTACATTCCTTGAAATTTTATCTTTATTTTTTTGCCTTTCAAGTGTTTGATAAAATGCTTAGTTAGATTTTAGTGTAGATTTTTGTGCTCTTGGCTTGGGATGGTAACTTAGGTGAACTTGAGTTGCTAATGTCTAAGTGATTGATGATTGGTGTCTATTGACTCTAGCTTCTACTAAGTCAATTAGTGAGTGGCTAGGACTTATGGATTGGGATTGATATAGCTCATTTAACTTTCCTTCACTTGTTAGAGGATGACTTAATAAGATTGATCCTTGCAATTATCATATTGTGGTTAGTGACAAGGATAGATCCTTTCCCAAGACTTTTTTACCATTTGAGTTCCTTTACTTTCTTATCATTTATGTTTCTTGTCTCTTATATCAAAAACCCCAAAAGATACAATCCATAGCCAATAATTGAACACTTTATTGCAATTCCTAAGGAGAACGACCCAAGATTAATACTCTCGGCTATTTTATTGGGGTTGAACTTGTGACAACCAAAATTAAATTTGATTTGAGGATTCGTTGTTGGTTTAGAACTATACTTTCAACGAGATATTTTTGTTAAAATTCTTTATCATCAATAGTGCTCGCATCATTAATAATATGCAAGTTGTTAGTATAGTTGAGATTCGGGAGTTTTGGTGTCATTGTAGTGTCTACAGTTTGAAGGTTGGCTGGGGTTTGTGGGGTTGTCCTATTTAACTCGAATGAAACAGGGATGAAACAGAGAGATGTATGCAAGATTGGAAAAAATGTATTCTTGTGGTGTTGATTTTTGCTTTCAAATTCTACATGTATTAAGTGAAAATTTAAAATTTCTTTCAGATGGAAGAGAGGTTGGACATCATGTTTCATCATAGGGTGACTTCAAAAAAAATGCAAAAAGGATTTTGGTATATTCGCCGGACAACAAGGACTGTTTAGGTGATCTAGACACTGATACTATAGATGTCTTCTACGTACGAAACTACCATAAAGAGCTTGAGTACAACGACATAAAACTGTACTGGTGGCATGTTCCTGGAAAAGGCTTGGATAATGAGTTGAGAAATGTAAACAGTGACAAAGAGATAAGAGAGATGGTGAATTGTGCTAGGACAAATGAGGGATTGATTGATGTATATTTCGAGCATAGAGCGTCAGTGCCAGAGGTGTTAGAGGGAGATAACATAGTTGTATACTTGGATGACGTTGGTGGAGAGGGGTGTAATGCAACTACAGATGTTGATGTGAGTCCCCCACTCAATGAGACTCATGCACTCATAATTGCTCCCACCTCGAAGGTTGTACCCAATAGTTCTTGTAAATCCAATCCCAACAAAAACAAGACATTTCCATGGCAAACACAACCATCACACCCCAAAACCAATATGCCTACCAAAAATACTAATCCTCCCAAGACAACCAACCCTCCCAAGAAAATCAACCCCCCAAAGGCAACGAAGCCCAATAGATTCACCAAGCCCACCAAGCCCAAGAAAACCACTAGAACCAACCAGCTCACGAAGCCTAGTCAGAGCACTATATCAGATAAGAGCAACAAGCAGAAATTGTCCAAGAGATCAAGTATTTCCAGGAGACCCTATACACGGTCTGTTTGGCACCTATAGGTATTCTGTGTGTGCACACTTGTGCTGCCCTTTCTCGTGTCAATAAGTAGCTAGAGGACTTTTGTCACAGATGGCTAACCATGGAATCATACAGAAAAAGTTATAATCACCATATTAATCCAATTCCCGAGAAACCACTATGGGAGCAAGCAGAGGACTGTAACAGGCCACATGCCCCTAAAATCAAGGCAAAACCTGGAAAACTAAAGATGAAGAAGATGATGGATGCAGATGAAAAGAGTGGTTTTGGAACTAAAATGCCTAAAGTTGATCCAAAACTATTGAGTAATACTGCAGATGGTGTACATCTAAAAAGGAAGTTGGGAACCTTTACCTGTAATTTTTGTGGAGAAAAGGGGCATACAAAGAGAGACTGCAAAAAGAAGAGGGATGTTGATGCTGCCGCTGCTGCCGAGGTGGCTGAGAAGAAGAAAAAAGATGCAGGAAATCCTGTGCCTGAGAAGCAAGTTGAGCAGCCCCAAAAAGATGGTGGCCAACCTGATGTGGAAAGCAATCACGTGAAGATCGAGATATCTCAGCTTACTGCGTCTGAGAAAGAGGATTCTCAAAAGGTAACTTATATTCATGCCTTTATGATTTAAGTGGATTAATTATACTTAATGCGGAGTTTGTCTCTTATAGGATCCTGGACTAAAAAGGCCTTCTAAGCTATCACCATGAAGAAGATCCTCTCTACCGGAAACCTCACCAACAGTGAACCCCTTGCAGGGTGCATCTTCAGCAACAGCAACAAAGTTTGCCAACGTGATGAAGTTCATCCCAACCCCAGGATTTAAGCCACCAAGAAAGAAGAACTGAAGACTTTAGATAAATCTATTTAGGGGTTTCTGTTTTGTGTAATTAGTCTTTTTCAATAGACAATGACTAGATGGTGAATTGTGATCCTTTACCTTTTTGAGATGCCTTGCTTTTGAGGAAACTATTGATAGCAACTTCATGTTCCTTGGCTGCCTTTTATCTATCTTTTGTTGTTTTTTGATAAACAATGGGATTTATCTTAATACACTATGCTTTGTGGTTTACCAATCACTTTTGTTGCCTTATTCAGCCATTATTGATTATACTTCATTTCATGCACAAACATAAACAACAATAGTTTCATAGTTAACAACATTTTCATTCAATCAACAAGCAGCTTTTCAGCATCTGTTGCTAACAGGGAACCCTAAACCACCAACTCATTCATCATTTACAATACAGGATAACCAACAACACTATCAATAGAGACACAACTAACACTAACAAATGGGTAATCACTTTTTGCATATGGCTATCCTCCTCCAACCTTCAAATCCTCCAATTAAAGTTCATCTTCACTTCATAATCATCACCACAAGATTCTGGCTTATCAACCTATTCCTCATTCCCAGTCCACACAAAAATCTCACACCATTTCTTCCCACTTGACTGTAACCAAGAAGTGATCAAAGTTCAGAGAAGTACAATAGAAGAACAGTGAGGTAAGCACAATCATAACAGCACAAATAAATATTCTAACCCACATTATAATTGGGGCAACCATAAAACGATTTGTTCGGATTTGATTCTGTGCTAGACCATCTGAGAACTGGCCGGCAGCTACAGCCGCACCATTCTGGTGGCCCCGATCTTCTGCTCTTGGTTGGGTTCTCGTCCGGTTCCAACTAGATGGGGAACGAACAGAGCTTTCACCTGCAGTGCTACCACCACCCATCATCGACATGAGTAACAGCCCCAGACAAAAGAATGAAGAGAGAGAGCGATGAACAAGAAGAAGAGATGACGTTTACGAACATTTGGGGATTTAGGGTTAGTATAGTGAGAGGGACTAACATGGGTACAACTGGAAAATTAGCCAGCTCAGCTAGCCATTGGAGCCCTCCCATGTGGCAAACTGAGGCCACGTCAGCGCTCCGGTGATGACTCATCATCAAAAATATGCTCAGGGATCACTTTGAGTGCTGGAGCTCTATTTGGAGGACTATAATGGAAAAATCGAGATCTTGAGAATTAGATTGAGTATTTGCACGAATCTTAGGGATGATTCTGGGTATTTACTCACATATTTTTTTATTCATGAAGCATAACTGCCAATTTTAAAAGAACTTTTGAACCGTCGAACTAATTAGAAATTAATCAGTCGAATCGAACTAGAATTCGTTTTATTTTTAGAAATCCTTCCTATAACAGTAAAGCAATGTCATTTTTTATGGAAAAAATATTAAAATAGAAATTAAAAAAGAAAAAGAAAACCAACCAGGTTTTTAATATTTTTAAAAAGAAAAATATAAATAATTAACCATAAATACATCTAACTACAGTCAACTAACTGAAAAAAATTATTAAAAGAAAAAAATACCCCAATTTTAGAGTAATCCTAATTTTACTTTCTTGTAAAAGAAACAGCCAGAAGGATAATATGCTCATATGTGGCTGCTAGTGGGATTGCGAGAACCGGACCGGTCAATAAACCGGTGAGGTCACTGGTTCAATGGTTCACTGGTTTGAGCGGGGTTCAATCGGAGTTCAACCGGAATATTAAATAAAATTATTAAAAAATCTAAAAATAATTTTAAATATATAAATTTAATAATTTTTAACTTAATAAAATTTGAAATTTCACATAATAAAGAACAGAACTTCAAGAAGAGAGCTATGTAGAGTCAGCACCTAAGCATAAATATGCAGCATATACATATAGTATTCTTCCATACATACATCTTTGAAACAAGATTAAAAATGCACAAGCACAAGCATACAAATCAAAACCAAGTAAATAACATGACACTTATGTCTAAATGATCCAAAGAAGGGCTAAAAAGATAGGTAAAACAACTTGCAACTTAGAAAATGTTGGATCATTTATTTGATCCACTTAGGTGGACATGGCTTAATACTATAGAGCATAAGTGGTAAATGCTACATAATATTATTGAACATTGATTTTACAGAGTATGTTGTTCAACATTGATTTTACAGAGTATGTTGTTCAGCAGTAAGGAATAATAAAGGAAATAGTCAAAGGTGTTCCATTTTCAGATTAAATAGCAATAACATAAGGAGCACACACAGAGATATGAAAAGGAGAAAGATAGGGACAGAAGAAACTAGATACATACTTGGAAGATTTGGCTTGAGGTCAATTGTCAATTGAACAACAATAAGATTATTATCATGATCTCGGGTACGCAATATAGCTCTGGAGTCCCCAACATTTCCAATAACAAGGTCCTTGCCCTAGAAAACATAAGGGGTAACAATTATATATAAAACGAATTCAAGTATTATCAATTGAACATTGTTATTATTTATATTGCTTACCTGCTTAACCAAGGTAACAGCTATAGTCCCGCTACAAAAGCAATCAATATCAGGATGCAGTTTCAGTTCCTTATCCATAATCTTAGAAGCCTTCAAAAAGGATTCTTTTAGTGTCAATAGTATCTGTTCCATCAGGCTTATAATCAGTCAATATAGATTTCTCAGCAACCAAAATCATGTAATCCAGCATGAACAAATAAATAATTTAGCAACCAAAATCATGAAGCAGCAACTCATTTCATCATGAACAAATCATGAACAGATACCAAATCATGAACAACAACTCAAACAGAATTTTTTTAATGACCTCATCATGAATCTGGATAACAAATCATGAACAGATACCAAATCATGAATCCAGATAACAAAACATGAACACAGATAACAAAACATGAACACAGACTTAACAAATCATAAACAGAAAAATTATAAAATCAAGCACAGATAACAAATTATGAACAAATCACAAGCTAATAAATCATAAAATCAATCACAGAAAATCAGAAGGCAGCGAGGTGGAAAGAGAAGGCGACGATTAAACAGGAGGCGAGGTGGAAGGCAGAATATTACCGGCGGTGAGTAAGGGCGACGATGGAGGAGGCGAGCTCGGCGACGACGATAGAGGAGAGGAGCTCGGCGACGACGAAGAGGGGCTGTAGGACGGCGAAGAGGGGCTATGGAACAGTGAGATGCGGTAGCGATGGTGGTGGCTATGCGACAGCGAAGAGGGGCTGCTCCGTCTTGGGTGGCTATGCGACAGTGGGTCTGCCCGTGGTGGCTATGGTGTCTCTTGTGAGAGTGTGAGAGTTGAGAGTTGAGACTGAGATTAGGATTAGGGTTCGTGCGTTTAGCTTCTATTTTTTTTTACCTTCAAAACGACGCCGTTTTGAAGTTTAATATCCAAACTAAAAATCGTTAAAAAACTGTACGGTTCACCAGTTAACCGTCGGTTCGACCGATTTTTTACTGATTTTTTACCAGGTGATTTCTGACTTTATCCGGATCGATTAGGTGACCAATTCCTAATTTTTCTGGTTGAACCGGTCGGTCCGGTTCGATTTTCAGAACCATGCGGTGGGAATGAATCTTTAGATAACTTTTGTTGTGTTGGAGGAGTACATGGTAAACGTGTTTCAGAGTATTGTTAATGGATTTTTTTTTAATTTTTGTTGGTCTATGGTGGACAAAATTGTGTTTCCTATTTTCTTGTAATTGGATTTTAGAAATTGGCACGAGTGGACACAACTCCGTTCAACTAACCAGCAAGTGTACTGGGTCGTCCAAGTAATAAACCTTACGTGAGTAAGGGTCGAATCCACAGAGATTGTTGGTATGAAGCAAGCTATGGTCACCTTGTAAGTCTCAGTCAGGCAGATTAAATTGGTTTATGATTTTTTGGAATAATTAATAAAAAGGAATAATAAAAGGGATAGAATACTTATGCAGATTCATTGGTGGGAATTTCAGATAAGCGGATGGAGATGCTGTAGAGCTCTTGGACGCCTGCTCTCCTACTCCTTCTACTCAGTCCTTCTTACTCCTTTCCATGGCAAGCTTTGTATAGGGGTTCACCATCAACTGTGGCTACTTTCATTCCTCACGGGGAAATATCCTGTGCGGCTGTCACTCGCACAGCTAACCAGTCTGGAGGCATCACCCATGGCTGATGGCTACATCCCATCCTCGCAGTGAAAACTATGCTAACGCACTCTGTCACAGTACGGCTAATCACCGGTTGGTTCCCGCTCCTACTGGAATAGAATCCCTCTTTTGCGTCTGTCACTAACGCCCAGCAGGTTAAAGTTTGAAGCACGTCACGATCATTCATTACCGGAATCCTACTCGGAACACCACAGACAAGGTTGGACTTTCCGGATTCCCAGGATCCTACTCGGAATACCACAGACAAGGTGAGACTTTCCGGATCCTCATAAATGCCGCCATCTATCTAGCTTATACCACGAAGATTCTATTGGGGAATCTAAGAGATACGCATTCAAGCTCTGTTGCATGTAGAACGGAAGTGGTTGTCAATCACGCACGTTCATAATTGAGAATGATAATGAGGGTAATCTGGCTCATCACATTCATCATGTTCTTGGGTACGAATGAATATCTTGGAATAAGAATAAAAGGGATTTGAATAAAAGATAATAGAATTTCATTAATACTTGAGGTACAGCAGAGCTCCACACCCTTAATCTATGGTGTGCAGAAACTCCACCGTTGAAAATACATAAGCAAAGAGTTCAGGCATGGCCGAATGGCCAGCCCTCTCTAACGTGATCAATGATCCCCTAAGATGAAGAATAAAACAAAACTGAGATCAAAGATTGTCTAATACAATAGATAAATGTCCTATATATACTAGACTAGCTACTAGGGTTTACATGAGTAAGTAATTGATGCATAAATCCACTTCCGGGGCCCACTTGGTGTATGCTTGGGCTGAGCTTGATCATTCCACGAGCTAAGGCATTTCTTGGCGTCAAACTTCAGGTTATGACGTGTTTTGGGCGTTCAACTCCGGATAATGACGTTTTTCTGGCGTTTAACTCCAGACAGCAGCATGAACTTGGCGTTTAACGCCAAGTTACGTCATCATTCTTCGAATAAAGTATGGACTATTATATATTGCTGGAAAGCCCTGGATGTCTACTTTCCAACGCCGTTGAGAGCGCGCCAATTGGAGTTCTGTAGCTCCAGAAAATCCATTTCGAGTGCAGGGAGGTCAGATTCCAACAGCATCAGCAGTCCTTTTGTCAGCCTTCTTCAGAGTTTAGCTCAAATCCCTCAATTTCAGTCAGAATTTACCTGAAATCACAGAAAAACACACAAACTCATAGTAAAGTCCAGAAATGTGAATTTAACATAAAAACTAATGAAAACATCCCTAAAAGTAGCTTAAACTTACTAAAAACTATATAAAAACAATGCCAAAAAGCGTATAAATTATCCGCTCATCACAACACCAAACTTAAATTGTTGCTTGTCCCCAAGCAACTGAAAATCAAATAGGATAAAAAGAAGAGAATATACTATAAAGTCCAAAATATCAATGAATATTAATTTAATTAGATGAGCGGGGCTTGTAGCTTTTTGCTTCTGAACAGTCTTGGCATCTTACTTTTTCCTTTGAAGTTTAGAGTGATTGGTTTCTCTAGGAACTTAGAATTTCAGATAGTGTTATTGACTTTCCTAGTTAGGCATGTTGATTCTTGAACACAGCTACTTTATGATTCTTGGCTGTGGCCCTAAGCACTTTGTCTTCCAGTATTACCACCGGATACACAAATGCCACAGACACATAACTGGGTGAACCTTTTCAGATTGTGACTCAGCTTTGCTAAAGTCCCCAGTTAGTGGTGTCCAGAGCTCTTAAGCACACTCTTTAGCTTTGGATCACGACTTTAACCATTCAGTCTCAAGCTTTTCACTTGGACCTTCATGACACAAGCACATGGTTAGGGACAGCTTGATTTAGCCGCTTAGGCCTGGATTTTACTTCCTTGGGCCCTCCTATCCATTAATGCTCAAAGCCTTGGATCCTTTTTACCCTTGCCTTTTGGTTTTAAGGGCTATTGGCTTTTTCTACTGCTCTTTCTTTTATATTTTTTTTTTTCGCCATTTTTTTTTTCGCAAGCTTCCTTTTTCACTGCTTTCTCTTGCTTCAAGAATCAATTCATGAATTTTTCAGTTCATCAATAACATTTCTCTTTGTTCATCATTCTTTCAAGAGCCAACAATTTTAACACTCATAAACAACAATATCAAAAGACATATGCACTGTTCATTCATTCATTCAGAAAACAAAAATTATTGCCACCACATCAATATAATTAAATTAAATTCACTAATAATTTCGAAAATTATGTACTTCTTGTTCTTTTGAATTAAAACATTTTTCATTTAAGAGAGGTGAAGGACTAATGGAATTATTCATAATCTTTAAGGCATGGTTACATACTAATGATCATGAAGTAAAGACACAAAACATAGATAAACATAATACTAAAAACCGAAAACAGAAAGAAATAAAGAACAAGGAATGAATCCACCTGAGTGAGGGTGGCGCCTTCTTGAAGGTCCAATGGTGCTTTTTGAGCTCCTCTATGTCTCTTCCTTGCTTCTGTTGAATGCTTCCAATATTTGTGTGGAGGACAACTTATCCCCTGAGGTATCTCAGGGATCTCTTGATTTGCAGCCACATGTTCTACCACTGAGTTATGACGGCTTATATTTTTTTCATCTCCCAAGACTCAGAGGTGGAAGCTTTTGTCTTCCCTTTGAGGTTTCTCTGGCCTTAGGTGCCATTAATGGTAATGAAAAAGCAAAAAGCTATGCTTTTACCACACCAAACTTAGAAAATTGCTCGCCCTCGAGCAAGAGAAGAAAGAAAAGATGATGAAGAAGAAGAAGAGATGGAGGGATGTGTGTATTCGGCTATATGGGTGGGTTTGGGTGGGAAAGAGTTTTGAATTTTGAAGGTGAGTGGGGAAGAGTGGATAGAAGTGAGTGGTGAATGAAAATTGGGAATTGTGACATGGGGAATTCAAATCACAAAAATAGGATTAGAAGGTAAGGTGGGAATATAGTAGGTGGGGATCCTGTGGGGTCCACAGATCCTGAGGTGGGGATCCTGTGGGGTCCACAGATCCTGAGGTGAAAAGAAATACCATTCCTTCACCATATAGGCATGTAAATTGCCTCCATGCATCATTCTGGCGTTCAAACGCCCATTGGTGCATGTTCTGGGCGTTAAACGCCCATGTGATGTATGTTTCTGGCGTTGAACGCCAGTTTCATGCTTGTTTCTGGCGTTCAGCGCCAGTTTGTCCTCTCTGTGCACCTTCCTGGCGTTTAACGCCAGGTTGTTGCTTGTTTCTGGCGTTCAGCGCCAGAATGGTGCACGTTCTGGCGTTAAACGCCGGCCAGATGCACCTTACTGGCGTTGAACGCCAGCCCGTGCATCCTCTAGGGTGAAAAAAAAATTTTTTTTTTCTTCTGTTTTTGACTCTGTTTTTAATTTTTTTGATTTTTTCGTGACTCCTCATGATCATGTACCTAATTAAACATAAAAATAACAAAGAAACAAAATAAAATAAAATTAGATAAATAAAATTGGGTTGCCTCCCAACAAGCGCTTCTTTAATGTCAATAGCTTGACAGTGGCTCTCATGGAGCCACAAGGTGATCAGGTCAATGTTAGTGTGTAGTCCCCACACCAAACTTAGAGTTTGGATATGGAGTTTGAACACCAAACTTAGAGTTTGGTTGTGGCCTCACAACACCAAACTTAGAGTTTGACTGTGTGGGCTCTTCTTGACTCTGAACTGAGAGAAGCTCTTCATGCTTACTCTCTTTTGTCACAGAGGGATGGCCATGTGCTTTAAACACAAGGTAGTCTCCATTCAATTGGAGGACTAACTCTCCTCTGTTGACATCTATCACAGCTTCTGCTGTGGCTAGGAAAGGTCTTCCTAGGATGATGCATTCATCATCTTCCTTCCTAGTGTCTAGGATGATAAAGTCAGTAGGGATGTAAAAGCCTTCAACTTTTACTAGAACGTCCTCCACTATCCCATAAGCTTGTCTTATGGATTTGTCTGCCAATTGTAATGAGAACAAGGCAGGTTGTACCTCAATGATCCCCAGCTTCTCCATTACAGAGAGTGGCATAAGGTTTATCCCTGACCCAAGATCACATAGAGCTTTTTCAAAGCTCATGGTGCCAATGGTGCAAGGTATTAAGAACTTGCCAGGATCTTGTTTCTTTTGAGGTAGAGTTTCCTGAATCCAAGTATCTAAATCACTAATGAGCAAGGGAGGTTCACTTTCCCAAGTCTCATTACCAAATAGCTTGGCATTCAGCTTCATGATAGCTCCTAGATATTGAGCAACTTGCTCACCAGTCACATCTTCATCCTCTTCAGAGGATGAATAATAGTCAGAGCTCATGAATGGCAGAAGGAGATTTAATGGAATCTCTATGGTCTCTGTATGAGCCTCAGATTCCTCAGGATCCTTAATAGGAAGCTCCTTCTTGCTTGGAGGACGTCCCAGGAGGTCTTCCTCTCTGGGATTTTCGTCCTTCTCCTCCTTGATGCATTCGGCCATGTTGACTAAGTCAATGGCTTTGCACTC
Organism: Arachis hypogaea; assembly: GCF_003086295.3. NCBI lineage: Eukaryota > Viridiplantae > Streptophyta > Magnoliopsida > Fabales > Fabaceae > Arachis > Arachis hypogaea. The sequence continues at coordinate 91,746,382 of NC_092045.1, forward strand.
TCCTTTTGGATTTTCTTCTGTATTGCTTGGGAGAATACTGGGAGGAGTTTCAATAACCTTCTTACTCAGCTGGCCCACTTGTGCCTCCAAATTTCTAATGGAGGATCTTGTTTCATTCATGAAACTGAAAGTGGCTTTTGACAGATCAGAGACTATATTAGCTAAATTAGAATTATTTTGTTCAGAGTTCTCTGTCTGTTGCTGAGAAGATGATGGATATGGCTTACTATTATTCAGCCTATTGCGTCCACCATTGTTAAAACCTTGTTGAGGTTTTTGTTGATCCTTCCATGAGAAATTTGGATGATTTCTCCATGATGAGTTATAGGTGTTTCCATAAGGTTCACCTAAGTAATTAACCTCTGCCATGGCAGGGTTCTCAGGATCATAAGCTTCTTCAGAAGCTACCTCTCTAGTACTGTTGGATGCATGTTGCAATCCATTCAGATTTTGAGAGATTATGTTGACCTGTTGAGTCAACATTTTGTTCTGAGCCAATATGGCATTCAGAGCATCAATTTCAAGAACTCTTTTCTTCTGAGATATCCCATTATTCACAGAATTCCTCTCAGAGGTGTACATGAACTGGTTGTTTGCAACCATGTCAATGAGTTCTTGAGCCTCTTCAGGCGTTTTCTTCAGGTGAATAGATCCACCTGCAGAATGATCCAGTGACATTTTCGAAAATTCAGAGAGACCATAATAGAATATATCTAACATGGTCCATTCTGAAAACATGTCAGATGGACATCTTTTGGTCAACTGCTTGTATCTTTCCCAAGCTTCATAGAGGGATTCACCATCTTTTTGTTTGAAGGTTTGAACATCCACTCTCAGCTTGCTCAGCTTTTGAGGAGGGAAGAATTTATCCAAGAAGGCAGTGACCAGCTTATCCCAGGAGTCCAGGCTATCCTTAGGTTGTGAATCCAACCATATTCTAGCTCTGTCTCTTACAGCAAAAGGGAAAAGCATGAGTCTGTAGACTTCAGGATCAACTCCATTCGTCTTTACAGTCTCACAGATCTGCAAGAACTCAGTTAAAAACTGATAAGGATCTTCAGATGGAAGTCCATAAAACTTGCAGTTTTGTTGCATTAATGCAACTAGTTGAGGCTTAAGCTCAAAGTTATTGGCTCCAATGGCAGGAATGGAGATGCTTCTTCCATCAAACTTGGATGTTGGCTTTGTGAAGTCACCAAGCATTCTCCTTGCATTATTATTATTATTATTTTCGGCTGCCATCTCCTTCTCCTGTTCAAAAATTTCTGAAAGGTTATTTCTGGATTGTTGTAATTTAGCTTCTCTTAATTTTCTCTTCAGAGTCCTTTCAGGTTCTGGATCAGATTCAACAAGAGTGCCTTTATCCTTGTTCCTGCTCATAAGAAAGAGAAGAAAACAAGAAAAGAAAGAGGAATCCTCTATGTCACAGTATAGAGATTCCTTTATGTTAGTAGAAGAAGAAAGGGGTAGAAGAAGAGTGGAAAAGAAACACAACTGTGAGGATGGCAGAGATGTGAGATGAGATGTTAGGATATGAATGAAGAGAGGTGAAGAGAAGTGTTAGTAATTAAATAATTAAATAGAAGAAGAGAAGAGAAAATTCGAAAATAATTTTTTTGAAAAAGAGTTAGTGATTTTCGAAAATTAGAGATAAAATATAATTAAAATTAAAATTTAAAACAAAAAGAATTTTTGAAAAAGAGAGGGAGAATTTTCGAAAATTAGAGAGGGAAAAGTAGTTAGGTGGTTTTGAAAAAGATAAGAAACAAACAAAAAGTTAGTTAGTTGATTGAAAAAGATTTGAAATCAAATTTTTGAAAAAGATAAGAAGATAAGAAGTTAGATAAGATATTTTTGAAATCAAATTTTGAAAAAGATAAAATTTTTGAAAAAGATAAGATAAAAGATAAAAAGATTTAGTTTTGAAAAAGATATTTGAAAAAGGATTTAATTTTAAAAATTACTTAACTAACAAGAAACTACAAGATAAGATTCTAGAACTTAAAGATTGAACCTTTCTTAACAAGAAAGTAACAAACTTCAAATTTTTGAACCAATCACATTAATTGTTAGCTAATTTTCGAAAATTTGATATAAAGATAAGAAAAAGATTTTTGAAAATATTTTGAAAAATAATTTTGAAATTTTCGAAAATTATAAAAAAAATGAAAAAGATATGATTTTTGAAAAAGATTTTGAAAAGATAAGATTTTTAAAATTTGAAATTTTGACTTGACTTGTAAGAAACAACTAATTTTGAAAATTTTTGACCAAGTCAACCCAAAATTTCGAAAATGTGGAGGGAAATAAGGAAAAGATATTTTTTTTTGATTTTTAAATTTTAAAGAAAAACACAAAAATGACCCAAAACATGAAAATTTTGGATCAAGACACAAGATGCATGCAAGAATGCTATGAATGTCAAGATGAACACCAAGAACACTTTGAAGATCATGATGAACATCAAGAACATAATTTTGAAAAATTTTTTGATGCAAAGAAAACATGCAAGACACCAAACTTAGAAATTTTTAATGCATGGAAAATATGAATGCAAAAATGCACATGAGAAACAACAAAAGACACAAAACAAGAATTCATCAAGATCAAACAAGAAGACTTGTCAAGAACAACTTGAAGATCATGAAGAACACTATGAATGCATGAGATTTTCGAAAAATGCAAGAAAAATTTTAAAAGCATGCAATTGACACCAAACTTAAAAATTGACACAAGATTCAAACAAGAAACACAAAATATTTTTGATTTTTATGATTTTCTAATTTTTTTTGTATTTTTATTAATTTTTTTCGAAAAATAAAATTTAGAAAAACGAAAAATAAAAGAAAAATTTTTGAAAAAGATTTTTGAAAAGAAAATTACCTAATCTGAGCAACAAGATGAACCGTCAGTTGTCCATACTCGAACAATCCCCGGCAACGGCGCCAAAAACTTGGTGGACGAAATTGTGTTTCCTATTTTCTTGTAATTGGATTTTAGAAATTGGCACGAGTGGACACAACTCCGTTCAACTAACCAGCAAGTGTACTGGGTCGTCCAAGTAATAAACCTTACGTGAGTAAGGGTCGAATCCACAGAGATTGTTGGTATGAAGCAAGCTATGGTCACCTTGTAAGTCTCAGTCAGGCAGATTAAATTGGTTTATGATTTTTTGGAATAATTAATAAAAAGGAATAATAAAAGGGATAGAATACTTATGCAGATTCATTGGTGGGAATTTCAGATAAGCGGATGGAGATGCTGTAGAGCTCTTGGACGCCTGCTCTCCTACTCCTTCTACTCAGTCCTTCTTACTCCTTTCCATGGCAAGCTTTGTATAGGGGTTCACCATCAACTGTGGCTACTTTCATTCCTCACGGGGAAATATCATGTGCGGCTGTCACTCGCACAGCTAACCAGTCTGGAGGCATCACCCATGGCTGATGGCTACATCCCATCCTCGCAGTGAAAACTATGCTAACGCACTCTGTCACAGTACGGCTAATCACCGGTTGGTTCCCGCTCCTACTGGAATAGAATCCCTCTTTTGCGTCTGTCACTAACGCCCAGCAGGTTAAAGTTTGAAGCACGTCACGATCATTCATTACCGGAATCCTACTCGGAACACCACAGACAAGGTTGGACTTTCCGGATTCCCAGGATCCTACTCGGAATACCACAGACAAGGTGAGACTTTCCGGATCCTCATAAATGCCGCCATCTATCTAGCTTATACCACGAAGATTCTGTTGGGGAATCTAAGAGATACGCATTCAAGCTCTGTTGCATGTAGAACGGAAGTGGTTGTCAATCACGCACGTTCATAATTGAGAATGATAATGAGGGTAATCTGGCTCATCACATTCATCATGTTCTTGGGTACGAATGAATATCTTGGAATAAGAATAAAAGGGATTTGAATAAAAGATAATAGAATTTCATTAATACTTGAGGTACAGCAGAGCTCCACACCCTTAATCTATGGTGTGCAGAAACTCCACCGTTGAAAATACATAAGCAAAGAGTTCAGGCATGGCCGAATGGCCAGCCCTCTCTAACGTGATCAATGATCCCCTAAGATGAAGAATAAAACAAAACTGAGATCAAAGATTGTCTAATACAATAGATAAATGTCCTATATATACTAGACTAGCTACTAGGGTTTACATGAGTAAGTAATTGATGCATAAATCCACTTCCGGGGCCCACTTGGTGTATGCTTGGGCTGAGCTTGATCATTCCACGAGCTAAGGCATTTTTTGGCGTCAAACTTCAGGTTATGACGTGTTTTGGGCGTTCAACTCCGGATAATGACGTTTTTCTGGCGTTTAACTCCAGACAGCAGCATGAACTTGGCGTTTAACGCCAAGTTACGTCGTCATTCTTCGAATAAAGTATGAACTATTATATATTGCTGGAAAGCCCTGGATGTCTACTTTCCAACGCCGTTGAGAGCGCGCCAATTGGAGTTCTGTAGCTCCAGAAAATCCATTTCGAGTGCAGGGAGGTCAGATTCCAACAGCATCAGCAGTCCTTTTGTCAGCCTTCTTCAGAGTTTAGCTCAAATCCCTCAATTTCAGTCAGAATTTACCTGAAATCACAGAAAAACACACAAACTCATAGTAAAGTCCAGAAATGTGAATTTAACATAAAAACTAATGAAAACATCCCTAAAAGTAGCTTAAACTTACTAAAAACTATATGAAAACAATGCCAAAAAGCGTATAAATTATCCGCTCATCAGTCTAAATAGTCAAAAATTAAAAGTCTTTAAAGATAGAATATAATTATTTATATTATCTTTTTTAATTAATTTAAATTTAAAAAAATAATATCATGATAAAAATTAATTATCTAATCTTTCTTTTTATAATTTCATGGCCAAATAAATAAATACATTCAACCCAATCTCTCACCTAGTATATATGCATACAATAATATATATATCACAAGAATGCTACCTATATACACTTAAAAATCAATCATTTGTATACAATATAAATCAAAAATATAAAATATATATTAAATTAAATAATATATATTTATATAAATATATTATAGTTGATTATATATATATATATATATATATATATATATAATTTATGTAAAATCTTTATATTTGAATTTAATTTTAATACATTAATAATATAAAATATTTTATATAATAATTATTTAATTATATCTGTTTTTTTTACAACATAATATTATTTAATTGAATATATATTTAAAATTATTCTACATTCACAATATTTTAAAATTAATTTTATATTATATATTTAATTTTCAAATATGTGAGCTGTACAATGAAAAATGATCTAAAATTCTAGAATAAGAGACCTATCGTTATCTTGTTTATTAATTAGTTACGCTGATATTGCATCATTATTACACATTAAAAGTAATTAATTAAGGATGGATCACTGTTTGAAAAGAGAGGAGGAACTTCCAAAAATACATATTAGGACCTCTAATCTGAAAATAATAATGATAGGTTATATAGGCTTTATGTATATTTATTGCTTTCAAGTTTCAAGCAGCTCAGGCTGTTGAAAGTGAGTCAAATCAACTCATGAGTCATTTTAAATTTGTGAACTAGTGAGTCGAATTTGAGTCTAAAATTGAACTAATAAATTAAATAAGCCGAATTTGAATTTAGATAAGCTCATCAATAACTCATGAATTATATATATATATATATATTAAAATTTTATAGTAATTTTTTATATATAATTTTGATGTAGGATATGAATAAAAAATTTATAATTGATAGATAATCAATATATAAAATTAATCTTTTTAAATATTTTTTAATATATTTAAATTATAATTTATTGATATAAAATTACAGATTATGTTCTGTTATTTAAGCTAGCTCTGAACTTACGGTGAGCCAAACTTGAGCTTAAAAAATAAGCTCAATTGTTAATGTGTTGAGTCGTAGGTCAAACTAAATTTTCGTGAATCAAACTTAAATCTGATCTAGGGTGGATATTACAATACTCTCTTCATGTTTGGAGTTTTGAAACTCTTTTATATTATCAATATTGTAGTGTGTGTTGGCACAATTTTCTAATAGATATTTTATTAATAGAGCTTTTATTATATATTAAAAACTTCATTAAATAATTAATGTCAACAATATTTTTTTTAAAAATTAATATTTAAAAAATTAACGCTAACATAAAATTATATTTTTAAATAAAAACCATAAAATAATTATAAAATATTAATAGAATACGTTGCTTAATAAAACAAAAATTAAAAAAAAACGTTGCTTATAAATTATTTTTATAAATTAATAATTTAATCTCTCATCTTTACTTATTAAGCAACATTTTTTTAATTATTGTTTTATTAGTGTTAATTTTTTTATTGAAATAAAATAAAAAATTATTGTTTTCATAACAATTTTTTATTTTTATCTTTTAAGATTTATTTTGTTTTAAAATTTCATAAACTCATTACAGTCATATTGGTATATTTTTATTTTTATTAATTTAATTTTATTCACATAATTTAAAATTTTAAATTATAAAATCTTTAAATTAAAATTTAAATAAATATAATTTAATTAATAACTTAATTTAATTTAATAAAAATAAACGTATTCATATTATTATATTTATATGATTAATTCTATTTATTCGATTTAAAAAAATAACTATTTAAAATCGTTAATTATAAATTAAAAAATTAATATACTCGTATTATTTTTAATACGATTATGTTTATAATACTCCCTAATAGTTTGGTAAATCAACCGTGTATAAAGTTTTTAATTATTTAATGAATCAATACTTTATATATTTTTATTTTTAAATTAATTTTTTGCAGTTAAAATTTTCATTATTTTATTTATATTTATTTTACCGCTTCTGCTTTAAATATTAAAATCCTTTATATTTATTTTACCCCATGGCTCTCTTTCTCAAATCTCACTTCTAACTAAATCTATCACTACCGTTCACTATCGTGATCGGTGTCTCATTTAACGTTACATCTCCTTCATCATTTTTTATTATTCTATTCGGATATGTTTTTAAACTATCTTCAATTTTTGTCCCTATTTTAATTGTTTTGGTATTCTATTTTTGTTCCTATTTTAGTATTTTAAATTAAAATTTAAAATTTTACTTTCTAACTCATTTAGTAATCTAATTCTAAAAGAACATCTTAATATTTAAACTTAATACTAAATAATATATTTGATTCTATTAATTAAATTTAAATTCACATTTTCGTGTTGTTTCTTTTATTTACCAAAGATAAAAAATTCAAATTCAAATTTTTATTTTTTAATTTAATAAAATAACGTTAACTATTTAAAGAGTATTTTTATCATTTAAAATTATATGAAAAGTACATTTTAGTCTTTTAAAATCAAATTTAAATTTTAACATTATAAATTTATTAAAGAGTAAAGTACTGTTTTTGTCCCTAACATTTGGGATAAGTCTCAAAGTTATCCCTAATGTTTAAATCGTCTTATTTAAGTCTCTAACATTTTAAAATTGGCTCTATGTTTTCCTGCCGTTAGGGATTTGTTAACAGAATTGACGACGAGACAAAATTGAGACTATTTTAAAATGTTAGGGACTTAAATAGGACGAAAACGTTGGGACAAATCCCTAATAGCAGGACAACATTGAGCCAATTTTAAAATGTTAGGTAGCGTTTGGTGGAGAGACAGAGACGAAAAGACTGAAACTGAGAGACAGAGACTAAAAGACAGAGATTGAAATAAATCTCAGTATTCTGTTTGGTGCAAAGTGGGAGGCAGAAATTAAAACAAGAAGGAAACTCTAATTTAATTTGTACAAAGGGTAAAATTGGAATTAATTAATTGAAATGAGGATATTTTAGGTATAAAATGTTATTAATGTTTCAGTCTCCATCTTTAAAAATTTTAGTCCGCTGTGTCCCTACTTTTTGGAGGTACTGAAATACTGAAATTTTAGGGATAGAGAAAGAAATTTTAGTACCGGTCTCTGAACCAACAAACATGATACTTAGTCTCTGTCTCAATAAGACGATTTAAATATTAAGAACAATTTTAGGACTTACCCCAAACGTTGAGGACAAAAATGATACTTTACTCTTTATTAAATGATATCATTTCAAATTAGAATTTGATTTTTAAATAAAAGAAAAAAAATATAAATAAAAAATGAATGATAATTAAAGTGAGATTAGGGTTAGATAAAAATTATATAATTTATTGTTAGATTGGTTGTTTGAGCTTGTAAGTCGGTGTTAATTTTTATAAGGACATTTTTGTCTTTATAAAATTATCTATAAGAATATTTGATAAATTAAAATTTAAAATTTATTTTCTAATTCATTTAAATAAATTTAATTCTAAAAGAATTTTTATTGTTTAAATTTATAGTTTTTGATGCATGTAAACAACGATGAATACTAAAGAGATATTTTTGTCTTTTTATTAATATTTAAATAAATATTTTATAATTTTTAAAAAAGATAATTTTATCTTTTTAAATTTAAATATAATTTTTTATTTTTATTCTTTTTAAAATTAAATTAAATTTTTAATTCAAATTAAATAACTTTAATTTTAAAAAACGTTTAGTCTTTTAAAATTAATACATATGTTTGACTTCAGTTTTTTAAATCATCTCAATTTTGTCCCGCCGTCAATTCTGTTAACAAATCTCTAACGGCAGGATAACATTGAGCCAATTTTAAAACTTTAGGGACTTAAATAGGACGATTGAAACGTTAGAGACAACTTTAGAACTTACCCCAAATGTTGGGGACAAAGACGATACTTTACTCTAAAATTTATTTTAAACATGATATTTTAATTTTTTCATATTAAATTCAAAATTTTAAATTTAAATATATTTAAAAAAAATTAAATATATTTAAATATTTTATCTTTTTTACATTCAAACATATATTTTTTATTTTTTAAAAATAAAACAACTCTAATATTGCCAATGAATTATAGTTCAAATGGCATAATCTCTCCATACTCATATAAGAGGTTGTGGATTCGAGTCTATTTATTTTGAAAAAAAAAATAACTCTAATCCTAAAAAAATATTTTCCCTTTTTGCAATTAATAAAACATATTATACTTTTTTTAAAAATTCACTATAAAGAAGTATTTTGTCTTTTTAAAGTTTTTAATTTTTTTTTTGTTAAAAAGTTTTTAATTTTTATTTCTATTATAATGTAGCAATTTAAAAATAAAAAAGGCCTAAAACAAGCCCAAATAAAAACTAAAAAATAACATTAACCCAAACATTATTTAAACGGTTACAAAAAAAAAAATATTTACGGTAACTTATTCCTAACTTTCTAAGAGGAGTTTTAATACTCCAAATAAATGAGGAGCACTAAATCGCGTCCCCTGATCTAGCTCAGCACAACTCAAATTACTTTCAGCCCTACAAGCAACCAACTTCATAGTGTGAAGCCAAAACATGGGAAGGGAGGTGGTTGCACGCCTGGCTACGAGAGTCTCCTACTGTTATAATTAAATCATAAAATATATTTTTTTAGATTTAATTATTTAATTATTTTTTAATTTTTATAATATTTTAATTAAATTTTTATGATTTAAAAATTTATAATTAAATCTTTATATTAGAGAATCATTTAAAATTAAATTTTTATTAATTTTTATTTAAAAAAATATCTTTAGAATATTTACTCTTTGAATATTTAATTGATGTGCGTGCATTTTTAGTATTTTTTATTTTAATAAATTTATTAAGAACTTCTGTAGATAATCAATAAATTAAGGTTAGAATAAATATTATTTTGATTAGTTGAATTTTATTAATTACAAAAAATAAAAAAATAGAAAGAAATAGAATAAAAATGAGGATGCAGGGCAAGAAACAGAAAGTTTTCTGTAATTAACAGAAAGCATCCTAAAAGAAAAAGCTCTCTAGAAGAAGGGTGTGGGGACAACTCTCACGTTATGCGTACGTGTGCTCCACGCATACGCGTGACCATCACGCTCCACGTAGGACGCTAGGGTTTTCACGTACTATGTTAGCATAATTTTCATGTCACGCGTACGCGTGACAACCACCTTTCACGTAGTATGTTGAAGATCTCACGTACAACGTAGCAAGCACGCGTACGCCCAACAAAATATTTTTTGGGCACGCGTATGCGTCATTAGATTTTTACATCGTACGTGAAATTTTTCATGTACAACTCCAAGAAAGCCCTTCCAGAACCTTAACTTAAGACCTTTTACTTTTCAAATTTTAAATCTTTGAAGGATCATTCACAAGCTCATCAAATGCTGACGATTACTAATGATCCCAAACAATCAAGGGAGATCTTCTCGGTGGAAAATAATTAGAAAAAGATTTGATTTTGTTTAGTTTTAATTTAATTTTGAATTTTAAATTTTGAATTCGGTTATCTTTAGATTAGTATTTAAGACAAAGGGAGACACTTTATTTGGGGACTCTTTTCTCTTTTTCACCACTTTACAATTTTTCAATTTCTTAAGGATTTCAAGAACAAGCATAAGTTTCTAACTCTTCTAGGTTAAGGTAAGGAGCTCTGTTAATCTATGGATTAATGCAATTACTTTTTCTGTTTCTAATTCATGTAATTGATTCCCTTTTAAGAAACGGTTTTCGTTCTTCATCTCAAAAGGGTTTGAATGTGTTGGGAAACAATTCTTCTCTGACTTGAATTTTATTAATCTTTTGAAAAATTGATTGATTAAATTAAGCTTGAAAACCGATTCTCATAATTTGTAAGTTTTGAAACTGGATTGATAAGTGATATAGAATCAACTATGTTAAACTCTTATAAATAGTGTCATTTTATAAATCAGAAATGTTCTTTAACTCTTTTTTTGATTAAGTGACTAAGGAATTAACATTAAATTAGGTTAAAGAGAAATTGAATCACCAAAAGATTGGAGTTTAATTACAAATGATTTGCCATAAAAGAATCGTTGCATGATTAGAATGGAAATTGAAAAGTATTGATTCAGATGATTAACATCTCTGAAACCTTAGCTTTCTCAAATATATATTTTTTCTATACTCACTGTTTGCTTCTGTTTTACTTCATTCAATTTCTGTTTATAATTAATTGCTTTCAAAACCCTAAATTATTAGTCCGACTAGATTAATTAATTAATTTTACTTTCTTGATCTGTTAATTTTTGTAGGATCAACGCTCATTCACTTAAGTTTATTATTTGATACGATCCGATGCACTTGCTGGTATTTTGTAATTTGTACAAATTTACCATCAAATTTTTGATGCCATTGCCAAAGATTAATTGAAATTGATAACTTCGAATTGTTTAAATTAGATATTTTTCAAGTTATTTAAATTTTTTATTTTATAATTTTTTTTTTACGTTAGTTTTTTTTACGTCCCTCTCCGCGTTTTTCTTTTTAATTTTTTTTATTTCAATTTTATTTTTTTCTTCTCGTTTTTATTATTATTTTACCATTTTTTTATTTTATTTTTTTATTTTTTTCGTTTCCTTTTTTTTCCTCTTACATAAGTTCTTTTGTCATTATTTATTTAAAAAAAATTTCTGTTTTTTTTAAATTAGCTTTTTTTGGTAAAGTTAAAAATTTAAAACATAAAATTTGAATTTAAGTTGGTGTTTTTTTTTGAAAATATATATATTTTTAAATTTAAAATTTAAAATTTAATTTTTTTAAGATATAATTAGAGTTTAAGTTTGGTATCCTTTTTTAATTTTAAATTTAAAAGATTTGAATTCAAATCTATTTGATGTAAATTTTAAATTTATAAGTTTGTTAGTTAGTTATTTAAAGTACATAATTAATTTAAGAAATTAAGTTTGGTGTTTTAATTTTTAAATTTTGAATTTTTAAATCTATTTTCTAATCTTTAATTTAGATTTAGTTCTTTTTGTTTTTTATTATTTTTTTATTTTATTTCTTCTTTAAAAAAATTTATATTTACTATTTATTTTATTTTTCTTCTGAGAATTTCCTTCGGTACTGTGAAAAGAGTTTCAGTTTAATTTTTTTGTTGGTTTTATCTATGCAGTATAACAAGATTAAGAACTCTTCAGCGGCATGGACAACAAGCTAGAAACTAAAGAGTCGAAGAAGAGACTGAAAAAGTGTTTGAGGAAGAATTCTCAGAACCACACATGGCTGATAATGTGAATGACAATGTCAACCTACCTAAGAAGACTCTTGGGTCTTACATTAATCCCAACCCAGAAAATTGTAGAAGTAGCATCATCACGTCTACTGTCAGAGCCAATAATTTTGAAGTGAAGTCACAGCTTGTCACATTGGTTTAACAGAACTGTCAATTCAATGGAAGTCCATAGGAGGATCCGAATCTATTTATATCCAACTTTCTGCAGATTTGTGATGCGGTCAAGACAAATAATGTTTCATCTGAAGTATATCGTCTGCTGCTCTTCTCTTTTGCTGTAAGGGATCTAGCTAAACAATGGCTAGAGAATCAACGTAAGGAGCGTATAGCTATACGGGAAGATTTGGTCAATAAATTCTTAAATAAGTTCTTCCCACCTCAAAGACTTACTAAGCTCAGAATTGACGTTCAGACCTTCAGAAAGCAAGAAGGAGAATCCTTATATGAAGCTTGGAAGAGGTTTAAAGAGATGCTCAGAAAATATTTGGATGATATATTTTCTGACTGGATCCAGCAGCAGATATTTTATGATGGGATCACTCTCACCTCACGGATGTCAGTGGACAATTTGGCTGGAGGTTCTTTATATATGAAGATGACCACTGAAGAAGCACAAGAATTGATTGAGATGGTGGCCAACAATCAATATCTCTCTACTCTTCTGAAAGATCATCAAGGAAAGAAGTCATGGAGTTAGGTGTTTTGGATACACTCTTGGCTAAGAACAAAATTGTGTCCTAGCAAATAAATGCAATCAATCAACATCTAAGAGGAATGCAAGTGTCAGCAGTGAACTCTCAAAAGATAAATTCTACAGGTGAAGGCATGGAGTATGGACAACCATCTCCAAAGCAAGTGAATTACATGGAGAATCCTTCAATACAATCTCAAAATGACCCTTACTCCAACACCTTTAACCCAGGATGGAGAAACCACTCAAACTTTGGATGAAAAAACCAAAACCAGAGACCAAACCAGTTTAACAACACCCACAAACCCATCAGTTTAACAACAACCAACATCATACCTTCAATCACCACAACATAAGTAACCCTTCTTTGAACCATACCCACTAATCACCGTCCTCCTCACAACCAACCCAGCAGAATTCACAGAGGCTTTCTAGTCTTGAGCTTGCCCTAGAAAAATTATCTCAGAACACACTAGCATTCATGAAAGAAACCAAAAGCTTTAGGAAGGAAACAAGAACTAATTTCCAGAATCAAGGTGCTTCAATTAGGAACTTAGATGTGAAAGTAGGCCAAATTACTCAACAGTTGGAGACAGCCACAAATGTTCTCCTCAGTGACATAATTCCAAACCCAAGGAAGGAGTACAAGGCTATTTACTTGAGAAGTGAAAAGGTGGTAGGAGAAGAAAAGATGGAAGAAACCAAGAAGAAGGAGTTCACTGTTGGAGTAAGAAAAGAAGCTCCAGAGGATATTAATCTTCAAGAAAAGCACGTGCAACCTACTCTCCAGCAACCTATTCAAGCCACAGAAGCCACACCAAAAGACAGAATTCTAGTGCATGAGTACAAGCCAAGAATTCCATATCCTCAAAGGCTCCAAAGAGAAAACAAGGAGAAGCAATATTCTAAATTCTTGGAGATATTCAAGACTTTGTACATCAACATTTCATTCATAGAAGCTCTTGAACAAATGTCTTTATATGCAAAATTTATGAAGGATTTATTGTCCAAGAAGAAATCATTGAAGGAAGGTCAAACCGTTGTAATGACTAAGGAGTGTAGTGCAATTATTCAACGAAACTTTCCAACAAAGAAGAAAGATCCAGGAAGTTTTCAAATTCCTTGCATTATTGGCAATACTACCTTTGATAGAGCTTTATATGAATTAGGAGCAAGTATTAATCTAATGCCTTTATCTGTGATGAAGAGATTGCAAATTCAAGAGCTGAAGCCCACACACATAGCTCTATAAATGGCAAACAAATCAATCAAGCATGCACATGGAGTGGTTGAAAATGTCTTGATCAAAGTGGGTAAATTCTTTCTCCCAGTGGATTTTGTCATTCTTGACATGGAGAAAGATAAAGATGCCTCAATCATTCTAGGAAGGCCTTTCCTAGCCACTGAAAGAGCCCTTATTAATGTTGAAAAGGGTGAGTTAATGCTAAGGGTGTATAATGAACATCAAGTCTTTTATGTTTTCAAGACCATACATCATTCAAGTGATCAAAAGAATTATATGAAGGTTGAAGCCAACAATCCAAACTTAAAGGAACCACCCAATGAAGTAATCCCAAAGACTTCTGTTTCATGCTTGAGTAGAATAGAAGAGAAAAAGAAGGTACATCAAGTTGGAAATTCAATTGAAACTCACAAGAGCTTGCAACCAACACCTTCCTTTGCAATCAACAAACCTCCTGACATCGACCCTAAGTTTGGTGTCAGGTGTGCATCAAACAAGGAGGAGGCTCCAAAGAAGAAAGTACCTAGAGGGTGGAGGAACAAGAAAATTTCTATTGGAGGCTTTTCACCCGGACACAAAGTAGTGCTATCTCACCACCCAATATTGCCATACACAGTAAGCAGAGTTCTTTCCTTTGAGCATCTCGAACTAACATATGAAGACACAGGAAGAAAGTTCAAGGTGAGAGGAGATGAGGTGAAGCACTATCAACCTCAACCTTAGCAAGGAACAACCGTCAAGCTAGTGATGTTAAAGAAGCACTTGTTGGGAGGCAACCCAATGCTTAGTATCCTTTAATTTAATTTAATTTAATTTAATTTTACTTTATTTTCTTTTATTTCATAATTGTTTTTCCACAATAACTATCACTTGAGTTTGTTTGTGTGTATATTACTTGTGATCTACTCAGGAATTCAGGAAATCTCTATAAGCTTCAACATCATCAAGACTATTGCTCTTATCAGGGTTGTGTATGTGTTTATAGAATAAGTTTGGTGTGCTACACCAACCTCATATCTCATTGGGTACTTGGTCTAGTTCACATAGATGGTATCACACTCAGTTTGGTGTTGCTACATTTACCATGCAAACACATTTACAACCTCATCATTCTACCTTATTTTAGCTTCAATTTCAGTCTGTCTTGATTTAGGTTTCTTTTACATTAAATAGACCTCTGCATTAATTAAATTCTTTCACTTGATAATCCTGTTTTACATTAAATAGACCTCTACAATTATTCTAAGTTTGGTGTTAGAAACTATGCTCTACATAGCCTAAAAAGTGATCAAGAAAAAGAAGAGAAAGGCAGCAAAAATTAAGGTTGTTTCTTTCCCTTTTTTAATATGCATGTGTTTCAATTTTTTTTATCTTATATAATGCATTTAAAATTTTTAAATATCTTGTCCATTACAACCCACAATTATTAATTGTGCTTGCTCCTGAATGTAAGTAATGAGTCATGTGCTGAAAAAAAAAACAAAAAAAAAACATGAAATAATCATAAAAGAGCATGACAAAGTGAGTTTGGAAAACTAAATTAACTAAGAGTGTTCAACATGATTTGAGCCACACTGCTTGAGGCTTTAGTTTAGAAGACTCTTATGGGATCCTTATACTTCATAGTACCTTGAAAAAGCAACAATATAAGAAATAATAAGCAAAAAAATGGGGTTATGAGAGAAACCAAAGGCTCTGAGTACCACTGACTAAAGAAAGTGATAGAAAAACAAGCTCAAAGAGCATTCTAGTCAAGTGCTTATGGTGCTTATGTATCAAACTAAAAGTTTGAAGAACAAAGCATTTAGAAGTCACAGTTAGACTTAAGGTGCAAAGCACCCCCTTAAAATGAGAAAGCCAAAGGCTCTGAGCACCAATGGTGGGGAAGAATGAAAGAAAAATAAGCTCAAGGAGCTCTCCAACTATGTGATTGTGGTGTTTATGTTTCAAGCTAAAACCTTGAAAACAAAATATTTAGAGTCACAGAAAGGCTCAAGGTACAAAGCACCCAATGAACTTAAAAGGTGAAAAGAAAGTAAATAAGTTGCTTCAAGGTGATGAATCAAGAAAGGTTTCCATAATCTAATCTGGACAGAAGCCTTGAAAGATTACATTCGATTGTGTTGAATTGTGCATAAGTGAAACGGTCAACCAAACTCATTTAGATTGCAATCCTTTACCCCTGTTTCATAAGTTTATGATATTTGCATTAAGCCATGATTCTTTGCTTGCTTGGGAACAAGCAAGATTTTATATTTGGTGTTATGATGTATGTGCATCTTTAGTGTTTTTCCTTCTTTATTTTAATTGATTTATTAAGAATTTTTGTGGATAATCAATAAATTTAAGGTTAGAATGGATATTATTTTGATTAGTTGAATTTTATTGGTTACAGAAAATTTTACTAGGAAAACAAGAAGAAACAAAATAGAAATGAGGATGGAGAGCAAGAAACAAAAAGCTTTCTATAATTAACAGAAAGCTTCTTGGAAGAAGAAGCTCTCTGGAAGAAGAAAGAGTGCAGGGCGTGGGGACAACTCTCACATCACGCGTACGCGTGACCATCACACTCCACATACAATGCTAGGGTTTTCACGTACTATGTTGGCATAATCTTCATGTCATGCATACGCATGACCTCACGCGTACACGTGACAACCACCTCTCACGTAGTACGTTGAAGATCTCACATACAACGCAGTAAGCACGCGTACGCGTGGGCCACGCGTACGCACAACAAAAAACTTTTTGGTACTCACGCGTACGCGTGAGGCACGCGTACGCGTGAGGCACGCGTACGTGTCATTAGATTTTTACATCGTACGTGGAATTTCCCACGTATAACTCCAAGAAAGCCCTTCCAGAATCTCAACTCAAGACCTTCTACTTTTCAAATTTTAAATCTTTGAAGGATCATTTACAAGCTCATCAAATGCTGACGGTTACTAAAGATTACAAGCAATCAAGGGAGATCTTCTCGGTGGAAAATAATTAGAAAAAGATTTGATTCTGTTTAGTTTTAATTTAATTTTGAATTTTGAATTTTGAATTCGGTTATCTTTAGATTAGTATTTAAGGCAGAGGGAGACACATTGTTAGGGGACTCTCTTCTCTTTTTCACCACTTTACAATTTTTCAATTTCTTAAGGATTTCAAGAGCAAGCATGAATTTCTAATTCTCCTAGGTTAAGGTGAGGAGCTCTGTTAGTCTATAGATTAATGCAATTACTTTTTCTGTTTCTAATTCATGCAATTGATTCTTCTTTAAGAAATAGTTTTCGTTCTTCATCTCAAATGGGTTTGAATGTATTAGGAAACAATTATTCTCTGACTTGAATTTTATTAATCTTTTGGAAAATTGATTGATTAAATTAAGCTTGAAAATCAATTCTCATAATTTGTAAGTTTTGAAACTAGATTGATAAGTGACATAGAATCAACTAGGTTAAACACTTATAAATTGTGTGGTTTTATAATTCAGAAACGTTCTTCAACTCTTTTCTTGATTAAGTGACTGTGGGATTAGCATTAAATTAGGTTAAAGAGAAACTGAATCACCAAGAGATTGGAGTTTAATTACTAATGATTTGCCATAAAAGAATTGTTGCATTATTAGAATGGAAATTGAAACGTATTGATTCAGACGATTAACATCTCTGAAACCTTAGCTTTTTCAAAAATATATTTTTTTCTATACTCACTATTTACTTCTGTTTTACTTTATTCAATTTCTGTTTATGATTAATTGCTTTCAAAACCCTAAACAATTAATTTTGCTTGCTTGATCCGTTAATCTTTGTGGGATCGACCCTGAGGTTACTACTTAATATGACCCGGTGCATTTGCCAGTGTTTTGTGGTTTGTAAAAATCTGCGATCACTAATAAAATTCATTTTGCATCAAACATAAAATGAATATTCTAAAAATTGTATCTTTTTAACTAAAAAAAATTAAAATGACATAATTAAAAATTTTTAAATAGACTCAATTACAAATTTTTAAATTTTAAAGGCTTGATTTACAAATTTTTAAATTTTAAAGACTTGATTAAAAGTTTAATAAAATTATAAACATTAGTTGAAGTAACTAGGTCTATTTATATATCTGGTTATCACATATTCCATTAATTTGGATCGAAAAATTGTAATCCTCTCTTTATAATATTGATCTGTCCATTATATCTCATACTAACTAACGCTATAAATCGGCAACGTGCTAAACAAAACTAAACATTAAGGAACCCTTATCCTGTATGAAGAGTAAAATGGTTATAATTCACCTCCGAAATACACAGAAATTACAATAAGGTCAAATGCCCTAATCAAATTATGCGGAGTAGCTCTCTCCTTTCTTCTCTCTTCTTTTACCTCGCAGCGCAACTCTCTGACGAGCGGATAATTTATACGCTTTTTGGCATTGTTTTTAGGTAGTTTTTAGTATGATTTAGTTAGTTTTTAGTATATAATTATTAGTTTTTATGAAAAAAATCACATTTTTGGACTTTATATGATTTTGTGTGTTTTTCTGTGATTTCAGGTATTTTCTGGCTGAAACTGAGGGACCTGAGCAAAAATCTTATTCAGAGGCTGAAAAAGGACTGCAGATGCTGTTGGATTCTGACCTTCCTGCAATCGAAATGAATTTTCTGGATCTACAGAAGCCCAATTGGAGCGCTCGCAATTGCGTTGGAAAGTAGACATCTTGGGCTTTCCAGCAATATATAATAGTCCATACTTTACCCGAGTTTTGATAACGCAAACTGGCATTTTAACGCTAACTTTCTACCATTTTCTGGCGTTAAACGCCAAAACTGGCATAAAAGCTGGAGTCAAACGCCCAAACTGGCACCAGAGCTGGCGTTTAACTCCAAGAAAAGTCTATGCACGTGAAAACTTCAATGCTTAGCCCAAGCACACACCAAGTGGGCCCCGGAAGTGGATTTCTGCATCATTTACTTATCTCTGTAAACCCTAGGTTACTAGTCATTATAAATAGGACCTTTTACTATTGTATTTTCATCGGACTATCTTTGTATCACTATTGATCTCTTGATCACATTTAGGGGGCTGGACATTCGGCCATGCATGGACCTTCATCACTTATGTATTTTTCAACGGTGGAGTTTCTACACCTCATAGATTAAGGTGTGGAGCTCTGCAGTTTCTCATGAATTAATGCAATTACTACTGTTTTCTATTCAATTCAAGCTTATTCTTATTCTAAGATTTTCATTCGCACTTCAATATGATGAATGTGATGATCAAGTGACACTCATCACCATTCTCACTTATGAACGTGTGCCTGACAACCACTTCCGTTCTACCTGAAAACAAGCTTGAATGTATATCTCTTGGCCTCCTGGTCCATGACGCATGGTTGCCTCTCCTAACAACAGAGCCTTCCATTTCGTGAGATCAGAGTCTTCGTGGTATAAGCTAGAATCAATTGGCAGCATTCTTGAGATCTGGAAAGTCTAAACCTTGTCTGTGGTATTCCGAGTAGGATCTGGGATGGGCTGACTGTGACGAGCTTCAAACTCATGACTGTTGGGCGCAGTGACAGTGTACAAAAGGATCATTGGATCTTATTCCAACACAAGTGAGAACCGACAGATGATTAGCCCTACGTAACCTGTAGCCGGACCATTTTCACTGAGAGGACGGACGGTAGCCATTGACAACGGTGATCCCCCAACATACAGCTTGCCATGAAAAGGAATACGCATAACTGGATGAAAGCAGTAGGAAAGCAGGGATTCAAAAAGAACAAAGCATCTCCATATGCTTATCTGAAATTCCTACTAATGAATTACATAAGTATCTCTATCTTATTTTATGTTTTATTTATCTTTTAATTATAAAAACCCTATAACCATTTGAATATGCCTGACTGAGGTTTACAAGATGACCATAGCTTGCTTTAAGCCGACAATCTCCGTGGGATCGACCCTTACTCACGTAAGGTATTACTTGGATAACCCAGTGCACTTGCTGGTCAGCTGTGCGGAGTTGTGAAGAAAGTGTGTGAATCACGATTTCGCATACCAAGTTTTTAGCGTCGTTGCCGTGGATTGTTCGAGTTTGGACAACTGACGGTTCATCTTGTTGCTTAGATTAGGTATTTTTCTTTTTATTTTTTTTCTTCAGAATTTTTAAGAATGAATTCTAGAGTTTCAAATGATGCTTTTATCATCACAGGAGCCTTTTTGATTCCCATCAATTTGGCTGTTGTATGTAATGCTCTGCTAAAGCTTGGCTAGTCATGTCTAATCTTTTTAGACTGAAGTTTTAGACTAACATTGCATGATTCCTGGAATTCTTATTAAAAATTTTGAGTTTCTTATTTTCTTTTTCAAAATAATTTTTGAAAGAAATACAAAAAAATTTCTAAAATCATAAAACAAAAAATAATAACATTTTATATTTCTTGTTTGAGTCTAGTGTCAATTTTTGAGTTTGGTGTCAATTGCATGTTTTTATTCTTCTTGCATTTTTCGAAAGTGTGTTCTTGTGTTCTTCATTGATCTTCAAGTTGTTCTTGATGATTTTCTTTGTCTGATCTTTAAATTCTCTTGTTTTGTGTCTTTTGTTGTTTCTCATGTGTATTCTCAAATTGTTAGTGTCTCTAGTATGAAAATTTCTAAGTTTGGTGTCTTGCATGTCTTTCTTTTCTTAAAAATTTTTAAAAATATGTTCTTGATGTTCATCATGATCTTCATAGTGTTTTTGATGTTCATCTTGACATTCAAAGTGTTCTTGCATGCATTCTTTGTTTTGATCTTAGTTTTTCATGTTTAATTTCATTCTATAGTTTTTCTCTCTCATCATTAAAAATTCAAAAAAATTCAAAATTATGTCTTTTCAAGTCAATAATACAGAGAATTGAAGATTCAGAACATACAGCAGAGGAATCACAGAGAAAAAATTGGGCGTTTAACGCCCAAGGAGGTAGCCAAGTGGGCGTTAAACGCCAGAATGGATAGAATGGACGTTTAACGCCATGATAACACCAGGGAGGTAATTTTGTTTTCAATTCAAATATTTTTCAATTTTTCAAGTTTTAAAACTAATTTTTCAAAATCTTATATTTTTCATATCCTCTCTTATCAATCATATCTTTTTCAAAATCAAATCTTCTTCATTTTTCTTTTAATATTTTCGAAAATCCTTGCTAACATTTAATGTTGTGATTCAAAAATTTCAAGTTTGTTACTTTCTTATTAAAAAAGGTTCAATATTTGAATTTTAGAATCATATCTTTTAATTTCTTGTTAGTCAAGTCATCAATTTTAAAAATCAAATCTTTTTTAAATTGGTTTTTAAAAATAACTTTTTAAATCATATCTTTTTCAAATCACATATTTTTAAATTCTAATTTCAAAATCTCTTTCTAACTTCTTATCTTTTCAAAATTTACTATTTCAAAATCTTTTTCAAAACCACCTAACCACTTTCTCACTTTTAATTTTCAAAAAACCATCAACCACTTCTTCAAAATTCTTTTTAATTATTTTAAATTTTTTTTTATTTAAAAAATTGTTTTCGAAAATTCCTCCCTCTCACCTCCTTCTATTTAAGGACTAACACTTCTCCTCAATTAACAATTCGGACTCTATCCTTCTTTATATGTTCGAAATCTTCTCTATCTACTTTATCCCTCTATTCCTATTTTCCATACCTTCTTATTCTATTCTCTTTCATATTAGCATGAACAAGGACAAAGGCATTCTTGTTGAAGCTAATCCTGAACCTGAAAGGACCTTAAAGAGAAGCTAAGAGCAGCTAAAGCACAACTCTCTGAAGAAGACTTGACAGAAAATTTTGAAAAGGAAGCAGACAAAACAGCCATGGCCGAACCCAACAACAATAATGCAAGGAAGGTGCTTGGTAACTTTACTGCACCTACTCCCGACTTCTATAGGAGAAACATCTCTATTCCTGCCATTGGAGCAAACAACTTTGAGCTTAAGCCTCAATTAGTTTCTCTGATGCAACAGAATTGCAAGTTTCATGGACTTCCATTGGAAGATCCTCATCAATTCTTGGCTGAATTTTTGCAAATATATGACACTGTTAAGACCAATGGAGTTGATCTCGAGGTCTACAGACTTATGCTTTTCTCTTTTGCTATTAGAGACAAAGCTAGTATATGGTTGAACTCACAACCTAGAGACAGCCTGAACTCTTGGGAAAAGCTGGTCAATGCTTTCTTAGCTAAATTCTTTCCACCTCAAAAGATGAGTAAGCTTAGAGTGGAAATTCAAACCTTCAAACAGAAGGAAGGTGAATCCATCTATGAAGCTTGGAAAAGATACAAGCAATTGATCAGAAGGTGTCCTTCTGACATGCTTTCAGAATGGAGCATCATAGGTATCTTCTATGATGGTCTGTCTGAGTTATCCAAGATGTTATTGGACCATTCTGCAGGCGGATCTATTCATCTGAAGAAAACACCTGCAGAAGCCCAGGAACTCATTAAAATGGTTGCAAATAACCAGTTCATGTACACTTCTGAAAGAAATCCTGTGAACAATGGGACAACTCAGAAGAAAGGAGTTCTTGAGATTGATACTCTGAATGCCATATTGGCTCAGAACAAATTATTGACTCAGCAAGTCAATATGATTTCTCAGAATCTGATTGGATTGCAAGCTGCATCCAGCAGTAATAAAGAAGCATCTTCTGAAGAAGAAGCTTATGATCCTAAGACCCTGCAATGGAAGAGGTGAATTACATGGGAGAACCCTATGGAAACACCTATTATCCTTCATGGAGAAATCATCCAAATCTCTCATGGAAGGACCAACAGAAGCCTCAACAAGGCTTCAACAACAATAATGGTGGAAGAAATAGGTTTAGCAATAGCAAGCCTTTTCCATCATCCTCTCAACAACAGAAAGAGAACTCTGAGCAGAGTCGTTCTGGCTTAGCAACCATAATCTCTGATCTATCTAAGACCACGCTAAGTTTCATAAATGAAATAAGATCCTCCATTAGAAATTTAGAGGCACAAGTGGGTCAGCTGAGTAAAAAGGTTACTGAAACTCCTCCTAGCACTCTCCCAAGCAATACAGAAAAAATCCCAAGAGAGAGTGCAAGGCCATAACCATAACCAACATGGCTGAACTTGGAGAGAGTAAGGAGGACGTGATTCCCAGTGAGAAAAACCTCATGGGATGTCCTCTGAACGAAAAGAAGTTCCCCTTTGAGGAACCAAGGGAATCTAAGGCTCATACAGAGACCATAGAGATTCCATTGAACCTACTTCTGCCATTCATAAGCTCTGATGAGTATTCTTCCTCTGAAGAGGATGAAGATATTACTGAAGAGCAAGTTGCTAAGTACCTTAGAGCAATCATGAAGCTGAATGCCAAGTTATTTGGTAATGAGACTTGGGAGGATGAACCCCCTTGCTCACCAATGAGCTGAATGACTTGATTAGGCAGACATTACCTCAGAAGAAACCGGATCCTGGAAAATTCTTAATACCTTGTACCATAGGCACCATGACCTTTGAGAAGGCTTTGTGTGACCTGGGGTTAGGCATAAAGCTCATGCCGCTCTCTGTAATGGAAAAACTAGAAATCTTTGAGGCACAAGCTGCAAGAATCTCGCTAGAGATGGCAGACAGATCCTTGAAACAGGCTTACGGACTTATAGAGGATGTTTTAGTGAAGGTTGAGGGTCTTTACATCCCTGCTGACTTCATAATCCTGGACACTGGGAAGAATAAGGATGAATCTATCATCCTAGGTAGACCCTTCCTAGCCACAGCAAAAGCTGTGATTAATATTGACAGAGGAGAGTTGGTCCTTCAAGTGAATGAGGACTACCTTGTGTTCAAGGCTCAAGGATTTCCTTCTGTACACATGGAGAAGAAGCATGAAAAGCTTCTCTCAATACAGAGTCAAACAGAGCCCCCACATTCAAACTCTAAGTTTGGTGTTGAGAGGCCATCATCATGCTCTGAGTATCTGTGAGGCTCCATGAGAGCTCACTGTCAAGCTATTGACATTAAAGAAGCGCTTGTTGGGAGGCAACCCAATTTTTACTTATCTATGTTGAATTTATATTTTCCATTGTTATTTTATGTTTTCTTTAGGATGATGATCATGTGGAGTCACAAAAACAAAAGCAACAATCAAAAACAGCATTGAAAACAGCACACCCTGAAGGATGAGCTTACTGGCATTTAAACGCCAGTAAGGGTAGCAGAATGGGCGTTAAACGCCCAGTCTGGCACCATTCTGGGCATTTAATGCCAGAAAAGGGCACTAGACTGGTGTTTAACGCCAGAAAAGGGCACCAAGCTGGCGTTAAACGCCAGAAAGGGAAGAAAAGCTGGCATTAAACGCCAGAAATGGGCAGCAACCTGGCGTTTAACGCCAGGATTGGCACTCAAAGGGGCGTTTACATGCCAAAACGGTGCAGGGATGAGAAACCCTTGATACCTCAGGATCTGTGGATCCCACAGGATCGCCACCTACCTTAACTCACTCTCTCTTCTTCACACCTTCCCATAACACCCTTCCCCAATTATCCCTCACCAATCACCTTTATTTCTCTTCCCCACCTCCACCCACTCTTCCCCAAAAACCCCACCCACCTCACCATTCAAATTCAAATCCTTTCCCTCCTAAACCCAACCCCTAATACACGAACCCTACCCTCTCTTTCCACTCCTATATAAACCCCTCATCCATCCTTCAAATTCACATAAACACTTCTTCTCCCCCTTGGCCGAACCACTCATAACACTCTATCTCCTCCATTTCTTCTTCTTCTTCATCCTTCTTTCTTCTTTTGCTTGAGGAGAAGTGATAAACCCCATTTGTAGGGTTTATCTTGTATTGATTTTAGGAGATTTTAATACCTTTTACCCACATTTATTCAATTAATTAGCATGATTTTGTGATTATCTCTTTATTTGTGTTTAGATGTGAAAACATGCTTTTTAGGCCTTTAACTTGATGATTTTAATCTTCCTTTGATTCCACTAGATGCCTTGATGTGTTTGATAGTGATTTCAGATTGAAAAGGCTAGGAATAGATCAAAGGAGTGAAGAGAAAAGCATGCAAAATGGAGAAATCATGGAAAAAGCCAAAGATTTGGACTGACCCATGGATGCGCGCGTGCACCAGGCGCTTACACACACCTTGCGAATTACCCCATGGACGCGTACGCGTGCTGTGCGCGTACGTGTCGATGCTGATACTTGATTTTTAAGTGAATTTGCACCCAACCAATTCTCAAGGGTTGTGAGGCCCAATCCCAACCAACTTTGGCGCCTAAACTGCTAGTTAAAGCCAAGGATTGAAGAGCAAAGGGGGATTCACTCACTTTTGATCATTCACACTCATTAGGATTAGTTTAGAGTTATTTTTAGAGAGAGAAGCTCTCACTTCTCTCTAGGCTTAGGATTAGGATTAGGTTTAGTTCTTAGATCTAGATTTAGATTCATGCTTTCTTCTACTTCTACCTTTCAATTCTTTGTTGTTACATTCATCATTCTTCTATTCTTTTGTTGTAATTTCCTTTATGTTGTTTCTATGCTTTGTTGTAGATCTACTCTTGTTCCTTCTCTTTTCTTTCAATTCAATTTGAGGTAATTCAAAATAATTGTGTTTCTTTTGATTGTTGTTGTTAATTCCTTGCAATAAATGTTGTTAAATTCTATTCTTGTTGTCAATTTGCTTTGCTTTTCTTTTGTAACTTTCAAGTGTTTGATGAAATACTTGGTTGGATTTTAGGGGTTTCTACTTGTGACAAACAAATTTTTGTATGAAAGGATTATTGCTTGGTTTAGGAACTATACTTCGACGAGATTTCATTTGTGAAATTCTAAACCATCAAAAATCAAATCATCAAAATGGCGCCGTTGCTGGGGAGTTGCAATGGTGTTATGTTATTGGTTATTGTACATATGTGAATAGTGTGAATATCTTGCTTTTTGCCTTATGTGCTAGTTGTAGAATTTTGTTTCTCTTGTTTTCTATTAGCTTTTGATTTTATTTTCTCTTTTCACCATGAATTCTCACTTTGCCTATGAGTGTGGTTACAACTATGTTGTAGGAAATGGAGATTACAATGAAGAGATGTATCAAGGATGGGATAACCAAAGTTGGAAGGACCCATATGCATATGATCAATCTTCATAGCAACAACCTCTACCAATGCACTATGAAGAAGAGCCATTCTATGATGCATACCAATCCAATGGCTATGGTGAATCTCCTTGTGACTTTCAAAAACCACCACCATATTTCTATGAGCCTGGTGCACGAATTTGTGATCCGCACAACTAACCAGCAAGTGCACTGGTTGTCCAAGTAATACCTTACGTGAGTAAGGGTCGATCCCATGGAGATTATTGGTTTGAATCAAGCTATGTTTATCTTATTATTCTTAGTCAGGATATTAATTAAAATTATCAGTTGGAATTATTAGATTGGAAAAATAAAAGAGAATAAAAGCGTTACTTGTTGTGCAGTAATGAGAAATATGTTGGAGTTTTGGAGATGCTTTGTCCTCTGAACTTCAACTCTTCCTTGAAATCCTTTTCCACACGCAAAGTCCCTTCCATGGCAAGCTCTATGTAGGGTGTCATCGTTGTCAATGGCTACTTCCCATCCTCTCATTGAAAACGTTCCTATGCTCTGTCACAGCACGGCTAATCATCTGTCGGTTCTCAATCAGGTTGGAATAGAATCCATTGATTCTTTTGCATTTGTCACTAACGCCCAGCCTTCAGGAGTTTGAAGCTCGTCACAGTCATTCAATCCCAGAATCCTACTCAGAATACCACAGACAAGGTTTAGACTTTCCGAATTCTCATGAATACCGCCATCAATCCGGCTTATACCACGAAGATTCTGAGTAATGAATCTAAGAGATACTCATTCAATCTGATGTAGAACGGAGGTGGTTGTCAGGCACACATTCATGGATTGAGGGAGGTGATGAGTGTCACGGATCATCACCTTCTCCATAATTAAGCGCGAATGAACATCTTAGATAAGAATAAGCGTGTTTGAATGGAAAATAAAGGAATTGTATTAATTCATCGAGACGCTGCAGAGCTCCTCACCCCCAACAATGGAGTTTAGAGACTCATGCCGTCAAAAAGTATGTAATTCAGATCTGAAAAAATGTCATGAGGTACAAAATAAGTCTCTAAAAGTTGTTTAAATAGTAAACTAGTAACCTGGGTTTACAGAAAATGAGTAAACTGAGATAATCGGTGCAGAAATCCACTTTTGGGGCCCACTTGGTGTGTGCTGGGGCTGAGACTAAAGCTATCCACGAACTGAGGCTTTTCTTGGAGTTGAACTCCAAGTTATAACGTGTTTTGGGCGTTCAACTCCGGATCATGACGTGTTTCTGGCGTTTAACTCCAGACAGCAGCATGTACTTGGCGTTCAACGCCAAGTTGCGTCGTCTATCTTCGCGCAAAGTATGGACTATTATATATTGCTGGAAAGCCCTGGATGTCTACTTTCCAACGTCGTTGAGAGCGCGCCAATTGGACTCCTGTAGCTCCAAAAAATCCATTTCGAGTGCAGGGAGGTCAGAATCCAACAGCATCAGCAGTCCTTTTCAGCCTAACTCAGATTTTTGCTCAGCTCCTTCAATTTCAGCCAGAAAATACCTGAAATCACAGAAAAATACAGAAACTCATAGTAAAGTCCAGAAATATAATTTTTGCCTAAAAACCAATAATATTCTACTAAAAATCAATTAAAACATACCAAAATCTACATGAAATTACCCCCAAAAAGCGTATAAAATATCCGCTCATCACAACACCAAACTTAAACTGTTGCTTTTCCTCAAGCAACTAGATAAATAAAACAGGATGAAAGAAATTAAGAAGTAATAATATCTAAGAGTTTTAAATGGAGCTCAGATTCTTATTAGATGAGCGGGGCTTGTAGCTTTTTGTTTCTGAACAGTTTTAGCATCTCCCTTTATCCTTTGAAATTCAGGATGATTGACATCCATAGGAACTCAGAATTCAGATAGTATTATTGATCCTCCTAGTGTAGTATGTTGATTCTTGAACACAGTTATTTTATGATTCTTGGCCGTGGCTCTAAGCACTTTTTTTCCAGTATTACCACCAGATACATAAATGCCACAGACACATGACTAGGTGAACCTTTTCAGATTGTGACTCAGCTTTGCTAGAGTTTCCAGTCAGAGGTGTCCAGAGCTCTTGAACACACTCTTTTTGCCTTGGATCACGACTTTAACCACTCAGTCTCAAGTTTGTAACTTGG
This sequence comes from Arachis hypogaea, assembly GCF_003086295.3. NCBI lineage: Eukaryota > Viridiplantae > Streptophyta > Magnoliopsida > Fabales > Fabaceae > Arachis > Arachis hypogaea. The sequence continues at coordinate 91,774,751 of NC_092045.1, forward strand.
ACCTGCATGCCACAAGCACATGGTTAGGGACATCTTGGTTTAGCCGCTTAGGCCTGGAACTATTTCCTTACGCCCTCCTATCCACTGATGCTCAAAGCCTTGGATCCTTTTCACCCTTGCCTTTTGGTTTTAAGGGCTGTTTGGCTTTTATTCCTTTTGATCCAAATTATATTTTTTTAACTGCTTTTTCTTGCTTCAAGAATCAATTTCATGATTTTTCAGATCATCAATAATATTTTTCGTGTTCCTCATTCTTTCAGGAGCCAATATTCATAAAATTCAAGATAAAAATTATGCACTGTTCAAGCATTCATTCAGAGAACAAAAAGTATTGCCACCTGGTGGACGAAATTGTGTTTCCTATTTTCTTGTAATTGGATTTTAGAAATTGGCACGAGTGGACACAACTCCGTTCAACTAACCAGCAAGTGTACTGGGTCGTCCAAGTAATAAACCTTACGTGAGTAAGGGTCGAATCCACAGAGATTGTTGGTATGAAGCAAGCTATGGTCACCTTGCAAATCTCAGTTAGGCAGATTAAAAATGGTTTATGGGTTTTCGAATAATTAATAATAAAAAGAAGAAATAATAAAAGGGATAGAACACTTATGCAGATTCATTGATGGGAATTTCAGATAAGCGGAATGGAGATGCTGTAGAGCTCTCGGACGCCTGCTCTCCTACTCCTTCTACTCAATCCTTCTTACTCCTTTCCATGGCAAGCTTTGTATAGGGGTTCACCATCAACTGTGGTTACTTTCATTCCTCACGGGGAAATATCCTGTGCGGCTGTCACTCGCACAGCTAACCAGTCTGGAGGCATCACCCATGGCTGATGGCTACATCCCATCCTCGCAGTGAAAACTATGCTAACGCACTCTGTCACAGTACGGCTAATCACCGGTTGGTTCCCGCTCCTACTGGAATAGAATCCCTCTTTTGCGTCTGTCACCAACGCCCAGCAGGTTAAAGTTTGAAGCACGTCACAGTCATTCATTACCGGAATCCTACTCGGAACACCACAGACAAGGTTGGACTTTCCGGATTCCCAGGATCCTACTCGGAATACCACAGACAAGGTGAGACTTTCCGGATCCTCATAAATGCCGCCATCTATCTAGCTTATACCACGAAGATTCTGTTGGGGAATCTAAGAGATACGCATTCAAGCTCTGTTGCATGTAAAACGGAAGTGGTTGTCAATCACGCGCGTTCATAAGTGAGAATGATAATGAGGGTAATTTTGACTCATCACATTCATCATGTTCTTGGGTACGAATGAATATCTTGGAATAAGAATAAGAGAGATTTGAATAAAAGATAATAGAATTTCATTAATACTTGAGGTACAGCAGAGCTCCACACCCTTAATCTATGGTGTGCAGAAACTCCACCGTTGAAAATACATAAGCAAAGAGTTCAGGCATGGCCGAATGGCCAGCCCTCTCTAACGTGATCACAGGATTCAAAATACAATCCAGGATGTCTAATACAATAGATAAATGTCCTATATATACTAGACTAGCTACTAGGGTTTACATGAGTAAGTAATTGATGTATAAATCCACTTCCGGGGCCCACTTGGTGTATGCTTGGGCTGAGCTTGATCATTCCATGAGCTAAGGCATTTCTTGGCGTCAAACTCCAGGTTATGACGTGTTTTGGGCGTTCAACTCCGGATAATGACGTTTTTCTGGCGTTTAACTCCAGACAGCAACATGTACTTGGCGTTCAACGCCAAGTTACGTCGTCATTCTTCGAATAAAGTATGGACTATTATATATTGCTGGAAAGCCCTGGATGTCTACTTTCCAACGCCGTTGAGAGCGCGCCAATTGGAGTTCTGTAGCTCCAGAAAATCCATTTCGAGTGCAGGGAGGTCAGATTCCAACAGCATCAGCAGTCCTTTTGTCAGCCTTCTTCAGAGTTTTGCTCAAATCCCTCAATTTCAGTCAGAATTTACCTGAAATCACAGAAAAACACACAAACTCATAGTAAAGTCCAGAAATGTGAATTTATCATAAAAACTAATGAAAACATCCCTAAAAGTAGCTTAAACTTACTAAAAACTATATAAAAACAATGCCAAAAAGCGTATAAATTATCCGCTCATCACAACACCAAACTTAAATTGTTGCTTGTCCCCAAGCAACTGAAAATCAAATAGGATAAAAGAAGAGAATATACTATAAATCTCATAATATCTATGAATATTAATTTAATTAGATGAGCGGGACTTGTAGCTTTTTGCTTCTGAACAGTTTTGGCATCTCACTTTTTCCTTTGTAGTTTAGAGTGACTGGTATCTCTGGGAACTCAGAATTTCAGATAGTGCTATTGACTTTCCTAGTTAAGCATGTTGATTCTTGAACACAGCTACTTATGAGTCTTGGCCTTGGCCCTAAGCACTTTGTCTTCCAGTATTACCACCGGATACACAAATGCCACAGACACATAACTGGGTGAACCTTTTCAGATTGTGACTCAGCTTTGCTAAAGTCCCCTGTTAGTGGTGTCTAGAGCTCTTAAGCACACTTTTTTGCTTTGGATCACGACTTTAACCATTCAGTCTCAAGCTTTTCACTTGGACCTTCATGACACAAGCACATAGTTAGGGACAGCTTGATTTAGCCGCTTAGGCCTGGATTTTATTTCCTTGGGCCCTCCTATCCATTGATGCTCAAAGCCTTGGATCCTTGCTACCCTTGCCTTTTGGTTTTAAGGGCTATTGGCTTTTTCTGCTTGCTTTTTCTTTTTCTTTCTCAATTTTTCGCCATTTTTTTTTCACAAGCTTTTGCTTTTTCACTGCTTTTTCTTGCTTCAAGAATCAATTTCATGATGTTTTTCAGATCATCAATAACATTTCTCTTTGTTCATCATTCTTTCAAGAGCCAACAATTTTAACACTCATAAACAACAATATCAAAAGACATATGCACTGTTCATTCATTCATTCAGAAAACAAAAATAATTGCCACCACATCAATATAATTAAATTAAATTCACTAATAATTTCGAAAATTATGTACTTCTTGTTCTTTTGAATTAAAACATTTTTCTTTTTAAGAGAGGTGAAAGACTAATGGATTTTATTCATAGCTTTAAGGCATGGTTACTCACTAATGATCATGAAGTAGAGACACAAAAACATAGATAAACATAACACTTAAAAACCGAAAACAGAAAGAAAATAAAGAACAAGGAATGAATCCACCTCTAGTGGCGTCTTCTTCTTGAAGGACCAATGATGTTCTTCAACTCTTCTATGTCCCTTCCTTGCCTTTGTTGCTCCTCCCTCATAGCTCTTTGATCTTCTCTTATTTCTTGGAGAGTGAGGGCGTGTTCATGATGTTCCACCCTTAGTTGTTCCACATTATGGCTCAAGTCTTCTAAGGAGGTACTGAGTTGCTCCCAATAGTTGTTGGGAGGAAAGTGCATTCCATGAGGCATTTGTTGATGATGAACTTCCTCATGTTCTCCTTGGGGGCCGTGAGGAACTTCCCTTGTTTGCTCCATCCTCTTCTTTGTGATGGGCTTGTCTTCTTCAATGGAGACATCTCCATCTATGATAACTCCGGCTGAATAACATAGATGGCATATGAGGTGGGGGAAGGCTAGCCGTGCCAAGTATGAAGGCTTGTCAGCTATTTTGTAGAGTTCATTAGAGATGACTTCATGAACCTCTACTTCCTCTCCAATCATGATGCTATGAATCATGATGGCCCGATCCACAGTAACTTCAGATCGGTTGCTTGTAGGGATGATGGATCTTTGGATGAACTCCAACCATCCTCTAGCTACAGGCTTGAGGTCCAGTCTTCTTAGTTGGACCGGTTTGCCTTTGGAGTCTACTCTCCATTGGGCGCCTTCCACACAAATGTCCATTAGGACTTGGTCCAACCTTTGATTGAAGTTGACCCTTCTTGTGTAGGGACGTTCATCACCTTGCATCATGGGTAGATGGAACGCCAACCTCACATTTTCTGGACTGAAATCTAAGTATTTCCCCCGAACCATTGTGAGATAGTTCTTTGGGTTCGGGTTCATACTTTGATCATGGTTTCTAGTGATCCATGCATTAGCATAGAACTCTTGAACCATCAATATTCCGACTTGTTGCATGGGGTTGGTTATGACTTCCCAACCTCTTCTTTGAATTTCATGTCGGATTTCCGGATACTCATTCTTTTTGAGCTTGAAAGGGACCTCGGGGATCACCTTCTTCTTTGCCACAACATCATAGAAGTGGTCTTGGTGGCTCTTGGAGATGAATCTCTCCTTCTCCCATGATTCGGAAGTGGAAGCTTTTGCCTTCCCTTTTCCTTTTCTTGAGGAAACTCCGGTCTTGGGTGCCATTGATGGTGAATGAAAAATAAAAAGCTTAGGCTTTTTACCACACCAAACTTAAAATTTGCTCGTCCCGAGCAAAAAAGAAAAGACGAGTAGAAGAAGAAGAAGAGAATTTGAGTAGAGGGGGAGAAGGGGGGGTTCGGCTATAGGAGAGAAGAAGGGTGGGAAATTGAATTTGAATGTAATGGAGGTAGGTGGGGTTTATGGGGAAGAGGGGATTGATGTGAATGGTGAATGGGGTAATTGGGAAGAGGAATTGATGTGATTGGTGAAGAATATTGGGAGTGGTGACATTGAAAATGAGATTTGGATTAGGAGAGTGTGATTAGGATTAAAAGAAAAAGGTAGGTGGGGATCCTGTGGGGTCCACAGATCCTGAGGTGAAAAGAAATACCATTCCTTCACCATATAGGCGTGTAGATTGCCTTCATGCACCATTCTGGCGTTCAAACGCCCATTGGTGCCTGTTCTGAGCGTTAAACGCCCATGTAATGCTTGTTTCTGGCGTTGAACGCCAGTTTCAAGGTTGTTTCTGGCGTTCAGCGCCAGATTGTCCTCTGTGTGCGCATCCTGGCGTTAAACGCCAGGATGTTGCTTGTTTTGGGCGTTCAGCGCCAGAAAGATGCTCTGTTCTGGCGTTGAACGCCGGCCAGATGCATCTTCTGGGCGTTGAACGCCGGCCCGTGCGTCCTCCAGGGTGAAAATTTTTTTCTTCTGTTTTTGACTCTGTTTTTAATTTTTTTTGATTTTTTTTTCGTGACTCCTCATGATCATGTACCTAATTCAACACAAAAATAACACCAAAACAAAATAAAATTTAGATAAATAGAATTGGGTTGTCTCCCAACAAGCGCTTCTTTAATGTCAATAGCTTGACAGTGGCTCTCATGGAGCCACAAGATGATCAAGTCAATGTTGTCTCCACACCAAACTTAGAGTTTGGATATGGAGTTTGAACACCAAACTTAGAGTTTGACTGTGTGGGCTCTTCTTGACTCTGAACTGAGAGAAGCTCTTCATGCTTGCTCTCTTTTGTCACAGAGGGATTTCCATGTGCTTGAAACACAAGGTATTCCCCATTCAGTTGAAGGACTAACTCCCCTCTATTGACATCTATCACAGCTCCTGCTGTGGCTAGGAAAGGTCTTCCTAGGATGATGCATTCATCATCTTCCTTCCTAGTGTCTAGGATTATAAAGTCAGTAGGGATGTAAAGGTCTTCAACCTTTACTAGCACGTCCTCTACTATCCCATGAGCTTCTCTCATGGACTTGTCTGCCAATTGTAATGAGAACAAGGCAGGTTGTACCTCAATGATCCCTAGCTTCTCCATTACAGAGAGGGGCATAAGGTTTATTCCTGACCCAAGATCACATAGAGCTTTTTCAAAGCTCATGGTGCCAATGGTGCAAGGTATTAAGAACTTGCCAGGATCTTGTCTCTTTTGAGGTAGAGATTCCTGAATCCAAGTATCCAAATCACTAATGAGCAAGGGAGGTTCACTTTCCCAAGTCTCATTACCAAATAGCTTGGCATTCAGTTTCATGATAGCTCCTAGATATTGAGCAACTTGCTCACCAGTCACATCTTCATCCTCTTCAGAGGATGAATATTCTTCAGAGCTCATGAATGGCAGAAGGAGATTTAATGGAATCTCTATGGTCTCTGTATGAGCCTCAGATTCCTCAGGATCCTTAATAGGAAACTCCTTATTGCTTGAAGGACGTCCCAGGAGGTCTTCCTCACTAGGATTTTCGTCCTCCTCCTCCCTAGTGCATTCGGCCACTTTGATCAAATCAATGGCCTTGCACTCTCCTTTTGGATTCTCTTCTGTATTGCTTGGGAGAATACTGGGAGGAGTTTCAATAACTTTCTTACTCAGCTGGCCCACTTGTGCCTCCAAATTTCTAATGGAGGATCTGGTTTCATTCATGAAACTGAAAGTGGCCTTTGACAGATCAGAGACTATATTAGCTAAATTGGAATTATTTTGTTCAGAGTTCTCTGTCTGTTGCTGAGAAGATGATGGATATGGCTTACTATTATTCAGCCTATTGCGTCCACCATTGTTAAAGCCTTGTTGAGGCTTTTGTTGATCCTTCCAGGAGAAATTTGGATGAATTCTCCATGATGGGTTATAAGTGTTTCCATAAGGTTCACCCAGATAATTAACCTCTGCCATGGCAGGGTTCTCAGGATCATAAGCTTCTTCAGAAGCTGCCTCTCTAGTACTGTTGGCTGCATGTTGCAATCCATTCAGATTTTGAGAGATTATGTTGACCTGTTGGGTCAACATTTTGTTCTGAGCCAATATGGCATTCAGAGCATCAATTTCAAGAACTCCTTTCTTCTGAGGGACCCCATTATTCACGGAATTCCTCTCAGAGGTGTACATGAACTGGTTGTTTGCAACCATGTCAATGAGTTCTTGAGCCTCTTCAGGAGTTTTCTTCAGGTGAATAGATCCACCTGCAGAATGGTCCAGTGACATTTTCGAAAATTCAGAGAGACCATAATAGAATATATCTAACATGGTCCATTCTGAAAACATGTCAGATGGACATCTTTTGGTCAGCTGCTTGTATCTTTCCCAAGCTTCATAGAGGGATTCACCATCTTTTTGTTTGAAGGTTTGAACATCCACTCTCAGCTTGCTCAGCTTTTGAGGAGGAAAGAATTTATCCAAGAAGGCAGTGACCAGCTTATCCCATGAGTCCAGGCTATCCTTAGGTTGTGAATCCAACCATATTCTAGCTCTGTCTCTTACAGCAAAAGGGAAAAGCATGAGTCTGTAGACTTCAGGATCTACTCCATTCGTCTTTACAGTCTCACAGATCTGCAAGAACTCAGTTAAGAACTGATAAGGATCTTCAGATGGAAGTCCATAAAACTTGCAGTTTTGTTGCATTAAAGCAACTAGCTGAGGTTTCAGCTCAAAGTTATTGGCTCCAATGGCAGGAATGGAGATGCTTCTTCCATCAAATTTGGATGTTGGCTTTGTGAAGTCACCAAGCATTCTCCTTGCATTATTATTATTATTATTTTCGGCTGCCATCTCCTTCTCTTGTTCGAAAATTTCTGAAAGGTTACTTTTAGAATAATTTAATTTAGCTTCTCTTAATTTTCTCTTCAGAGTCCTTTCAGGTTCTGGATCGATTTCAACAAGAGTGCCTTTTTCCCTGTTCCTGCTCATATGAAAGAGAAGAAAACAATAAAAGAAAGAGGAATCCTCTATGTCACAGTATAGAGATTCCCTTATGTTAGTAGAAGAAGAAAGGGGTGAAGAATCCAAATACAAGGGATATAAGACGTTTGGATTCTTAGATGAAGAGAGGTGAAGAGAAGTGTTAGTAATTAATTAATTAAATAGAATAAGAGAAGAGAAGAGAAATTTCGAAAATAATTTTTGAAAAAGAGGTTAGTAATTTTCGAAAATCAAAGACAAAATATAATTAAAATTAAAATTTAAAACAAAAAGAATTTTTGAAAAAGAGAGGGAGAATTTTCGAAAATTAGAGAGGGAAAAGTAGTTAGGTGGTTTTGAAAAAGATAAGAAACAAACAAAAAGTTAGTTAGTTGATTGAAAAAGATTTGAAATCAAATTTTGAAAAAGATAAGAAGATAAGAAGTTTAGATAAGATACTTTGAAATCAAATTTTGAAAAAGATAAAATTTTTGAAAAAGATAAGATAAAAGATAAAAAGATATATTTGAAAAAGGATATTTTGAAAAAGATTTCATTTTAAAATTGACTTAACTAACAAGAAATTACAAGATAAGATTCTAGAACTTAAAGATTGAACATTTCTTAACAAGAAAGTAACAAACTTCAAATTTTTGAACCAATCACATTAATTGTTAGCTAATTTTCGAAAATTTGATATAAAGATAAGAAAAAGATTTTTGAAAATATTTTGAAAAATAATTTTGAAATTTTCGAAAATTATAAAAAAATGAAAAAGATATGATTTTTGAAAAGGATTTTGAAAAGATATGATTTTTAAAATTGAAATTTTGACTTGACTTGTAAGAAACAACTAATTTTAAAAAATTTTGACCAAGTCAACCCAAAATTTCGAAAATTTGGAGGGAAATAAGGAAAAGATATTTTTTTTGAAATCAAATTTTGAATGAAAAACACAAAAATGACCCAAAACATGAAAATTTTGGATCAAGACACAAGATGCATGCAAGAATGCTATGAATGTCAAGATGAACACCAAGAACACTTTGAAGATCATGATGAACATCAAGAACATAATTTTGAAAAATTTTTAATGCAAAGAAAACATGCAAGACACCAAACTTAGAAATCTTTAATGCATGGAAAATATGAATGCAAAGATGCACATGAAAAACAAGAAAACACACAAAACAAGAAATCATCAAGATCAAACAAGAAGACTTGTCAAGAACAACTTGAAGATCATGAAGAACACTATGAATGCATGAATTTTCGAAAAATGCAAGAAAATTTTTTAAAAGCATGCAGTTGACACCAAACTTAAAAATTAACACAAGACTCAAACAAGAAACACAAAATATTTTTGATTTTTATGATTTTCTAATTTTTTTTTTGTATTTTTATTGATTTTTTCGAAAATAAAGTTGGAGAAAACGAAAAAGAAAAGAAAAAATTTTGAAAAAGTTTTTGAAAAGAAAATTACCTAATCTGAGCAACAAGATGAACCGTCAGTTGTCCATACTCGAACAATCCCCGGCAACGGCGCCAAAAACTTGGTGGACGAAATTGTGTTTCCTATTTTCTTGTAATTGGATTTTAGAAATTGGCACGAGTGGACACAACTCCGTTCAACTAACCAGCAAGTGTACTGGGTCGTCCAAGTAATAAACCTTACGTGAGTAAGGGTCGAATCCACAGAGATTGTTGGTATGAAGCAAGCTATGGTCACCTTGCAAATCTCAGTTAGGCAGATTAAAAATGGTTTATGGGTTTTCGAATAATTAATAATAAAAAGAAGAAATAATAAAAGGGATAGAACATTTATGCAGATTCATTGATGGGAATTTCAGATAAGCGGAATGGAGATGCTGTAGAGCTCTCGGACGCCTGCTCTCCTACTCCTTCTACTCAATCCTTCTTACTCCTTTCCATGGCAAGCTTTGTATAGGGGTTCACCATCAACTGTGGTTACTTTCATTCCTCACGGGGAAATATCCTGTGCGGCTGTCACTCGCACAGCTAACCAGTCTGGAGGCATCACCCATGGCTGATGGCTACATCCCATCCTCGCAGTGAAAACTATGCTAACGCACTCTGTCACAGTACGGCTAATCACCGGTTGGTTCCCGCTCCTACTGGAATAGAATCCCTCTTTTGCGTCTGTCACCAACGCCCAGCAGGTTAAAGTTTGAAGCACGTCACAGTCATTCATTATCGGAATCCTACTCGGAACACCACAGACAAGGTTGGACTTTCCGGATTCCCAGGATCCTACTCGGAATACCACAGACAAGGTGAGACTTTCCGGATCCTCATAAATGCCGCCATCTATCTAGCTTATACCACGAAGATTCTGTTGGGGAATCTAAGAGATACGCATTCAAGCTCTGTTGCATGTAGAACGGAAGTGGTTGTCAATCACGCGCGTTCATAAGTGAGAATGATAATGAGGGTAATTTTGACTCATCACATTCATCATGTTCTTGGGTACGAATGAATATCTTGGAATAAGAATAAGAGAGATTTGAATAAAAGATAATAGAATTTCATTAATACTTGAGGTACAGCAGAGCTCCACACCCTTAATCTATGGTGTGCAGAAACTCCACCGTTGAAAATACATAAGCAAAGAGTTCAGGCATGGCCGAATGGCCAGCCCTCTCTAACGTGATCACAGGATTCAAAATACAATCCAGGATGTCTAATACAATAGATAAATGTCCTATATATACTAGACTAGCTACTAGGGTTTACATGAGTAAGTAATTGATGTATAAATCCACTTCCGGGGCCCACTTGGTGTATGCTTGGGCTGAGCTTGATCATTCCATGAGCTAAGGCATTTCTTGGCGTCAAACTCCAGGTTATGACGTGTTTTGGGCGTTCAACTCCGGATAATGACGTTTTTCTGGCGTTTAACTCCAGACAGCAACATGTACTTGGCGTTCAACGCCAAGTTACATCGTCATTCTTCGAATAAAGTATGGACTATTATATATTGCTGGAAAGCCCTGGATGTCTACTTTCCAAAGCCGTTAAGAGCGCGCCAATTGGAGTTCTGTAGCTCCAGAAAATCCATTTCGAGTGCAGGGAGGTCAGATTCCAACAGCATCAGCAGTCCTTTTGTCAGCCTTCTTCAGAGTTTTGCTCAAATCCCTCAATTTCAGGCAGAATTTACCTGAAATCACAGAAAAACACACAAACTCATAGTAAAGTCCAGAAATGTGAATTTATCATAAAAACTAATGAAAACATCCCTAAAAGTAGCTTAAACTTACTAAAAACTATATAAAAACAATGCCAAAAAGCGTATAAATTATCCGCTCATCACCACCACATGTAATTAATTATAATTTTATTATTAAGAACTCGAAAAATATAAATTACTTCTTTATTCTAAAAATCTACTACTTTATTCATGCCTGATGATGATGAGAAAAATAAATTATAACTTAATTGGAAATAAAATCAAAATAGATATACTAATTACTACTACTACTACTACTATATATCTCCTAAGGTAAATTTCTATAATAACACTATCACAGAGTTAAAGCAAAAAAAATTGGAACTCAACAACCTGTTGTTTTGAGGAGTAGATGTTCCTCTAATTTGTGGGGTGCTTTTCAAGGATTAATTTTTGGCGCTTCAGCTCCCTTAGATCACGCCCTTGCTCTTCTTGTTCCTTACGCAGTTTGCAAAGCATGCTACATTGATTGTTCTGTTCTTCCTTTATTTGGTCCATAGCTTCTTGCAATTTGGAAATAGAAGCCTCAAGATGTCCCCAATATTCGAATTGAGGGAGTTCTGGGAGGGCTTCCTGTGCTCTCCTCTTGACTGAATCATCCTGCAGCTGTTGTCTGTCCATTGATATTCTAGTGATTGGCCTCTCAACTGAGATATACTCTGTTATTCCCATCTTCACTCCGGCATCTTTACAGAGCATAGAAATTAAGCTTGGATAGGCCAATCTGGCGTCCTTGGAATTCCTGTTTGCTATTTTGTATAGCTCACATGAGATCAGTTGATGGACTTCTACTTCTTTTCCCAACATGATGCAGTGAATCATTACTGCTCTTTTAATGGTAACTTCAGAACGGTTGCTGGTGGGCAATATGGAACGCCCAATGAAATCTAGCCAGCCTCTGGCTACTGGTTTTAGATCTTCTCTTTTGAGTTGATTTGGGATGCCAGTCGTGCTGGTGGTCCACCTGGCTTCAGGGATGCATATATCCTCTAGAATCTTGTCCAGGCCTTTATTTACCCTCATCATTCTCCTATTAAAGGAGTTTGGGTCATCTTTCAGTTGAGGAAGCTTAAATATCTCCCTGATCTTGTTAGGATGGGTATGAACAATCTTCCCTCTGACTAAGGTCCGATGGTCATAGAGAGCAGCTCCAATTATTCTTTGCCTGTCTGTCTACCATAGATTAGCATAGAACTCCTGAACCATGTTCCTTCCCACTTTCGTTTCAGGATTGGCCAGAATTTCCCAGTTCCTGTTTCGAATTTGCTCTTGGATCTCCGGATATTCATCTTCTTTCAGATCAAATTTGACTTCCGGGATCACTGATCTGTGACTCATTATTTTGTAGTAATGGTCTGAATGTTCTTTAGTTAAGAACTTCCCTTGATTCCAAAGTGGCTTTGGAGTATTCTCTTTCTTGCCTCTTGGGGTGGGTTGTTTTCCTTTAGGAGCCATGATCTTAATGAGTATGTTTTTGTGATCACGGATAAACACACCAAACTTAGAGCTTTGCTTGTCCTCAAGCAAAAGAGAAGAAAGAAGAGGGATAGGAGGAGAGCAAGTGTGGCATGGTGATGATGAGAGGGGCGCCGAATTCAATATATAGGGATGGGGTGGGGAATTTTCGAAAATAAGAAAAAGATAAGATAGAAGATATGATTTATAAAAGATAGATATGATAAGAAAAAGATATAGTTTAAAAAGAGAAAGATATGAATAAAATTTAAAAAGATAAATCTGAATTTTTAATTTTGAAAAAGATTTTAAAAAGATAATTGAGTTTTGAAAACAAACTTAAAAGAGTTGGATTGGATTGGAAAACAATTTGTCTTTATGAATTAAGATATATTTGAAATTTTTGAAAAAGGGATTTTAGAAATTAGGGTTCTTAGAAACTAATTTGATTTTGAAGGATGACATTTTGAAACATGTTTATGCAAGAAATCATGAATTGAAACATAAAAATTTAGAAAAATTATAAAGAAAAATGAATTTTACCTCCTCCCCACCATCCTGGCGTTAAACGCCCAAACGATGCATGTTTTGGGCGTTTAATGCCCAAATGCTGCTTCTCCTGGGCGTTCAACGCCCAGCTGATGCTTCTTTCTGGCGTTGAACGCCAGGAAGTCCTTTGTCACTGGGCGTTTTTCTGAACGCCCAGGATGCTAACAATCTGGCGTTAAACGCCCAGAAGGTGCTTCTTTCTGGCGTTCAACGCCCAGAAGATGCTCCTTTCTGGCGTTTAACGCCCAGATGGCTACCCTTACTGGCGTTGAACGCCCAGTGGGTGCTTCTTTTGGGCGTTCAACGCCCAAAATGTTTCTTACTGGCTTTTTCACGCCAGTGAGCTTCCAAATTTCCCTGTAACTCTGTGAATTCAATCAATTGCTATTTTTACCCTTTGAAGATACTTGGACACATACCTGTAAAAAAAGGAAATTTATTCAATTAGTAAATAAACTTTGTAAATTGTTGGGTTGCCTCCCAGCAAGCGCTTCTTTATTGTCTTTAGCTGGACTACCACTGAGCTCTAACCAAGTCTCAGTTTTGAGCATTCTTGTTCGAAGTTACTTTCAAGATAATGTTTAATTCTCTGTCCATTAACAATGAACTTTTTGTTAGAGTCATTATCCTGAAGCTCTACGTATCCATATGGTGATACACTTGTAATTACATATGGACCTCTCCACCGGGATTTTAATTTCCCGGGGAATAATTTGAGCCTAGAATTAAATAGCAGAACTTTCTGCCCCGGCTCAAAGACTCTGGATGACAATTTCTTATCATGTCATCTTTTTGCTTTCTCCTTGTAAATTTTTGCATTCTCGAAAGCATTGAGTCTAAATTCCTCTAGCTTATTTAGCTGGAGTAAACGTTTTTCTCCAGCTAACTTGGCATCATGGTTCAGGAATCTGGTTGCCCAGTAGGCCTTGTGTTCCAGTTCCACTGGCAAGTGACATGCCTTTCCATACACAAGCTGGTATGGAGAGGTCCCTATAGGGGTCTTGAATGCTGTTCTGTATGCCCACAGAGCATCATCCAAGCTCCTTGCCCAATCTCTTCTACGGTTAATTACAGTCCGTTCCAGGATTCTTTTGAGTTCTCTATTTGAGACTTCAGCTTGCCCATTAGTCTGTGGGTGATATGGAGTAGCTACCCTGTGGTTAACTCCATAACGAACCAAAGCAGAGTAAAGCTGTTTATTGCAGAAATGAGTGCCCCCATCACTGATTAATACTCTAGGGGTACCAAATCTGCTGAAGATGTGTTTCTGGAGGAATTTTAACACTGTTTTAGTGTCATTAGTGGGTGTTGCAATAGCCTCTACCCATTTGGATACATAATCCACTGCCACCAGAATATAAGTGTTTGAGTATGATGGTGGGAAAGGTCCCATGAAGTCAATGCCCCATACATCAAACAACTCAATCTCCAAGATCCCTTGTTGAGGCATGGCATAACTGTGAGGTAGATTGCCAGATCTTTGGCAACTGTCACAATTAAGCACAAACACTCGGGAATCTTTATAGAGAGTAGGCCAGTAGAAGCCACTTTGGAGGACTCTTGTGGCTGTTCGCTCACTTCCAAAATGTCCTCCATACTGTGATCCATGGCAATGCCAAAGGATCTTCTGCGCTTCTTCTTTAGGCACACATCTACGGATTACTCCGTCTGCACATCTCTTAAAGAGATACGGCTCATCCCAAAGATAATACTTTGCATCTGTGATCAGCTTCCTTGATTGCTGTCTACTGTACTCTTTGGGTATGAATCTTACTGCCTTGTAGTTTGCAATGTCTGCAAACCACGACACTTCCTGGATGGCAAAGAGTTGCTCATCCGGAAAGGTTTCAGAGATCTCAGTGAGAGGGAGGGACGCCCCTTCTACTGGTTCTATTCGGGACAGGTGATCTGCTACTTGATTCTCTGTCCCTTTTCTGTCTCTTATTTCTATATCAAACTCTTGCAGAAGCAACATCCATCTTATAAGTCTGGGCTTTGAATCCTGCTTTGTGAGTAGATATTTAAGAGCAGCATGATCAGTATACACAATCACTTTTGATCCTACTAAATAGGATCTGAATTTGTCAATGGCGTAAACCACTGCAAGTAGCTATTTTTCTGTGGTTGTGTAATTCTTCTGTGCGTCATTTAAAACACGGCTGGCATAGTAAATGACGTGCAGAAGCTTGTCATGCCTTTGTCCCAACACTGCACCAATGGCATGGTCACTGGCATCACACATCAATTCAAATGGTAATGTCCAGTCTGGTGCAGAGATGATTGGTGCTGTAACCAATTTAGCTTTCAGAGTCTCAAATGCCTGCAGACACTCTTTATCAAAGATAAATGGCGTGTCAGTAGCTAGCAGGTTGCTCAGAGGTTTGGCGATTTTTGAAAAATCCTTTATAAACCTCCTATAGAATCCTGCATGCCCCAGAAAGCTTCTGATTGCCTTAATATTGGCAGGTGATGGTAATTTTTCAATTAACTCTACCTTAGCTTGATCCACCTCTATCCCCTTGTTCGAGATTTTGTGCCCAAGGACAATTCCTTCAGTCACCATAAAGTGACACTTCTCCCAGTTTAAAACCAGGTTAGTCTCTTGGCATCTCTTTAGAACAAGTGCTAAATGGTTAAGGCAGGAGCTGAATGAGTCTCCAAATACTGAAAAGTCATCCATGAAGACTTCCAGGAATTTTTCCACCATATCAGAGAAAATTGAGAGCATGCACCTCTGAAAGGTTGCAGGTGCATTGCACAGGCCAAATAGCATCCTTCTGTATGCAAATACTCCAGATGGGCAGGTGAATGCCGTTTTCTCCTGATCCTGGGGATCTACTGCAATTTGATTATAACCTGAATATCCATCCAGGAAGCAGTAGTATTCATGACCTGCTAGTCTTTCTAGCATTTGGTCTATGAATGGTAAAGGAAAATGGTCCTTTTTGGTGGCTGTATTGAGCCTTCTATAATCAATACACATACGCCACCCTGTAACTGTTCTTGTAGGAACCAGTTCATTTTTTTCATTGTGAACCACTGTCATGCCTCCCTTTTTAGGGACGACTTGGACAGGGCTTACCCAGGGGCTGTCAGAAATAGGATAAATAATTCCAGCCTCTAGTAATTTAGTGACTTCCTTTTGCACCACTTCCTTCATGGCTGGGTTCAGCCGCCTTTGTGGTTAGACCACAGGCTTGGCGTCACCCTCCAATAGGATCTTGTGCATGCATCTGGCTGGACTAATGCCCTTAAGATCACTGATGGACCACCCAAGAGCTGTCTTGTGTGTCCTTAGCACTTGAATTAGTGGTTCCTCTTCCTGTGGCTCTAAGGTAGAGCTTATAATTACAGGAAAGGTATCACCTTCTCCCAGAAATGCATATTTCAAGGATGGTGGTAATGGTTTGAGCTCGGGTTTAGGAGGTTTCTCCTCTTCCTGAGGGATTTTCAGAGGTTCTACTATTCTTTCTGATTCCTCCAGGTCAGGCTGAACATCTTTAAATATGTCCTCTAGCTCTGATTCGAGACTCTCAGCCATATTGACCTCTCTTACCAGATAGTCAATAATATCAACACTCATACAGCCATTTGGGGTGTCTGGATGTTGCATGGCTTTGACAATATTCAACTTGAACTCCTCCTCATTGACTCTCAAGGTTACTTCCCCTTTTTGGACATCAATGAGGGTTCAGCCAGTTGCTAGGAAAGGTCTTCCTAGAATAAGAGTTGCACTCTTGTGCTCCTCCATTTCCAGCACTACAAAGTCAGTAGGAAAGGCGAATGGCCCAACCTTGACAATCATGTCTTCAATCACGCCTGATGGGTATTTAATGGAGCCATCAGCAAGTTGAAGACATATCCTGGTTGGTTTGATTTCTTCAGTTAAACCAAGCTTTCTGATAGTAGATGCAGGTATTAGGTTGATACTTGCCCCAAGATCACATAAAGCTTGCTTGGTACAAGTACCCTCTAATGTGCATGGTATCATAAAGCTCCCAGGATCTTTAAGCTTCTCAGGTAAGCTTTTCAGAATGACTGCACTGCATTCTTCAGTGAGGTAAACTTTTTCAGTTTCCCTCCAATCCTTCTTATGACTTAAGATCTCTTTCATGAACTTAGCATAAGAGGGTATTTGCTCAAGTGCTTCTGCAAACGGAATCTTTATTTCAAGAGTCCTGAGATAGTCTGCAAAGCGGGCAAATTGCTTATCCTGTTCCGCTTGGCGGAGTTTTTGAGGATAAGGCATTTTGGCTTTGTATTCCTCAACCTTAGTTGCTGCAGGTTTATTACCTACAGAAGTGGGTTGGGAAGCCTTTTTAGAAGGGTTGTCATCAGTACTTGTATGTGACTGATCCCCCACTGGCATTTGAATGCCAGGGGTGGAAGCTGGAGTGGTGTTAGACGCCTTCTCCCCATTTGTTACTGGCGTCTGAACGCCAGAACTATGCTCCCTTTGGGCGTTCAACGCCGGATTCATGCTTGTTTCTGGCGTTGAACGCCAGGAATGAGCATGGGCTAGGCGTTCAGCGCCAACATTATTTCTCTCTGGGCTCTGATTGTCCTCAGAGGGATTTTGAGTAGCCATTTGTTCATTTCTTGGCTTCCTGCTGCATTGAAGTGAGGTATTTAATGTTTTCCCACCTCTTAGTTGAACTGCTTGGCATTCTTCTGTTATTTGTTTTGATATTTGTTTTTCTGTCTGCTTTAACTGTACTTCCATATTCCTGTTAGCCATTCTTGTTTCCTGTAATAATTCCTTGAATTCGGCTAGCTGCTGAGTTAGAAAGTCTAATTGCTGATTGAATTCATTAGCCTGATCCACCGGACTGAGTTCAACAGTTACTGTTTTAGCTTCTTCTTTCATGGAAGATTCACTGCTTAGGTACAGATGCTGATTTCTTGCAACTGTATCAATAAGCTCTTGAGCTTCTTCAACTGTTTTTCTCATATGTATAGATCCACCAGCTGAGTGGTCTAGAGAAATCTGAGCTTTTTCTGTAAGCCCATAGTAGAAGATGTCTAATTGCACCCATTCTGAAAACATTTCAGAGGGGCATTTTCTTAGCATTTCTCTGTATCTTTCCCAGGCATCATAAAGGGATTCATTATCTCCTTGTTTGAAGCCTTGGATGCTTAGCCTTAGCTGTGTCATCCGTTTTGGAGGGAAATAGTGATTCAGGAATTTTTCTGACAGCTGTTTCCATGTTTTTATGCTGTTCTTAGGCTGGTTATTTAACCACCTCTTAGCTTGATCTTTTACAGCAAATGGAAACAGTAATAATCTGTAGACATCCTGATCCACTTCTTTATCATGTACTGTGTCAACAATTTGTAAAAATTGTGCAGAAACTCTGTAGGTTCTTCATGTGGAAGACCGGAATACTGGCAGTTCTGCTGCACCATGATAATGAGCTGAGGATTCAACTCAAAGCTACTAACTCCAATGGAGGGTATACAGATACTACTCCCATATGAAGTAGTAGTGGGGTTAGCATATGACCCCAAAGTCCTCTTGGACTGTGCATTTCCACTTAATTCCATGATGGAACAAGGGAGATGATATGTATGTTGATATTATTTATTTTATAGAAGTGGAATAAATAAAAACGGAATATATAAAAATTTGAAAATATTTTGTGAAAATTTTTCGAAAAATTTTGAAATTGAAATCTGAATTTTATAAAAAAAAAATTTCGAAAATATAGTTTAAAATTAGTTAGAAAAGATATATATATATATATATATATATATATATATATATATATATATATTTTGAATTTTGAATTTTATGATGAAAGAGAAAAACACAAAAAAAAGACACAAGGTTTAAAATTTTTAGATCTAATGCTCCTTATTTTCGAAAATTTTGGAGGGAAAACACCAAGGAACACCAAACTTAAAAATTTTAAGATCAAAACACAAAAAAGACTCAAGAACACCTTGAAGATTTACAAGAACACAAGAACAAAAGAAAGAACACCAAACTTAAAATTTTTAGAAAATTTTACTAAATTTTCGAAAATTATATCAAAATTAACAAGAAAACACCAAACTTAAAGTTTGGCACAAGATTAAATCAAGAAAGATTATTTTTGAAAGAGATTTTCAAAAGAACTGGTGCCCAATCATCAAGAATATAAACCAATACTCTAGCCAATTGGGAGTAAATGTAACTCTTGTTTTGAATAGGTATATTCCTTTTGGAAGATTAATGCTTTAGAAAGAACAAAAGTGAAACAAGAAAAGACACAAAACAAGAAAAACTCAAGATCAACAAGAAAGATAAACAAGAACAACTTGAAGATCAATGAAGAACAAAGAACACAAGTTCGAAAATTTTTAAAGAAAAATATCAAATATATAATTGACACCAAACTTAGAACAAGACACTAAACTCACGAAAAAAATTAAAAATTGACAAAGAAAAATAATATTTTTTTGAAAATTTTTTTTAAAAAGGGATAATAAAAGATGCAATTCTAGTGAAAAGAGGATAAATTCTTCCTAATCTAAGCAACAAAATAAACCTTTAGTTGTTCAAACTCGAATAATCCCCGGCAACGGCGCCAAAAACTTGGTACACGAATTTGTGATCCGCACATCTAACCAGCAAGTGCACTGGGTCGTCCAAGTAATACCTTACGTGAGTAAGGGTCGATCCCACGGAGATTATTGGTTTGAATCAAGCTATGTTTATCTTATTATTCTTAGTCAGGATATTAATTAAAATTATCAGTTGGAATTATTAGATTGGAAAAATAAAAGAGAATAAAAGCGTTACTTGTTGTGCAGTAATGAGAAATATGTTGGAGTTTTGGAGAAGGTTTGTCCTCTGAACTTCAACTCTTCCTTGAAATCCTTTTCCACACGCAAAGTCCCTTCCATGGCAAGCTCTATGTAGGGTGTCACCGTTGTCAATGGCTACTTCCCATCCTCTCAGTGAAAATGTTCCTATGCTCTGTCACAGCACGGCTAATCATCTGTCGGTTCTCAATCAGGTTGGAATAGAATCCAATGATTCTTTTGCGTTTGTCACTAACGCCCAGCCTTCAGGAGTTTGAAGCTTGTCACAGTCATTCAATCCCAGAATCCTACTCAGAATACCACAGACAAGGTTTAGACTTTCCGGATTCTCATGAATACCACCATCAATCCGGCTTATACCACGAAGATTCTGAGTAATGAATCTAAGAGATACTCATTCAATCTGATGTAGAACGGAGGTGGTTGTCAGGCACACGTTCATGGATTGAGGGAGGTGATGAGTGTCACGGATCATCACCTTCTCCATAATTAAGCGCGAATGAACATCTTAGATAAGAACAAGCGTGTTTGAATGGAAAATAAAGGAATTGTATTAATTCATCGAGACGCTGCAGAGCTCCTCACCCCCAACAATGGAGTTTAGAGACTCATGCCGTCAAAAAGTATGTAATTCAGATCTGAAAAAATGTCATGAGGTACAAAATAAGTCTCTAAAAGTTGTTTAAATAGTAAACTAGTAACCTAGGTTTACAGAAAATGAGTAAACTGAGATAATCGGTGCCGAAATCCACTTCTGGGGCCCACTTGGTGTGTGCTGGGGTTGAGACTAAAGCTATCCACGAACTGTGGCTTTTCTTGGAGTTGAACTCCAAGTTATAACGTGTTTTGGGCGTTCAACTCCAGATCATGACGTGTTTCTGGCGTTTAACTCCAGACAGCAGCATGTACTTGGCGTTCAATGCCAAGTTGCGTCGTCTATCTTCGCGCAAAGTATGGACTATTATATATTGCTGGAACGCCTGGATGTCTACTTTCCAACGCCGTTGAGAGTGTGCCAATTGGACTTCTGTAGCTCCAAAAAATCCATTTCGAGTGCAGGGAGGTCAGAATCCAACAGCATCAGCAGTCCTTTTTCAGCCTAACTCAGATTTTTGCTCAGCTCCTTCAATTTCAGCCAGAAAATACCTGAAATCACAGAAAAACACACAAACTCATAGTAAAGTCCAGAAATATAATTTTTGCCTAAAAACCAATAATATTCTACTAAAAACCAATTAAAACATACTAAAATCTACATGAAATTACCCCTAAAAAGCGTATAAAATATCCGCTCATCAGAGCCATATCCTCAACATAACCCTCAACCATACTCACAAGCCCCTTCTTACCAACCACCTTCATATGACCCTAATCCATATCCACCATACCAACCACCTTTTGAGCCATGTGAACCACATATTAAGCCACCACCATTCTAACCTCAATACTTCTAAGAGCCACCTTCTCCATATTATGACCAAGATGAACCACCTCCAATGTGTGAAAACTTTCAGCCACAAGATGAATTCTACCTTCCACCATAACCCTCCATGGAAGAATATCCATGTCCATCTTTCAAGGAAGCAATGGATTGACTCCAAGCAACCGTCCATGAAAATTTAGATGCATGGGACTTATACCATATGTCTAAGGATGATTGTGGAGGAGCAACCGAAGAGGGAAGCATGAAGGGGATTGTAGAATTGCAACTTGAGAACAATAGATTGGAGTGTGTTGAGCAACAAATGGAACAAATTGAGTACATAGAACCACCACATCATTACTATGATGAACCACCTTCCTATTATGAACCCTTCTCCCAAAATGAAGAACCCTTCCAACCACCCCAATCTCTAATGGATGAAATCCTTAGTGTTCTTGTTCAAGGGCAAGAAGAGATGAAAAAGGATGTGTAAAATTTCATGGCCGCTTTAGATGCGGTAACAATTCAATTAGCCTCCCAATGCTTGAACACTCAAGGAACTCCCAAGGCTACATGTGGAAAATCGAATGAAGAACATAGCATGAAGGAGAGATTGGAAACTCCGGTGGGAAATGAGGGAAGTTGCTTTGTGTTGGAACAATTGGAGGAAGCTAGGATTATCGAAGAAAAGGGAGAAATGGTTGAAGACTTAGGAGATGCGAAACCTCCATGGGAACCTAGAGTTGAAGAAGACCCCTCCAAAAAGATTGAAATTGATGTTGAGGAGAGATGTGCACAACCTCCAAGGCATATTCCATATGAAGACTTGGATAGGATAGAACAAGAATTGAGTTCCCATGGCAATGAAGAGCAAGCATCAAATTCTAGTGGTGGTAGATCCTTTGAACTTGAAGAACCTTCTCTCGATGATATGGAAAGTAATGTGGAGGTAAATTTCTCTCACCCTCCCATTTATGAATTGTGTAAGGGAAAAGAGTTAGATAAAATTGTTGAACAAAGGATTGAGATTAAGAGATCTTATGAGGAGGTGGAAGTTCCTAGAAATAGAAGGATGGGAGTGGAATACGCTTTGTCAAGAACCTTGGAATCATCTTTGCCTAGGTTGCCATATACTTCACTTGAGTGGGTAAAACTCATTTCTATTAGCTTTATTGTCCCACTTGAGTATGGCTTGCTTGAAATGGATGGTCAACTTAGGGAGCTTTGTGGGATGAAGCATAAAAGAAAAATATTTTGTGGTTGGCGTTGCAAATCAAGGCTCATTATGGTTGATGCTTCAAACATGAGATATAAAGGTTGGAGTAGTGCTCAACTAGATAGGTCTAGGAGGATTGTTGGCCACTATATAGAGAATTCACCTTACTCACCACCCGGTTGGACTAATAATGATGATCAACTTCAAGACGGATGTGAAAATTAAGTGTGGGATCCCGGATTAGAAAAAGAGGATCAACTTTGGGAGCCCCAAGCTTGTGAAGAACTCCATCAACACTTGGCTCAATCCATGAGAAATCTTGGGGCACAATGGAGAACCAAGCATTGGTGGAAGTTCCAAGATGAATTCAAGCACAAGCCACCTTGAGAGGAGCTCCCCATAAGTCCAACTTAAGGACAATAAATAAAAGTGGTAGGTGGGAGACACCCCCACCATGGTAAATTCTTTTCATTTTTCTCTTTTATAAATATTGGTAGAATTAGTCTAATTTCATGTTTAGATTAGTTGGTTAAGTTTAATTGGTAGTATAATATGTTAAATAAGGTTTTATGGTGTTTTGGTAGCTGTTTGGAGGTTTGGAATGCTTGGATTGGTGCAAAAACATAGAAAATTCTTGAAAAACAGAGCACCATCCACGCATACGTGTACATGGTGCGTACGCGCACTTCCAGCATTCTTGACCATCCACGCGCACGGGTACATGGCACGGACGCGTGGATGCAGAAGTTCCACCCCCAGCCAATAACCCGAGAGTTATGCGAAAGATGCGCGGGCATTGTGCCTGGGGCACAAACGACCTCACGCATCTGCGAACATGGCGCACACGCGTCACTCTTCGAGCCCGAAAGTTGCGCTAACTCTGGGCCAACACTAAGCCACTGGCCTAGCTAGCCACCCACGCAGACGCGCACCGTACGCGTCTGCACCCCCTCTCTATTCACCCATCCGCGCACGCGCGTTATGCGTGCGTACGCACGGATGCCCTTATTTGAAACATTTCTTTTCTTTTCTTCCTTCTATTTCCTTCCTTCTCCTTTCTTCTTCCCTCTTTCTACCCTTCATCCAACGCCTCTAAACACCACCTATAACCATTTAGTTAGTTAGTTATTTAGTTTAGTTTTCATTTTATTTTTCCCTTTTCATTATAAGTGTTGGATTACTAACTCTGTTTGCCATACATTGTTGCTTATCATTAACCACATGCTATTTTAGCATAATTATTTTTAGATAATCTTTGTTGGATTCTATGATTGAGGTTATATTTTGCTACTTGGTTTTGAGTTTTTCATGCTTACCTTTTGAAAAATACCAAGTGATGAGAATTGCCTTCGAGCTTGTAACTCTTC
The DNA here is from genome assembly GCF_003086295.3 of Arachis hypogaea. Taxonomy (NCBI): domain Eukaryota; kingdom Viridiplantae; phylum Streptophyta; class Magnoliopsida; order Fabales; family Fabaceae; genus Arachis; species Arachis hypogaea. Next base: position 91,798,349 of record NC_092045.1, read on the forward strand.
TTGAATTACATGATTTGGCCACCATGTAATTTGAGTCTTATTCTGTGACTAGGCAATCTCTTGATGGATGATGTTGTGTATTTACCTTAATGCATTGTGTTATGATCATATGCCTCCATATGTTTTTAGCTTGAATGCTTTCATGCTTCTTTAATGCTTGTTTTACCTTACAAGTCCACTTAAAGCATCTCAAGCACACTAGGATAAGTGAAGTGCATGCTTCTTTTGTGACATAGCTTTTATGCTAATGTGTGTTCTAAAAGGCGCCTAATTTAGAATTCACACACCTATTTGTCATTCATGTCACACTAATTCACTCATTCATTTCTAGTGATTTGCCTCATTCCAACAATGTATGCTTCCTTGCTTTTTGTCTTCTCATCTTATGGTGTTATATTTTTATTTTTCATGATAGATGCACTACAAGTAATAACAGAAGCAAGACTAAGAACACGCAGTACCGGTTGACCTACCAGCTGAAGGTAGCAACCCGGAGAGTCGCCGTATCCCCTTGCTCATCTTTGAGTGCACCGAGGACAGTGCAAACTTTTAAGTGTGGGGAGGTCGTCCGACTGGTCGGCGATTTTGGGTGACAAGTTTCTAATTCCAACACTTTTGCATTTCATTTTAGGTTTTTAGGATTTTTACTTGCACTTTCTTAAATTTTGCATATATACACAATAAGCTTAGTCAAAATAATGAAATTTTTCAAGGATTTCTATCTATAGGGCACCAATTCGGTTTGATTGAAAAACTTTCATAGAACTTGCTTGAATTATATATATTGTGGATCATGTTTTTGAGCTAAGAACACAAGCAAGTGAGTTTTGAGCCTAATGGTGTGGTTACATCTTATAACCACTTATTTTCCTTCTTGTGTGCGTTATTCTCTTTCTATGATTGTAATCTTTGATTTGTTTGATTCTTTATGTCCATTATTTTGCGTATTCATGCATTTATATGATTGAGGCCATCATTTCATTAGCTCACTTACCCAAATGGCCTTACCTTTTATCTTCCTTTGTTAGCCAACTTTGAGCCTATAATTAATCCACTTTGTTCTTTAATTTAGCACATTACAAGCCTAAAGTGAAAAACAATAAATGTCCTTATTTGGATCTTTGATTAGCTTAGGCTAGTGTGTGTGTGTAACATTCAAGTGTGGGAAAACTTGGGATATTGGCTGAATAAAAGGGTAGTTCTGTATTTTTGTTGTAAATATTGGGAATTAAGTGCATGCTCATGTGTAATGAATGTATAGACCTTATGCATTGATACCTTTGTATATACTTTATTGCAAAAAAAATGATGAGAAAAACAAAAAGAAAAAAAGAAAAGAAAAGAAAAATAATATGGAAAAGAAAAGAAAAAAATAGAAAAAGAAAGAAATAAAAAGGGGACAAAATGTACCAAAGTAAAGTCCAATAAAGATCAATGCATAAGTGTTGTGAAATGAAAAGGGATGCATGAGTATGTGAAAAAGTGAAAAATGGGTAGTTAGGTTAGCTTTGAAATTGTATAGGATGTCATAGGTTAGGTGGGAAGTTTAAGCTTATCAAAAATTCAAATTTCAAACTCACTTGACCAAATATCCATCCTACCTTGACCCTAGCCCCATTACAACCAATGAAAAGACCTCATGATATGTGTATGCATGCATGAAATATATGTTGATTGATAGAAGAAAAATAAACCTTGGAAAGCATGATTAGAGAAGAATTGAGAGAATTAACCCTAAACACTTGAGCAAATAGAGCGCAAATACATCCGGTGAGGGTTTGATGCCCAATTACATGTTTCCATCTATAAGTATCACTTTTCATGCAAGTTTGCAAAAATATTTAATAACTCAATTCAATTGTGGATTAGACTTGCTAGTCCTTAGCCCTTGTGCATATATGCTTCTTGGGAATTGATTTATTTTGACCAAGCAATTGCATTCATTTAGATAATTGCATTTAGTTAGTTTCCATTGAATAAATGCCATGCCCTTACTTCATTCTTGGTTTAAGCATGAGGACATGCTTGATTTAAGTGTGGGGAAGTTGATAAACCCTATTTGTAGGGTTTATCTTGTATTGATTTTAGGAGATTTTAATACCTTTTACCCACATTTATTCAATGAATTAGCATGATTTTGTGATTGTCTCCTTATTTGTGCTTAGATGTGAAAACATGCTTTTTGGCCTTTAACTTGATGATTTTAATCTCTCTTTGATTCCACTAGATGCCTTGATGGGTTTGTTAGTGATTTCAGATTGAAAGGTTAGGAATGGATCAGAGGAGTGAAGAGGAAAGCATGCAAAGTGGAGAAATAATGGAAAAAGCCAAAGATTTGGACTCGCCCATGGACGCACGCGCGCACCAGGCGCTTACGCGCACCTTGCGAATTACCCCATGGACGCGTACACATGCTGTGTGCGTATGCGTCGATGCTGATACTTGATTTTTAAGTGAATTTGCACCCAACGAATTTTCAAGGGTTGTGGGGCCCAATCCTAACCAACTTTGGCACCTAAACTGCTATTTAAAGCCAAGGATTGAAGAGCAAAGGGGGATTCACTCACTTTTGATCATTCACACTCATTAGGATTAATTTAGAGTTATTTTTAAAGAGAGAAGTGAGGCTTAGGATTAGGATTAGGTTTATTTCTTAGATCTAGATTTAGATTCATGCTTTCTTCTACTTCTACCTTTCAATTCTTTGTTGTTACATTCATCATTCTTTTATTCTTTTGTTGTAATTTTCTTTATGTTATTTCTATGCTTTGTTGTAGATCTACTCTTGTTCCTTCTCTTTTCTTTCAATTCAATTTGAGGTAATTCATAATAATTGTGTTTCTTTTGATTGTTGTTGTTAATTCCTTGCAATAAGTGTTGTTAGATTCTATTCTTGTTGTTAATTTGCTTTGCTTTTCTTTTGTACCTTCCAAGTATTTGATGAAATGTTTGGTTGTATTTTAGTAGAGATTTTGTTCCTCTTGGCTTTGGTTGAGTAATTAGTGACTCTTGAGTTATCTAATTCCTTTGTTGATTGATAATTAGAAGTTGCTAATTGATTTGAATACCTCTAAAGCTAGTCTTTCCTTTAGGAGTTGATTAGGACTTGAGAAATCAAATTGATTCATCCACTTGACTTTCCTCCATGGTTAGAGGTTAACTAAGTGGGAGCAATGAATAATTTGTGGTCACAATTGAGGAGGATAACTAGGATAGGACTTCTAGTTCTCATATCTTGCCAAGAACTTTGTTAGTTGTTAGTTTATTTTCTTTGCCATTTATATTTCTTGTCTAAAATCTTAAAAACCCTAAGTATAACTCACAACCAATAACAAGACACTTCATTACAATTCCTAGGGAGAATGACCCGAGGTTTGAATACTTCGGTTTATAGATTTTAGGGGTTTGTACTTGTGACAAAAATATTTTTGTATGAAAGGATTATTGCTTGGTTTAGGAACTATACTTCGACGAGATTTCATTTGTGAAATTCTAAACCATCAAAAATCAAATCATCAACGAGCAAATCTTTTAAGTTTGGTGTGGAAAAAGCATTGCTTTTTGTGTTTCCATAACCATTTATGGCACCTAAGGCCGGAGAAACCTCTTGAAAGAGGAAAGGGATGGCAAAAGCTTCTACCTTCGAGTCATGGGAGATGGAGAGATTCATCTCAAAGGTCCATCAAGACCACTTCTATGAAGTTGTGGCCAAGAATAAGGTGATCCCTGAGGTCCCTTTCATGCTCAAAAGGAATGAGTATCCGGAGATCCGACATGAGATTCGAAAAAAAGGTTGGGAAGTTCTCACCAACCCCATTCAACAAGTCAGAATCTTAATGGTTCAAGAGTTCTATGCTAATGCATGGATCAGCAAAAACCATGATCAAAGTGTGAACCCAAACCCAAAGAATTGGCTTACAATGGCTCGGGGGAAATACTTAGATTTTAGTACGAAAAATGTAAGATTGGCATTCAACTTGCTAATGATGCAAGGAGATGCACGCCCCTACATTAGAAGGGTCAACTTTGATCAAAGGTTGGACCAAGTCCTCATGGACATATGTGTGGAAGGAGCTCAGTGGAAAAGAGACTCCAAAGGCAAGTCGGTTCAATTGAGAAGGCATGACCTTAAACCCGTGGCTAGAGGATGGTTAGAATTCATCCAATGCTCCATCATTCCTACTAGCAACCGATCCGAAGTGACTGTAGATCGGGCTATCATGATCCATAGCATCATGATTTGAGAGGAAGTAGAAGTTCACGAGGTCATATCTCTAAAACTCTACAAAGTGGCTGACAAAACCTCCACCTTGGCAAGGTTAGCCTTTCCTTATTTCATCTGTCACATATGCAATTTAGCTGGAGTTGTCATAGAAGAAGACATCCTCATTGAAGAGGACAAGCCCATCACTAAAAAGAGGATGGAGCAAATAAAAGAGCCCACTCATGGACCTCAACAAGAGCATGAGGAAGTTCCTCATCAAGAAATCCCTGAGATGCCTCAAGGGATGCATTTTCCTCCACACAACTATTGGGAGCAACTCAACACCTCTTTAGAAGATTTGAGTTCCAATATGGAGCAACTAAGGATGGAGCACCAAGAGCACTCTATTATTCTCCATGAAATTAGAGAGGATCAAATAGCAATGAGGGAAGAGCAACAAAGGCAAGGAAGAGACATAGAGGAGCTCAAGCGTTCCATTGGATCTTCAAGAGGAAGAACTAGCCGCCATCACTAAGGTGGACCCGTTCTTTGATTTTCTTGTTCTTATCTTTCTGTTTTTCGATTTTTATACTTTATGTGTTATCTATGTTTGTATCTTCATTACATGATCATTAGTGTCTAGTATCTATGTCTTAAAGCTATGAATGTCCTATGAACCCTTCACCTTTCATAAATGAAAAATGTGCCTAATTACAAAAGAACAAGAAGTACTTGAATTTCGAAATTTATCTTGAAATTGGTTTAATTATGTTGATGTGGTGGCAATACTTTTTGTTTTCTGAATGAATGCTTGAACAGTGCATATTTTTTATAGTGAAGTTATGAATGTTAAAATTGTTGGTTCTTGAAAGAATGATGAAAAAGGAGAAATGTTATTGATAATCTGAAAAAATTATGAAATTGATTCTTAAAGCAAGAAAAAGCAGTGAAAAATAAAGCTTGCGAAAAAAAGGGGGCGAAAAAAATAAAATAAAAGCAAGAAGAAAAAGTCAATAGCCCTTTAAACCAAAAGGCAAGGGTAAAAAGGGATCCAAGGTTTTGAGCATTAATGGATAGGAGGGCCCAAAGGAATAAAATCCTGGCCTAAGCAGCTAAATCAAGCTGTCCCTAACCATGTGCTTGTGTCATGAAGGTCCAAGTGAAAAGCTTGAGACTGAGTGGTTAAAGTCGTGATCCAAAGCAGAAAGAGTGTGCTTAAGAACTCTGGACACCTCTAACTGGGGACTTTAGCAAAGCTGAGTCACAATCTGAAAAAGGTCCACCCAGTTATGTGTCTGTGGCATTTATGTATCCGGTGGTAATACTGGAAAACAAAGTGCTTAGGGTCACGGCCAAGACTCATAAAGTAGCTGTGTTCAAGAATCAACATACTGAACTAGGAGAATCAATAACACTATCTTAATTTTGAATTCCTAGAGATACCAATCATTCTGAACTTCAAAGAATAAAGTGAGATGCCAAAACTGTTCAGAAGCAAAAGGCTACTAGTCCCGCTCATCCAATTGGAGCTAAGCTTCATTGATATTTTGGAATTCATTGTATATTCTCTTCTTTTTATTCTATTTTTTTTTCAATTGCTTGGGGACAAGCAACAATTTAAGTTTGGTGTTGTGATGAGCGGATAATTTATACGCTTTTTGG